>NC_056748.1:890715504-891035504 GCF_019279795.1 Protopterus annectens
GAGCTGTATTCCTGCCTATGGGGTTTAAATGTGGCTGATTTCCCGCCCTTTGCCGTGATTCAATGGTTTTGAATATGAACATTTAAACAGATTTAACTCTACGGTTCCCTACAAAATGGTGTCTACAGGACTGCAATCAGTTTCTCTCAACATTTAAACAGATTGAACTCTACAGTTCCCTACAAAACAGTGTCTACAGGACTGCAATCAGTTTCTCTCAACATTTAAACAGATTGAACTCTACAGTTCCCTACAAAACAGTGTCTACAGGACTGCAGTCAGTTTCTCTCAACATTTAAACAGATTGAACTCTACAGTTCCCTACAAAATGGTGTCTACAGGACTGCAATCAGTTTCTCTCAACATTTAAACAGATTGAACTCTACAGTTCCCTACAAAACGGTGTCTACAGGACTGCAATCAGTTTCTCTCAACATTTAAACAGAGTAGGTTGCACACACAAAAAACATTTGTTAAGCTTTCACTTACAGTGCTTTGTAATTAAGCAGGCCACCATATTGGTCAGCCATAGGGCTCTTTGTTTCTACTTGAGTGGTTGCCTCCTTCCCCTGTAACTGAAGTAAATTGACTCTTACATTAAGAGCTGCAATACTTACCTTATAGCTTTAGGACACCTTAGGAAACCTTGTAAACTGCAATAGCCCCGCTGCGTTCGCCATCGCTATGCTCGGACTCTCTTCGCTCCCCTCCCTGCCCCCAATTTCCTCCCGCCCCCAGTATCTCTAAATTTATAGTACTATGGCCACTCCCCCACTTTCTAGATCCTATCTGCTTTCATCTGGGATAATTCTACCCACCCCCATTCTACAACCTACATTTTAATAGCACCTATTAGCTTTCATCTGGCATTCACCCATCCCCCTTCCAGTACCTTTACCTCACCACTCTATCTTCTGGTGTTGCATCACCAGACAAAACAGTTCCTTAACTCACTAGTTGAATCACAGATAATGATATACTCCTCTTTACTACCCCTCTTGTTCACACCATACCGCCTTACCTTGTATGAAAACCAGTTTCTCACGGGAATTCAGGTCCCCAAAGGCCATACTATCACCCCAGCTGTAAATCCTTCCACCTTCAACCATACTTACAGTACCAGATTCTATCCAACATCTTGTTCAGTCTATCAACATCTCAACCCTAGGCACATTAGCTCTAGATCCAAACACTACCACAAACTAATAAACAAATTCCTGAAGTTCATCACCAAGTATAGACTCAACCTAATACTTGGTGGTGATATTCAACCCAACCCTGGCCCACTCACTTCAGATACACATACCCCCTCTACTTGCAATCTAAGCTACAAACCTACAATTAATAGGCCAACTAACTCTCTCCTAGTCTGTCATCTCAATATTAGAAGCATTAATAACAAGGTACATGAATTGCATGCACTTCTGGATGTCCACTCCCCTGAGATTCTCTGTTTATCTGAAACCTGGTTAAAACCTAACACTAAAGACAATGAAGTGTTACCACCTGGGTACAACATACACAGGCTGGATCGTGCTTCGAGGAAGGGGGGTGGGGTAGCTGTACTCTATAAATCTGAGTTGAATGTCACCATAGATGTAAAACAACCTCCTCAGATTAATAACTCAGAGATTCTTGCCACCAAATTGCAACTTAATAAAAATAAATGCATTAATATCATCTGTATGTATATTCCCCCAGGTAACAATATATCTACATTTGAAGATATCCTGCACTTGCTATCATGTCACTACCCCCAAGAAACCCTACTACTTGGAGACTTTAACATAGACTGGGGCACCTGTTCCTCAGAATTCCCAACCACCCATATTAACCTGCATGCATTTACACAAATCATATCCACCCCTACCAGGATAGGTAAACCCAACCAAAAAGAAAGTATACTTGACTGGGTACTCATAAACAGTCACCCCCAACTGTACACCTCTGGTACCCTCCTTAATGGCCTAAGCGATCACCTTCTCACATATGTAATTAAGCACAAAACCATTAATTCCCAACAACCCTTACTCAGAAAGGTTAGAAACAATAAAAACTTTGACCCTGCCAAACACCAACAAGAACTAAACTCATGTAATTGGTCTATTCTAAAACACCTCCCCTTAGAGGAAGCAGTAGCATACTTTAACAACAAATTCCTTGAGATCCTTGACTTGCATGCACCTGTTCATTCAAAGAGAACCAAGGCAAAAACTGCACCATGGCTTTCTATAGAGTCTAAACTCAAAATTACCCTTAGAAACAAAGCATGGGCTTTATGGCGTTCTTCTAAAGACCCTCAAGATCACATTAAATACAGGCAATCCAGGAATGAAACAAAAAAAAATCAATTTTACAAGACAAAAAACAATACTACTGTAATTTACAGACAGTAAATCAAAATAACCCTCAGAAGTTTTGGGCAGGTTTAAATAATCTACTACATCCTGGACAAACTTCAACCCCAATCCCTGCTACTACTATTGATAAAACCCCTGAAGACGTTTCTGATAGTTTTAACCAATTCTTTACTGAGACAATTCAAGCCCTAGCTAGCCAACTACCTCCTAGCTCCCCTGGTCCTGAAAGTAGCACCGCTAGAAACCTACTCACATTCAGCTTCCAACCAGTTGCCACTTCACTTATCCATACTTTGATCAAAAAATTAAAACCCACTACACTTTCTGCTGATCACCTACCTGCCGAGTACCTACAAAAATCAGTTGATGCTATTGCTTACCCCGTCTCAATACTAATCAATCAAACCATAGTAGAAGCTAAAATTTCCACCATCTGGAAAATATCCTATGTAATCCCACTTCACAAAGGAGGCAGCTCTACTGAATTCTCCAATTATAGGCCAATAGCTATACTCTCTCCACTTGCAAAGATTATGGAAAAATGTATTCATAGACAACTCATGCACTACCTAATCCAAAATTGCCTTATGGCAGACACTCAGCATGGCTTCCGTCCTCATCACAGCACTACTTCAGCCCTCCTAGCCTTTACTAACACCATAAACCATAATCGCAACAATAATTATATATACTCAGCCCTCTTTTTGGATCTTTCCAAGGCATTCGATATGGCTGATCACCAACTTTTAATCCACACCCTGCAAACATTCTGTCTAGATACTGGAGCCATCCAATGGTTTCAATTCTACCTGAATGGTCGACAGCAGGCTGTCCTCTGGCAGAACAAACTCTCTAACCTTCTACCTAACACCCTTGGAGTACCACAAGGCTCTATGCTAGGGCCCTTGTTGTTCTCCATCTTCATTAACGACCTTTATACTGTTATCCCAAAAGTCAGCTGTATCCAATATGCTGATGACTCTACTCTGATTTGCTCAGCCACATCTCCAGTAGAGTTATGGTCAGCTACCCAGACCACCTTTAATACAATAGACAACTGGCTTTCTGAACATCGTCTGATCCTAAATCCCAAAAAAACTAAAATGCTGTTATTTTCACCAACACGTAGGTCTACCGCTTTCACCTTTACCATAAAATCAAATGATGGCACAATAATCTCCCCTGACCCATCTACAAAACTATTAGGTGTCATCATAGACAATAATCTAAAATTTGACCTACATGTTATCCAAACTATCAAAACCATCAATAAAAAGCTAGGGTCACTTTACAGAATAAAAGCCTTCCTAACCCCTCCAGCTAAAATTGCCATAGCTCGCTCTCACATTCTTTCAACCCTTCTGTATGCATCCCCTCTACTATCGAATTTAAACAAGACTGTCCTTAACAAACTCTCAATTTGCTACAACCACATTGCCAGGTTTGCCACTGGGCTGCCTTTTAGGACACATCATTGCATCAATCTAAATCAGCTTGGGTGGCTTGAACTACCCAGCCTAATCCAGTATAACTAACTGATTATGGCCTATAAAATCCTCTATAATCCGGACAATACTCCTGCACTTAAAAATATTATCACCCCCTATAACAATCCTAGACTGCTTCAATCCTCTAACAAACTACTAATTCAGACTAGCAAAATTAATAACACAGCTGGTGATTCTCTCTTTGCAAACTCTGTAAGTAGATCCTGGAACTCTCTTCCAGCCGATATTACCTTACTTTCCACCTTAGGTCAATTTAAAACTAGACTCAAACAACATTTGTCACTTAACTGGCTATGTCAATGTATCAAGCCTGGCTAACTCTCTCTAGAATGTGTAAAAATCTGTTAACCAGTTTACTGTGTAATTTAATTTAATCCTGACTTGTGCTCAGGATTATCTGTAACCTGTGGAACTTGTTTAACTTGCTTACTTATGTAATCTCTGTAAATAGTCTGTTTTTAATATGTAATGCTGGTATTATGTAATGCTGTATCTGCTTACCCTTGGAGCTTTTCTCCCCGGGCCTCCGCTGAAAATGGACATAAAAAAAATAAAATAAAATGCTGAGCTAAGCTAAGCTATGGACAAACCTGCTTAGCTAAGGTTGGCAGTGCTTAAAGGGACAGGTTCAGCACTACTTACCAATGGGCAAATCCACTTAACTGGGGTACTCATTGCTTAGCAGTCATATTTACAGAATGCTTCCACCTGGTAAGAAGAGCTGTGCAATGCTTAGCATTGCTTATTTTTAATTTTATAGACTATCTGATGTATGGGATTGATTCATCATTCATTACATATTATGCACGTGTTTACTGTCCCTGACATCCCCCAATGTGCTTTCATTACATTTATTCATGTGTGACTGTACTGTATGGGACACTTGTGTTTATATGGGGGTTTCACAACTTTATTAAACTGACACCTCTCATCTGGACCTAATAAAGTACTCCGGTTAACAAATATATGTTATTTAGTAGCTAATAATAAAAACATGTTTATGTACTGCTTTCACATGTAAAATGCAAATTGGTTACAGAGAGGATCAAACCAGGAATGGCTAATTGCAAAGAGTATGCTCTAGCCACTACACTATTACAATACTGCTTATGCTGGATGTCTCTTGCTATTTAACTTCTTGTGCTGTTTAAGCTGAACTAAGTGTAGCTAAGCAACAGGCACACCTGTGCAGCTACGCTTAAACTTGATCACATATAAAAAAAAAAAATTTTTGTTGTGTTATTTTATCTGTACCCTTCAGAATATCCCTGTTAATGCTGAACCTGTTATTTCATCAACTTTCTGCATTGTGGGACAATTGTCCCTTTTGGCTTTGTCCACATTCCTTACTCTGATGGGTTGGGAGGTGTGCACTATGTGCTTATGCTACCTGTATTATTCTAACAACTTTGGGCTTGGTAAGGATCAATTATCCCTTATGCCTTTGACCAGATTTGTTATTCTGACGGGTTGGGAGTGTTACATGCATTCTTGGTCATTTTAAATTGCTGAAAGGCAATTATGGAGTGCGGGGGACATATGCATTGTGAGAGCTCTGCTCTCAGACACATCCCCTGCACTCGTACATGGAACCATGTCCGTTTTAGAGCATGGTAGCGCTCCTTCATAAATATGCATAGCACGCTGCCGTGCTGAACAGGAACGGTCCCTGCTGTGTAGAAATAACTTATTCCTGCACGGCTACTTGCTGAATCCCAGGGTAGGAGTTATATACATTTATAAAAACAGGTATTGCCTGTCTGGCTGTTGTCTGTAGAAAGAAGTCACAGGCAGAAGAAGCCTAGAAGCAATGAATTTTAACTGCTGAACTAATGAATTGTGAAAGAATGTACTTAGATGCACTGACAAACAGTACTCATATCTTCCATCATTTGGCATCAGTTAAATTCTGACCTTAAATGTCAAATTTTTCACTGTATCCTTTGTCTTTAGTTGTAAACTCATCATCTCCTCTGTGAGAATTCATGCTGTAAATATAATTCTTCAAACATAACTTTACTCTGATTCATCTTCTCAAGAATATATTTTGAAATTGCTGCTTTTGCTCTACATGTCCTCTACTGAAAATGTTAAACACATAAATATAAAGCAGGATCATGCGTTACCACACCCATGCCGTTATATGACCGGAGCAAACATATTACTGACAGCATATTCAAAGGTTGAAATCATTTTACATGGTTTACCTAGTCATCCCATTCACACAGATACACAAACATAACAATAGATATTCTTAAAAGTCATAACAATAGATAATCACTGCTGTCTTAGCTATATGAGCTATATCCTTCACAGGATATAACAGCTAGCCAGCTTACAATGCTTCAGGGTACCTCCCACATGCTCAAAGCCAGGTTTAGGAGCCAAGCCATTCAGAGCTTTCATGCCAACACAGAGAGGGAGGCTGAGCCCTGAAAGGGCAATGATAGGAATAACAAAAAATAAATGTCCACACCCTGGCATAAAAAAAGCACATCGAGAAAGAAGATGGATGAAGGGAGGGAGTGGCTACTGCAACAGTGCTCATTCGAACATCTGCTGCTAGTTAAGTTTACTTACACAGCTACACTATGTTCATCATATTGATTAATGCTGAAGTAGCCTTAGCTATATATATAAAAATTACCCTAGCTTACTGCATTTGGGAGGAGGAAGGGGAAGGTTCCAGGGGCCCCTGGAGAATGGTCCTAGCAAAGCCTGATCTACACCTAGAGAAGGAATTGAGCTTATAGTGCAAAAGTATGCACAGAGAACAAAGATGAAGCTTCTAGAATAGAATGCAAGCCTTTACAAAAAGTCATAAATGCAGACAAGGCCCTGTTAGAATGGGCCTTAACCCAGCCTGGAACAGTTTTGTTGCGGTAAGTATAACAAAAAGTAATAGCCATAGACAACCATTTGGAAATAGTCTGTTTTGACACAGGCTGTCCCTTCATCTTACCTTCATAAGAAATAAATGATTAATCTGATGATCTGAAAGATTTAGTTCTGCTAAGATGGTACCTGAGCTGTCTGTGAACACTCAAGATATGGAGTGTCCTGTCTCCATCACTTTTAGGTTCAAGAAAAAAAATGGGGATATGGATACTTTGTCTTAAAGTAAACATAGAAACCACTTTAGGCATAAAAGAAAGATTAGTTCTGAAAGAAAGCCTGTCAGTGTAGAAAATGAAATAGGGTCGACTCACCATAAGAACTTGCAGCTCAGATGCCCTCCTTGCAGAGGGCAGAGCAATAAAACTGTTTTCCATGTTAAGAACCTCAAGTCAGCCAGATTAGCTGTTTCAAATGGAGCAAGTGTTAGTGTCTCTAACACAAAATTAAGATCCCAAGGAAGGGCCACTGTTTTTTCTGGAAGCCTCTTATGCAAAACCCCCTTTAAAAACATTTTGCCATGAGAATGTGAAAGAGAAGGATTAATGGTCAAACATGCTGAAATGGCTGATAAATAAACCTTGATGGAGGAATAAGAAAGACCATAGGATAGTAACTTGCACAAATATTGCAAAACCAGAGAACAACTAGCCCTGAATAGGTGCTGGTTATGTTGTTTGCACCAACTAGAAAACCTTTTCCATTTACTAATATACTTTTTCTAGTAGCAGGCTTTTTTGCCTCCATCACTATCTGCTGCATGTCCTCTGTAAACAGGTGCCTAAATGGAATTAAGACTATCATCCTGGCAGTCAGTTGAAGTTGGTTGGGATCAAGGTGTACCAAACATACTTGTTATTTTGTGAGTAGATCCAGTCTGCGAGAAAACTTATGGTAAGAGCCCCTGGCCCTTCTCATAAGAAGAGAGAACTGTGGTTGCCTGTGACAGAAGGAAGTCACTACAATGATCAGGGGAATTCCTTCTGAATCTTCAGAAGTACATTGGATATCAGCGGAAAGTGTGAAAAAGCATAAAGGAACATTCCTGTCCAAGGAAAAGACTTCTTGCATGGAGTCTTGGAGCAGAACCTTGCCAGCTGACTGGAGGCAAATGGGTCTATTTGAAGAACTCTGAATAGATATATCGAATCTTAGAAGAACTCCTGATCTAGTTTCCATTCATGAGGGTCAGCCGTTGTCCTGCTCAGTTTGTCTGCCACACAGTTTTGCTCTGACAGAATGTAGGATGTCTGTAAAGTGACATTGTGGTGTGAAATTATATCACAAGCTGACATGGCTAGTCTGCAAAGGGAGTATAACCTACTTCTCTCCCCCTTGCTTGTTGATGTACCACATGATTTTCGTATTTTCTGTAGCAACTTGAAGAGGTGCCGGGCACCAAAGCTGACTCATAAGCCTGTATGATGGAGTTAAAAACACTTTTGAATGCTCTCCTGGAATCCCAGCTTGTGTAAGAGATCTCTTACCCAACGAGAGATTCCTGACACTTTGAAAAAGACTGCAAACATAAGCAAGTCTTCTAAATATGGGAACATGTGAATACCCTGTAGCCTGCAATGAGCTATAACTTGAGTTAGGCATTTTATGAATACCTCTTGATGAAGTCAATAGCCCAAAGGGTAAGGCAGAAAACTGATAATGTGATCCAGACACACAAAACCTTAGGAAATTACTGAAGTCTGGATGAATAGGAATGTGGTGATAAGCATCTTTTAAGTCTAGTGTTACAAGGAAATTTAAATGATGAAGAAGTGCTAACAGGTTGTGAAATGACATAATTTTGAATTTGGGTACTATCACAAACAGTTTTTGTGGGTGAGAAAGTAGATAGAGGGTGGAGTGGCAGTCTGTAGAAGAATGGTGTAAATGTCAGTTCTGGGAGGCGGTTTACTACTGAATGTGCGAAACTGCATCAGTCAACCAGTCACAATGTCAACCCAAAATGCTAAATCTGTACTATTGAATAGGTAGCCAAGTCGACACTGAATACATTGACACCTGTAGTTTGATGTATTCGAAATAGCAGGAGGTGACTTCAGTCACTCATGCTATGCAGCTTAATGTACTGTGACTTCCCACAGTTAATGGTACATGTACTTTAGTATTTTTCAGGGGGGGCAAGCCCCCCTGCACCCCCCATGTGGGGGGATGCACCCTCTGCATCCCTTGGACATTATATATACCAACTCCGAGATCGCACTACAGTGAGAAAATGGGTTAATTCCCTGTTCCTCACTGAACCGCAATCTATGTTCACAATGCCAAACTCAGAAAATCTAACTACACTACTCATTTGCTGTAGTGTAGTCAATGTTTTCTGGTTCAGCTTTCTGCCCACTGGAAAACTACTTTTTGACCACATGCCAGTCAACCAATGCAGTTTCACACATTTGGTAGTAAACAATGGGGGACAATACAGTGAGATTTCTTAGTGATAGAGATATAAAGTTACATGCTTAAGATTAGGGTACAGAAAGGTTAAGCAAAGAGAGTGTAACTTTGATGGTGGAGTTTAGGTTGAGTATGGGAGGAGGTTAGCCTGGGATAGTGCATGAACACAAGCAGTTCTTTAGCAGGTGGTTCTTTAGTGATGTTTTGAAGTGATGCAATGTGTCTAGAGTATAGTGAGTCTCCTGCACAGTTATTTGATTTTGTGATGAAGAGAAAGGCTTTGTTGCTGGATCACAGGACTCGATTAGTGGTATCAGGTTGTAGTATTCCTTTTAGAACAGGCATTTTTCTGGGTTTATTAGTTTATTGGCTGTAATAATTCGATAGTAGTTGAGATGATTTTTAAGTTTTACTCAGTTAAGGCTTTTTGTGCTATACAATGGTGGGTTTTTGAGGATTATTTTTTTGCAAATTTTGCAATTTTGTTATAGGCTGTCTCTACTTTATTTTTGATGGTTAAGTTAAGATTTGTAAACTTGGGTGAGGCATTGAATGGGGATAGAAGTAGGCATATTTGTGCTATGTTTTTTCTGGAGTTATTAGTGAGGAATTTCTTAGCCTTGTAGAGGGATCCAAATTGTTTTTTAAATCTCTAGGACTAGGTGTTGGTCGCATCTCAGATTATCAATGAGCATTACTCCAAGGAGTTTTGCTTGTCTGACATAATATATTTTTATTTTGTTGACTGACAGGATATGAAAAGATTGACTTTGATTTCAGTATTTTTAGGGGTGAAAAGAATAAGTTGTGTTTTTAGCACTTAAAAGCAAGTTTGAGCTATCTAGCCAGGATTCTATGGCTAGAAAGGTCTTTTTCAGTGTTTTCTTATAGGGAGGCTAGTGTTTGGGCTGTAAAGATGAGAGTGGCATCATCTGCATATTGTACAGGGTACCTTGTCAAGTGGTAAAGTATAGATTATTGATAAAGATACTGAAAAGTAGGGGGTCTTAGACTTGATCACCGAGGGACACTAACTGTGACTGTGAGGAAATAAGATCATCTTCCTGCCATTTCATGACTTGTCTCCTATTGGATAAGTAGCTGTGGAATCAGGTTAGTGATGGGTATTGAGGCCTAGAGAGGATAGTTCCTCAAGGAGTTTCTGGTTTAAGGCACTATTGAATGCTTTGGATAGGTCTAGGAAGACTATTGAGACCAGGTTACCATTGTTTCAGCATTGATTAACTGTGTAAAGTTCAAAAGGGCAGTAGTGGCACTATGGTTAGGCCAAAAGCCATGTTGAGTCAAGGAGAGTACGTTATGGCTGGTGAGGCATTTGAGCAACTGGGTGAGGATACATTTTTCTAATATCTTGGATAGGGGTGGGAGCATACCTCCCAACTGTCCTGAATTACTTGGTTTTTACCATGTTTTGGGGTCCAAAAATGGGGTGCCACGATTCCCAAGTGGCACCCCTTCATTTCTAATTTGTTTTCATTGTGTTTTTATGATTTTTTAAAGTTTTCACACTTTGTCAACTGATGTCATCACGCGCAATGATGTCAGCTCCGTCAGGGCTAACAGCCTGTCGGAATTGAGCTTGCGCACATATTTCTGGCTCAAATCCAATACGTTCTGAGCGGGAATGGCTTGTTTGTTGATGTTCGTGCCTGGCTGATCATTAGAAGCACTTGTTTGTGGATTTAGATTGTTAGAAGCGCTCATTTCTGGATTTAATGATCTTGGATTAGCTCAGCTCCTGGCTGCTCGTTTGTGGATGTAAGGCTGGCTGTCTGATTGTGAATTATTGAAGGCTCGGCTGCTGCAATGCAGTTATATTATCGTGTGGCTGCAAACAGAGACAAAGTAAGCTGAAAGAGTGTGTGTGTGTGTGTGTGTGTGTGTGTGTGTGTGTGTGTGTGTGTGTGTGTGTGTGTGTGTGTGTAATACTGAGGTCAAATAAGGATGGTTGTTATGCTTATTCTGAATGGATGAACAGCAGGGAGTAAGAAAGGAAAACAATAGGGGCAATATGATTAACAGTAGGACAGCTGAAGGAGAAGTAGCTAATGTTTAGAAAGCAGAAGATCTAAGTAAAGAACAGTCAAAAAAAGCCGAACAATGGGTAAGGCAGAAATCGGGAACTAAGGGTGCTAGAAGTTAAGTAAAAAGATTAAGATGTAGACAAGATAAAGTATGAAGAGGCAGACAGCAGATAAAAGAGGGAAGACAGGAAAGGAGAAGAGAAGAGAGAGATGAGTGCTATAAATTGAGTGCAGACTCATATTTGCAAATCGCACAAATCATACATGGGGAAAAATAATACTATAATGCACATATGGGGAAATAAAAATTGTAATGTACATATAGGAAAATGATTAAGTAATATAAAAGTCATGTGTGCTGCTGTATATTGTGAAGACTGAAAGTATGATGGCTTTTTGAAATGAAAAGTGTTACACTGTATTTTTGAAAATAGTATAATGTGTGTGTTTTCTTTGCAGTAAGAATTATTTAGATTTTAGAGAAACAAATTGTTCTCATGTATAGTAAATTTGCAGCATAAGTTGCACTGCATTTAATTTAAAGAGGATGTCAATGCTGGATTGTTATTTCTGCTGGAAATGTTGCAGCACAATGCATTCATAGCCATATCTCATGAAAAAAGGAATAAGTGAAAATGCTTAATTCCCACATCCTCTTCAAAGCTCTCATGCATCTTTTATATCTGACCCTGTTGCATTGCATCTTACACTTTAATTAATTCTTATCAATGTTGCTTAAATTACCAAACTGTTTACTATTTAATTCATTTTCAAAATTATGTATTACTTTAAAGTGATAAATTAACAAGAGTAAATTGCAAGCTTTTCAAATCATGTTTTCATTATATTTTACCCATAATGCTGCTTTTAAATAAACCTGGGTTATAACTTCTGTCATGTTCTGTAACACATTCAAATTGTGCTTGTGTGTGTGTATGTATGAAAATGGTGGTTTGAGGTATTGAAGTTCAAACTCTGTACCTTGCGTACAGGGTAAAAAGAGCCTAAAGTCCCTAGCCACCACCACTTGTGAGCTTTGCCCAGATTTTTTGTGCTAAGAGGTTGAGAGCTCTGGTGAGAAGTGAGAAATGAATTCATTGAATGATAGCCATTAAGTTTCAGTCTTCCTATTTTTTAACATGCTGCTGATTTTGGCATAGTGGTATGTTATTCTGACTGTAGTGCATAGGGTCCTGGGTTCAAAACTTGCCAGTGAAATACATAGCAGTAATACAACATTTTATTCTAGCAACTTTACAAAATTATACAAGCAATGTTTAAAATGTGTCCCTGGTTTTTGACTTTTTGTTCCCCCCCCAAAAATAATGAAATTGAAAATAAGTGTGATATACTGTGCAAGATGCCTATGGCTTACACTACTGTCATTATATTTATAATGTGGGTATGGAAGTAGACTTTTATAATGGAAATGTTCTGAATTGGGCAGTTCTGTCATTGTTGGTTCATGTGTTTTGTTTCATTGCCTACAGTACAACCTACTGGAAAAATGCTCAAACAAAATGCACTGCCTAACAAGTGTGTTGCATTATAGAAGGAATATAATTTAATAAAGTCAGGAAGGTGTATCAAAGAAAAGAACACATGTATGTTTCTTGTTTTGTGTGCAAAGGGCCAATGATTTGAAAATAGCTCAAAGGTAATCTTTACCCACCACTGGCCAGATGCATTTTCTTTGGATGTGGTGTGTGGGTTTCAATGCTGTTTCAATGATAAGTTTCAAGGGCAGAGAAGTTTTAATGCCTAGCCTATTTTCATTGTGAGACAGTATCGCTTTGTTTACCAGATGACTATTAGTGTTTCTGCATTGTTGTGCTGTAAAATGTAAAAATAAAATCCAAATAATCATTGCAGAAGTAAAGCAGTATGCATACATTAGTGTTTATGGTAAATTGGGCGAAATAGCCAGGCAATGGGACATTTGAATGGCTGCAGGGGGACTCTGGTGCCGTATTTTGGTTGTCTGTTCTTCAGTTTGCGTTTGAAAGTTGGTATCCCAGAATTCCATTGGAGTGGGTGGGCTACGCAATTATGTATGCAAATTATATGTTAATCAGCATACAGATTTGTACCTATTTTTCATGGGCCTTTCCAGATTTTTGATGTTTCCAGGTTGAGAGGTATAGGTAGGAGGATGGTTATTGGATTGTGGTTTGTTAGGTCTGTGAAATATTTGCCTTTATGTAAGTGTATGATGTGTGATAGTTTCCAGATGTTGGGGATTTGTCTGAAACTATCTGTTGCCAAAGAGAAAAGTGGAAATTCAGACTTTCTGAAAGGGGAATGGAGCTGCCAAGAGGAGGGGCGAGGTCCCATACATAGTTATTCTGACTTGTTGGACTCTTCTGGTTACCCACATTTTGTTTTTTGCCAAAATTGGATGTGGGGTTAGGAAATCCAGTTTGTCAATCCTCCTGGTCACTTCTGCAACACAGGGGACAAAAACTAAACCTCTAGCCAAAGTAGAATTAAAAATCTCATTTTTAACATCATCTGGGAGGTTCTGAGATTGCAGCTGGGCAAGGCAAACTTCCTCAAAAGAGTACCAGTGAGCATAGCCCTGGAAGAATTATTAACTGAGTCATACTCACACAGCAAACAATGAGTAGTGACTTGTACAACTGAAGAAACTAAATTATTTAAAGCAGATTTTTTCTTAACAAGAAGAAACTGCAGATAAAACATTCCTCATACTTTCACAGTTAGTCAGAATAAACTTTAACATATGAACATGACAATTCAAAATTCTGAAAATAAAAGTTGCAGAAGCATACACCTTTTCCCATATTTATCAATCATCTTTTCATCCTGATCAGAAAGAGTAGGATTGGAATTAAGTAAATATTTAGCAGCAGTAAGATTAACTAAAGTTATAGCTACTGGGTCAGGTTTGGGAATACTGTATAAAAATTTAAAAACTGAGGAACTTTATACATCTTATGTGCCTTTTTTGGGACAGCTGAATGACTGTCAGGAAAATTGCAGGCAGTAACACACACGTCCTCTAAAGCTGAACTGGAAGAATATGTGAAGGCTCTGAGAATTCCTTCTGTAACAGCTCACAATATTTTCAGAGGGACTGAGAAACCTCAGTGTTCTACCTCTGAAAACATTGGTAGATTCTGAAAACCACAAGAACGAAAAGAAACAAATCCAACAACTCACACATCAGTATGTCACTGTTAGAAAGAATTACAAAAAGCAATGAAAACATAACATTCCAAAAGACTATTCAACTAACAGTAAGCACTTTTACATTATCGGTTAATGCTTCATCAGACCTTCTGGTTTTAAGATTCTGGAAATCATCTCAGAGAAAGTAGTCTACACCAGAAATCTGAGGAGAAAACCTGTGTACGTCCATTTATCTTCCTATCCAGGTTCAGAATCTTGAATCCCTTCAAAAAAAGAGGTATCTCTCTTTCTTTTACTAGAAACTACTTTATAAGAAAGATCAATAGCCTGAATTAAACATCGAGCCAGACCCAGTAAACTACTTGTCTAAGGAAATTTGAGTAGGAAGAGTAGATAAATGCTTGGTATTCTGTTTCTTTTTGACAGGAAAAATGGGGCCAGCAGTGTTATTAATTGCACCAACAGCTTTCCAGGGATGAGCACAGCATTCTGACAAAACAGGGACACCTTCCCTGTTCCTTCTCCCAGGACCAACAAGAGTGGTTCTCCCTTGCCCACTGAGGGAGATCCCAACAGCTGCAGAGAATGTGGCTAACCTCTGGTACATAGTGGCTGTAGGTGCTATCTATACCAGAGGGAACCAGGATAAAAGATGAATGGCCTTGTGTACAACAAATGGCTACAGCACAGTCATCCACCTGCAGCTGAGGCAAATTGCTAGCCTGCTGTGTAGCAAAGGCTGTTTGCTCAACTTTTTCTTTCTGTGGTTGGAAGAAGGACTGAATGTGTGTCCGGCAGTTGGTTCCATGGTCAAGCCAAAAATGATGCCTGTTTCCTGGAAAAAACAAGCAGCAAGAGCTGACAAAACTTAAAATGTCACTTTTTTTTACATATTAATGCAGTAAAATTTTTATGCGCCATAGAAAGCTAAATAAATACAATTGGTTTTCAATTATTTTAAACAACTTTTAAACTGACAGGAAAAAAAAAGCACTTTTGTTTAAAAGTACAATATAGTCTCATGCCTGTCTGTTAAAACCCAAACTCCTAGTTTTAAAATAACTTTCCTGATGAGGATTTGGGCAGTAGTCAACAGTCTACCATTTAAAAGCTTTCTGTGTCATTTAGAACTAAACTCTAAGCAGAAGGCAGTCAGTGAAATCAGAGCAAAAGCTTGTTCTTTCCTCAAGAAAAAATATTTCAGCACTACTTAATTAATAAACATTTAAAAAAAACAATCAAACACAGATCCCCTGAATCTGGATAAAGTAACCAATGATAAAAGTATAATATTCCAAACAAGCCAACAACTCGTTGGAATACACATGGCAAAACAACACTTTAATACAAAATAGTAAAAATATAAATCATGTGAGCGCTTTCACAGAGTCCTCTCTGCTTCCTCAGAAATACTACAGTAACTGCTGCTCTTGTTTAAATAATGATACATCTAGGTCATATCCAATCAGTTAACAGCATCTTGATTGAATAAATAAAAGTTAAAGGCATACACTATACAAACACTATATAAACAATCAATCATATAAATAGTGAACTAAAAATATATGTAAAAAAACTATAAAAGCATGCTCTATAAAATTAGATAGTGGTAAAACTGTAAAATATATGTACAAATATTAGAAGATGTGACCAAACATAATAATCAATGTTTCAAAGCCCTGTTCCTAAGAAAAGGTTTCAGTGAAACCTTACTATTTAGTCCAGGTGGTCTGTCAGCCTGAAGCCTAATTATCCATTCTCGTTGTGAGGCTTTGGTCTTGTTGTTCATGTTCCCACCTCTTTTATTATCTTGTATGATATGTAACACTAGAAACTTGAAGGTGTGTGTGGCTCCCTCCTTTATAACATGCATCGCTAACTCACTTGTCTCTTTTTTATTTTTAATGTCCCTTACATGTTCTAGGACTCTATCTTTGAGTAGCCGATTAGTTTTGCCTACATAGTAGGCTGGGCATTTTGTACAGAAACCAAAGTATACAACATTCTTAGTGTAACAGTCTGTATATAAGCATGTATCAATGCTGAACTTTCTAGTCGGGTGTGTATACTGCCCCTCTCCAAATATGAAGGGACAGGCTGTACACCTTCTACATGGAAAGGTACCTAGCCTATCAGACCTTGCATAGTGGTCTCCATATAACTTCTTATAGCACAACTGTCTTTTTAATGACATGTTGTTTTTGAAGGTAAACAATGGTGTAGCCCCTATAACACCTTCTAGTTCATCCACATTTAACAATATGCCCCAATTATTTTTAATTATATCACAGACTGTACTGATATTACTTGCAAATGTTAATGGAAAACGTAATACATCATTCTCTGGATTCCTGGTTACTGTGGCACTGGTGGCATAGTTACTTTGGTTATCCTGGTTGGTTCTCGTCCTATCATAATAGGGCTTGTACCTCTCTCTTCTCTCATTCCAAGCCACTTTAATTTGTTTGTCTATATCTCTGGCTTTATATCCCCTTTCAATAAATTCATGTTTTAACAGGGTAAGTGCCTGGGACAAACTATCATCATCATTATATAGCCTCATGCATCTAACTATCTGTCCTTTGATCACATTGGTTTTAGTGTAGTTAGGATGCATACTACTACTATGTAGAACATTATTCTTTCTAATGGGTTTCCTGTACATGGAGGTATGAACATAATTGAGTGTATCTCTTGTAACTTTTACATCTAGAAACTCTATTTCTCTATTTGAGTATTTGTATGTGAAATTCAAAATGGGGGTAATGGTATTAATGAAATTTAGAAATTGCTGCAAATTATCTTCGTTATCATGCCACAACAGAGAAATATCGTCAACAAAACGTTTGTACCATATAATAGACTTAGCAAAAATGTTACCTGTCAAAATATCCTCAATTTCCCATTGTACAAGTGCTAGGTTGGCGTAGATATTGGCACAAGCAGTGCCCATAGCCACGCCAACCTTCTGTATATAAAACTTGTCGCCAAACACAAAGATATTATTTTCTAGGATGATCTCAAGTAAGGTACAAATAAGTCGAATTTTGGTATTTTCTATCCCTTTTCTATTAAGTAGTTCCCTTACATTGTCTATGCCCCAAGAATGGGGAATAACTGTGAAAAGGGACTCTACATCAAGAGTAACAAGCCAACATTGGTCATCTATACCCAACAAATGTGCACTAAGGTCTCTCAAAAAATCTTTAGTGTCCAATAAGACAGTAGTACATTCCTTAAGTATAGGATACAGGTTTTTCTCAACATATCTTGACAGTGGTTCTGTCGCCCACCCCCGACTAGATACTATAGGTCGCATGGGTGGGCTTTCTATGTTTTTATGGACTTTTGGTAGACCATACATAATTGGAGTCACTGGGTACTCTATATTGAAATATTCAAAAAGTGGCTCAGAAATCATGCCTGTTATTAACATTTCAAACAAAAAAACTTGCAGTCCATCTGTAATGGCTTTAACATGAGTTGCAGAAATCTCACAATAAGTATCAGTGTTACTTAAATGTACTAACATACTTGCAATATATTTGTCTCTATCTAAAATAACAATTCCTCCACCTTTATCTGCTGGGTGTATTTCAACACTTTTAAAGCATTTTAAGTCAATTAACGCTTGCTGTTCACATTTAGATAAATTATAAAAAACATTGGTAGCTTCATTACTAAGCACACTTCTTATTTGTTTTTCACACACATCAATGAATAAATCAATCCCAGAATTACTGGGAGGAACAAAATTACTAGGTTTTTTAAAAACATTATATTCATTGGATCCACCTTGAAAAATAGTTTTTAAAGTCAGTGTCCTTCCAAATAGCTTCAGTTTTTTTAGCACATTCACCAAGTCTACTCTCTGGGCAGGAACAAAACTCAAACCACTGTTCAATAAAGTTTTTTGTGCTTCAGTCAAGGAAATGGAGGAAATATTAAAAATCAAACCTGTTTGCTTCTCTTCAGGAACTTGTTCTGGTCGTCCACACTGTGGGGTCTCCATGTCTTGCCATACTGGGGTCAATTGCATGACCTCCCTCATATTGGGAAAGGTTTTTCTAACAAAAAAGTCCCATTTGTATTCTTGGAAGAGCATTCATGAATGCTGGAATCTCTAGCATTGTTTATGTAACTAACACAGGCCAGTGTTGTATTCTTTGGTTTAACAACTGGTATTTCATCACTTCTAGTTGTTGTTTTTGCTGTAGCCTTAGAAGTGCTGGCACCAACACTAGTTGCAGCATCTGAAGATGATTTACTGGGCTGTAGGTCACTGAAAATGGAGTTTTCAGCATCTATATGCAGTGTGCTTGTAACTGCTGTTCCTCTCTGCTCACTGCTGGTGTAGTCACGCCCACTTCCTGGTTGTTGTCTAGGTGTTTCCTGTGTACTCCTCTCTCTGTTCCAGGAGAACACATTGCCCAGTTCAAAATCATGTAAATCTTAATGTATTTTTTTCGTTTTAGTGCTAGAGAGATGTTTCTCATATTGGCTAATATGTTCATGTAGCTGATCAATCTTGTCAGCTATTATTTCACTAGAAAATGTGTCAAAAATGTCATTGTGCAGTATATTAATTTCTTTAAGCAGCTCATCTTCTTCTGGTTTGAAGTAATCTATAAGAAGCTGCATATACTTAGCACTACATTCTAAGTTAAGACTTTGCCAACGTTTGAGAAGGTCAGGGTATGCATGTCCATAACTGGGCATTGTTAACAATCTAAGACCTCTGGGTGCAATTCTAAACTTTAGCGATGTTTCTAAGTGAAAATTTTGCCATTGAAGGCGCTTATATCTATATAGCTTATTCTCAAGATTTCTAAAGCTTTTCAAAAAATTCTCAGATTGATTATTATCAGTATTAGAGTGAATGTCAGTTTGTCACAGTATACCTTCAGCCAGTAAAGGATTACCAGCAGGGTTTAGTATAGAATTCAGTCTCTCATTCAGCTTCATCCAGCTATTCCTTCGGTCCTTCGGCCCCACATTCGTGGCTGCCTTGGCATAGGTTGTTACCTCAAATTCATTTGCCAAAAACAAATGTAATTTTTTCCTCTAAAGAGAACTTATGTGCTCAGCAAAGGATCAGGACAAGCCAACCTTTGAACTTTGAAAGCCTAAGAGGAGCACACTCCTGAGCAGCACAAAAGTTCAGAAGGTCTTGGTGCCCAGTCTTTTTAGTTAGCTCAGCTTCAGCTGACTGACGGTTTAGGTGCACGGAAGGTGCCCTGAAGCTTTGGAAGCTGGCCAGCTGTTATATCCTCTGTAGGATATAACCCATATAACTAAGGTTACTGCAGCAGTGATCAATATAATGAACATCAACGCTGTTTTACCATGTTGTTTTAGGATACTCACTAAAGCTTCTGAACCTTTTGAAGCTTTGCACTTTATATAAAAGATATATCGCTAGGTTTGCTCTTTTTAACCCTTGTACTTTTTCTTCTACTTCACCGTGCTCTGTTAATACTGATTCATAACTGTTTTATTTGCTAGCAGAATATCTTATGATACAGTTTTAACTGTTCTTTGATTTCTGCTAGACATGTTTTAACTCTTAGCCATTCATTGTATTTCAGATCATTCTGAAATGGACACTAAGTGCATGTACTTCACAGGTGAATCTTTTTCAGAAGAATATGTGCTAACCAGGTAGAATACTTAGGTGCAAAAATATAACTTGAATGGTATGGAATGACTTGCTGTACAGCCCAAATGAGAATTTGGCAGTAGTGAACAGCTTACCATTTAAAAGCTTTCTGTGTCATTTACAACTAAGAAGCTCTAAGCAGCAGGCAGTCAGCAAAACCAGAGCATAAGCTTGTTCTTTCCCCAAGAAGAAATGTTTCAGCGCTACTTAATATAACCTTTTAGATACCTTGAGGAGTGCCTTTCTTGAATACAATGTCTAATTGTAGTGGCAACAGGCAGTTGTGAACCTTATGAAAACTCTGTCTTTAGTTAACAACAGGCACAGGTGTTGGTTCTTCTGTGCCTTCAGTAAAAGGTCTCTCAATCACATCTATCACAGTCGCAGTTATATCAACTATCTATGTCAGCAAATGCACAAGAACCACTGCACAGCTCACAAAACTGCCCAGTTCTTTTCAATTCACAAACTGGCTTTGTCTATGTGAATCTAATGTTGGTGTGAATAACATGCCTCCTTAGAAAGAAATGAGGACCCCTGATACCTGTATGTCAAATAGGTCCTAAAAACTCTCAGGGTCAATAGAAATCCATTTAGGACTATACATGTAAGCCTTCACCCAGATTACCTCCAAATGCAAAACTTTTCAGCTCTGTATGCTTACTGAAGTCAATTTTGGAGTACATTGTTTGCTCTGAAGTTTTACTTTTAGGACTACATGTGAATCTAATGCAAATTCTTTTAGCTCTGCGTGTTACTGAACCCTGTTTCAGAGTACATTGTTTTCCCTGAAGTTTTACCTTTAGGACTACACATGTGAATATACTGCAAAACGTTTCAGGTCTGTATGTTTACTGAAGTCTATTTTGGAATACGTTGTTTTCCCTGAAGTTGTACTTTTATATCTGGAAAACACAAGTCATATGAGGCTCTCAGCTTCTGCAACATAAACAATTTTTGCATGAAACAAATTTGTTGTCTTCTGAGGGGATGTTCTGTAGCTAAACAAGAACTATTCCAGTTTTGTTTCTACTGTCTTACCCTTCATGTTTTTTCCATCACTTCCTTCAAAGTCTTTACAGCCCTCTGGCAGATTGTTATATAAAGCACGGAATGGAGTTATAGTTAAATGATGAACTACATTTGTCTTAGAGACACTTACAAATTCCTTAATGGTGATACAAGAGCTGTTATTATCTGACACTAGCATTTCTAGAATACCATGTATGGTAACACTTTATCTTAGGTTTTCTTTGGCTGTATACAAAGTAACAGAATACATGGTGTCCCTATACAACACATTTGAAGGAACATCTATCAAGACTAATGGCATTTTACAAAGAATGGGCCAGTGTAGTCCACATCCAGATTAGACCATAGCATATCAGTCCACTCCCCAAGGGTATAAAGGTGATTTACTCTTTACATCACATTTATCTTGATCCACGTCAGACACCATACATATGATATGTATAAGTTTTTCATTCTGCATGTTCCAGTTTTAGTTAGCAACAACAAAGATGGATTATGACTCTAGAGCCCCACAGTGTATACCCCTCTATGACGCTTAAGGTTACTGTTCTGGAATAGGGTAGCATACATTTTGGCTTAGTTATTTTAGGCCAACTTTAGAAGCCATACATATGAACTTGTGATAGAATTAGACTGCTGGCAGCCCAGTGATTACTTTGCATAGCATACACTGGTGCATTACCTATGACTTCTAACATCAACACTTGATCAGGTAAACCCCACTCAGCAGTTTCTTGTCACATTTTTTTCCTAGAGTGAGTCATTTACTCATTTCATCACAATCAGTGTAACATATCTTTTCTGAAACATCTAGGTTTGGCTCTCCTGGCAAATGAATATTAGCTGTGCATCCTTTCAGCGTTATCAATTTCTATATTCAATGCACCTTCATATTTTAACAAGCACTCTTCAAAGGCATTACTTTCAGCACTGCATAGTACAGTCATTTAAATAAGTAGGAATACAGTCTTTCTGTGAAGAGTATCTGTAAGCTGTGGCAACATGCACTTCTGAAGAACATTTTGTGTTTGGATACAACATGTACAAGCTCCTCATGATCTTAGCCACAATAGGCACTGGTACAGATCTCTCGGCTGCAATATTCAGTTACCTCCAATGTTTCTAGTTGTAAGCATGCCAAACCTGTACATTATTCAATGAATCTTTCAAGTCTTTTTAAGGTTCATACAGTGATTCTGTCTCTGTAAATCTATTTCTGATTTGAAAAACATGTCTCTTCTTTCCCTACATTTGTGAAACGGACCTAGATAGGACCCAAACACCTCTTAGTGACTTCTGGAAATTGACTGCTTTCAAAACCTTGTTAATTAATTATTTATTATTTTATACTTTCTACTTCCAGAATCATCCTCAAATCCAAGTGTATTCACTATTAAGTATCCTACAAGATATGGGTTAACTTTTCTAGTTTAAATCTCACTGTGCATGATATAAAATATATTCTTGCCACTGTCCACTCTGTTCTGTTTTCTTTATCAAGAACACTGGGAACATATGCCTTTCTGCCTGCTGTTTCAACACATACTTTTTGGCAGATTTCTTTCTGTTATTTGTATAGGTTTTTGTTATGTGCCAAATTCTACAACTAGTTTTCTTGCTTAAATACGCACCAAGAAGTTATGTGCTGTTTGCTTAGGCATCTACAATCCATTAGATTTGTTGCAGTCCATTCTGTTGGAATAGTGACAAATGCATTTCAGTTCTTGTATACTTTTACATACTGCTGCAGTCTGACCTTCTTATAGAATTACTTTTGATAAGAAAAAAAAAAAAAAGTTTTTTGAACGTGTTCATCATTGTTCTATTCTGTGCCTCAAAGTGCGTCGCAATGTGTCTCTCCATTACTCTAGATCTGGGCTAATTTTCTTAACTTAGCCAAATATTCCATTATAGATTAAATGAGCTTTCTATTAAAAGTGCCTGAACTGTGTCATTCAACTAGTCACTATGTTTAGGCTTAAAGTGTTTTCTACCAAGCCCACAAACTGCAATGAGACTTTTTTCTATTTATTTCTCTGAATAGATGATGCTTTTAGATGATGCTTTAAATTAAGCTGCAGATGTCAGTTTCATAACTGCAGAGAAGAGAAGCATGACTCTAGTTCTGTTATTGTTTTCATTTCAGTTGCCACAAACAGCTTCGGTATTTCATAGTGTTCCTTCCAGGGCTGCATTTTCAAATCAAATGCAGGGTACCTACTTTAATTTCCTCTTCTTAGGTTTGAAAAGAGTATTAGAAATCTTTCATTTCTCTAGTCCTGTTACATTCTATAATGTTGTTGATGTTACTGCCCAAAATAGAAGATAAGTTGTAATAATATAAAAGGCTGACACCCAAACATCTCAACCTATTAGTGCAAGAAGTCTGGACAAAGCCAAAAATAATGGGGGGCAGAGTTTAAATATTGCTCTTATAAACTTAGAACTTTGCTAGAAAAACATGCTTTCATTTATAATGCATTTTTCAGAAGGATAAAAAGTCTGAAACTCAAATATCTGTCATTATTTAATGACTTCAAAGCCCAGTGATTTGCCAGAAAAACACAAGTTTTAGAGGAACAGAATAAAAATACGAGGAAAAAATATGGACAGTTAAGAAGTATGTCAATACCTTAAATGAGTCAACAAAGCTTTAATGAGTGATGCTCAGAAGCATGGAAAGACAACAACATAACAATATAGCAAGACAACAACACAACAATATACACACGGCTCCACAACTCAAAAACTCAGAGACAAGAGACAATAATGAAAGAAGAGGTGCATAATAGTTGGGAAATGGATGCTCATTATGTATTATTCACAGATGAATCTTTCTCTGAACAATGCATACTAGCTAGGCATAACATCTGAATAAGATACTACAGGACTATGACTACAGTCAAATAAAATTGCATACACAAGGCAACTGTTTATACGTCTTGTGGTAGGAAACGTATGTATAACAATTACACTTAACAGAACTAGGAACAACTATGACAGTGAGTTAATTAACATACAGTTTGCAGCCTTAAACATCAAAAAGGCAGTAGAAGCATTGTTATAACTAGTAAAAGAATATGAGATACTTTGAATAACAAATTATGAAACAGTAGCACAGCAAATAGCATTACTGCCTCACAGTGCTTGGTTGTGTAACTCAGTTCTTGGCTGGGATATTTTTTCTGAGGTGTCTGCAACTCTTTGCATCAGTGTGAGTGAGTGTGAGAGAGAGAGAGAGAGAGAGAGAGAGAGAGTGTGTGTGTGTGTGTGTGTGTGTGTGTGTGTGTGTGTGTGTGTGTGTGTGTATGTGTGTGTGTGTATGTGTGTGTCTGTGTGGGGTGTTCTGTGATATGCCGAAAACTATCCAAGATTAGTTTTTCTGCCTAGATCCTATTATGTTTGGGGACAGGGGACTAATTAATTCCAGCTCAAACTATGAACAGAGAAGCAAATCTGGATTCTTCAAACATTAATGTTCTAATCAAGCTTTTCAATTATGCCACAGAAAATCCCAATTCTTGAAATTTCCTTTTATATGCTATCTGTAGTTTCCCTATCAAAGAATGAGTTAATTATATAATAATTCAATGTATGCTGTTGAAATAGCATCTACATTTGATTTTCATACAAATCAGCGTTGTCTTGTCTTGCCACGTAATCTGAAATAGCACCCACATTTCCTGGCAAAGACTAGTTCTTTGTAACAAAGAAAAGCAAGACATAAAAACCATTAAAAGCCATTAACTTTTTCATCACTAGGTTACAAAATTGTTGTGTCATGTTTTCCTGAGCTCATACTTATGAGGAAACAGGTTGCAGGCCTTTGATCACTTAGTGAGTAGAGACAAGTCATAAGCAATCAAAGGGTGGAAATGGAAGGGATCCCACTCAGGGTTTTTCATCCTTTTTGTGATTGTGTAATATGGGTTTTTATTATAAGTAGTTCAAAAGTGGGATAGAGGGGTTTACTACTCCTAAAAATGTAAAGAAGCAAAACAGACAGGTTTGGAGATGAATCTGTGTTGCTAGCATGTAATTGCTGGATATACAATAAAAAATAAAGTAAATGGAGTTAATTTAGATGAAAGTTTGTAACTGATGTGGTACTACAGGGATCAGCACTGTGGACACTTTTTTCAGTGCCAGTACAGATGATCTTTCAGTAGACTTCAAAGCAAGAAGTCTGATATTAGCTGATGTCACAAATTTATATAACGCACACTGTTCATATAAAAGGCTATACAAATGAGAACATACTTGGCATGATTGCAGGAATTTTCAATAACCTAGCAACTTTAATATAATACAAATGAATGCACTTGCAAAACAAAAAATGCACAAATCCAGGAAATTCTTATACAACTTGGAGTGGCAGGCACAACAGCAGCAATAAAAGAGGAAAGTGACCTGGGGACAATACTGTAATATCAGTAAAAAATGAAAAGCAACTAGCCTTCTATAAGACATCTAATAAGATCCCCTCTACATTACTCATCAACATAATGACTTAGACATGACAGAGACATTCAGAGAAGAGCAACATAATGAGTATATGGTCTGCCTCATGAACTATATAAAGAGAAACTAAAGAGTTTAGCATATATAGATATAAGAAGTATATGCAACAGACTTGACAGAAACTGTTGTGCATTAAGGGAATCCATTGAATCCAAGATCTACCTCATTTTAAAACAATATGTGAGCTCATTATAAGGACATAGGATAGTGTATATGTGCTATTCATTATAATGACATAGGGTAGTGTATAGGTGCTATCATTTTGCGTTTCTCTTTTTTCCCTAGCCTGTTACTGCCCCCTTCACCCTGCTCAATTGCATTGTGAAAGGGTAGTATAAATTACAAAACATATTGGACTCAGATGGTTCAGTTCCATGAAGTTTTATTTACAATGCTAAGGCAAAAACAAATGAGTGCAAACTGTGTTTGGAAACAGAAAACTACAAAAATCTTATAAGCATTCACTTTCCAAAGGTAAGAAGCAGGAGTTTCTATTCTTGCAGGCAAATCCTTCTCCCAAGTAATATTCCTTCTGTGTCACAAAATTAAGCTTCTCTTCCAAGCAGTTCCCACAATATCTCTTCCAGGTATTTTTCTCTGCTAGTGATGTCTCTTTATACACAACTTGTTCATCTGCAGTGGGAGATCAACTTCTCTTTACACACAACTCATCTGACTAGTAGGTCTACAGCTATCACTTTGAATACCCTCTCAGCATAGGCTTCTGGTTAGTTACTCTGGCAGGAATATTCATTCTGCATACAATTTAAAGTAGAACACCCATAACAAATCACCTAACAAAACAACACAACAAATTACAATTTCCCTTAGTATGGCAAAGTAGGTAAAAAGAAAGACAAGCTTTCCAAAGTTTAGATGTAGAAATGCAAAATGCTGTACAATGAGCAGGTTAATGTATGCCTAGGAATAGTTAAGGATGTAGTAATTGTTAAACAAGACCTTAAAGTTCTTGTAGTACATTCAGTGCTGAGATTATACTTCACAGTTGCAAAAAAAAACTTTGTAGTTCATGGAGCATTGTGATTACGCTTTAATATCTGAAAAAAGGCAAATTAGTTAAGTGTTAGACTGGTGTGACATCTGCTCTTAACAAATGTTAAGCAGGCTGTGCTTAGGTTGTTAAGGTTGGGTCTAGTACTACACTGTAAAATTTGCCAGTATGTATGAGCAAATGACAGTGGCAGAATAAACGATTTGGTTCTGCCTGCTGTTTGTATTCATACGGTATCTCTTTCACTTACAAATTAGAAAGAAGCTAGTATAACAGGATGTGTTTTCACCTGCATTTTCTGAAGGATACAAACTCTGAAACTCAAAAATATGTCACTATTCAGTGACTTCAATCCTCCCTGATTTGTCTAAAAACCAGGGACTTTATGGCTAACAGATCAAACAAATGAAGCAAAAATCTGGACAGTTTAGTGCCATAGCAAGCTGAGTGCAAATGTATGGGACTGTGTTACACTACCTTTCTGATACCAGTCGCTAACCAGCTAAGTGCTTTATCAATTTGAAAGCCGGCAAAACACTCAGCGTTTTTTTCTTTTTTTTTTACACTGCAACTAGTAGTACATGGAGCATAAATAGCTCCAGGTACTACAAAAAATTGTGACTGTGTCTTCAATCATAAGCTTCAATTATGTGTTCTTGACATGGATACCAAGATTCTCCTCTTGAGCTTCACTCTCAAGGTAAATTTCTTGACATCCATGTCTTAAATTCATAATAAACAGATTATGATTTGTGACCCAGTCATAATCCTCTATGTTATACATGCGCATGACATACAAAATGTGCTTAACAAAGTTTTGTTAAATGCATTTCAGTGTTGTTAATCTCTAGTCTCAGGCAAAAGCATTAACATCAACAAAGAACAACATGCAAAGCATTTTTCAAAGCTATAAAGGCTGCAATGAGCACATACACCAAAGAAAATAAATGTGCCAGCTTTTAAAGTTGTTTGTTCATCAGAGGGGTACTTAGCTTCTGATTGCAGTCTGTGCAGTAATGCAAAGAATTAGACTTCATGCTCCTAAACATTTTTTTCTCTATAAGAAGCAACACATCAGAGCAGCTAAACTCCATGTGCTACAAAGAATTAGAATTGCATCTCTCTGAGTATAACTGCTTATATGTTCTCGAAATGAGTGTTCAGATTCTGTTCTCAAGCTTCCCTTCACTCTGCTCTCAAAGTGGATTTCTTGGCATCCCTGCTTTGAGCACATAACAACATGGTTATGATCAGACTCTGGACTGTAATCTCATATTATAGGTTTTGATCTCCATGTTTTATATAAGGATTTGCATGTGTCCTGTTACAGCATTTTTTGAATTAAAAGTCCTAATAACAATTTAGGGTCTACTTCAGAATGACAAAAACGCAAACTATCGAACGCTCACATGAGCGAATAATCAGAAACTCAAAAGTGGTACTTTGGGATTGCAGTACAGTGAAGATCAAAATATTTGCCCTTTCCTCACTGTAGTGCGATCTCAGAGTAAGAAAATATATTTAGCGGAAGGTGTGGGAGGTGCAGCCCCCCACAATACCCATTTCAAGTTTCTGATTATTCACTCATGTGATCGTTCAAGAGTTTGCTTTTTCGGTTTTATGACATAGACCCACAATTTAGCCCCAACTGTACTGGACCAGCTAGCTGTCCTTCTGCAGAGTAACAAGGGATATTCTGTCCTTGACTCACCAATCACAAACTGTCTAATGTTGTTTAAAGCTATTTGCATTAGAAGCATGTTTTGGAAGAGGCAGAAGGTTATATTCAAGTGTTGCAATAAGGTAGCATTTGATTGGAGTACTACTAGTCTCATTTGTCAATAAACTGTTAACATGACAGCAAGTAGCATAACAGGGGAAAGTTTTGTTTACAGTTTTGTTGACACATACAGAAAATTCTCAAGCAGGATCTAACCAAAACCGAGATATTTTCAGTTTTAAAAAGATTCAGTCTTGCCTCCTTCTTAGTATGGTTGGTTCAGCTATTTTTAATCAAGTTAAGGTAGACCTGAGCCCCAAACAATTATATATATATTTTTTGCTTTTGCTTAGTTTTTCCCACAGGCCCAGCTTGTTTAAGGCACTGCACAACTCAAGATAGGTTGCCACAAAGCTGTGAAGCTAAAACTGACTTTGAGTGATTTGAGACCAGTATCAATATGCCTTCTAGAAAAAAAGCAATTATTCTGTTGTAAGTTCATTAAGGAAATCTGTAAAGAGGAGGAGTATAAGGAGGAACACACTTACTAAGTAGAGGAGCCAATGACACTTATTACTCAGTGATTCCCTACAGAAATAGCTGCACATATAACTACTAAACCAACCTACAGAAGAGAGTTTTTAACCCACCTAGAGGTAGTTCTATGAGACGAGCTGAACCGTTCACAGAGTTAAACGCCTTAGACAGACAGGCAAACACTACTGCTTTGAGCATGCATTCTCCCAGCAGACAGGCAAACAGTACCCCTTTGAGCATGCATTCTCCCAGCAGACAGGCAAACAGTACCCCTTTGAGCATGCATTCTCCCAGTGAGCTGACTACAGAGCTGGTGAGTGCTATAACAGCAGCTGTAGTACTGTGACCCTCCGTACAGCTGTGCTGATTACTGAGACAGTTATAGGTAGCTAAATTCACCTCTAATTGCCCTGCAACTGCTTTATCAAAATTACAGCCAATTGGCACAGCAATGAAAAGAACATAGAAGGCTCTCCTTTGGCTGGTGGGTCTTTTTTGGGTACAGAAATGATCTTAGCAGATTTCCAAAGTTCTAATAAAGTTCCAGTGCAAAGTGAAGAATTGATAACAAGCCTAGGAAGCTTAGCTAATGTAATACTGCCACAAATGGATCTGGAGTAAAGGCTGAAAAGGCTAGCTTGTCCATGACTTGGAACCTACATGTTACAACTGGACAAAGAAATAAAATTGAATGGAATCAAAAAGTGTCAACTTTATTCAGGTGCTCTGGTAGTAGCTTCCAAGAAAGGAATTAAACTGCTGCCAAAATATTCAACAAACGTATTGTCCATTTATCTTGTAGGAGTAATAATCAACTGGTGTCCAAGGAAGTCGTACAA
Organism: Protopterus annectens; assembly: GCF_019279795.1. NCBI lineage: Eukaryota > Metazoa > Chordata > Ceratodontiformes > Protopteridae > Protopterus > Protopterus annectens. The sequence continues at coordinate 890,745,198 of NC_056748.1, forward strand.
TGTTGTTTAACCCTCCCTGCTTGATTGTTCGTTTGTTTCCAGATACCCACCCCCTGAGTATAACTTAGCACAGATAGCTCTCTCTCTTTGTTGCAGGAAAGTAGTCTTGCCTCTTTTAAAATTTGATACTTAATTTAATTTTTGATGACATGGAAGTCACTTAGTGGTTGAATACACTTGCACTCTGCCATGCAGTTTTGCATTTGGCAAATGCATGACTAATCTCCATTTCATAGTCAGGGTGCAGGGGCTATTTTGCAGAGTAGACATAGAAGTTACAGAAGACCAGTCAGGATTCATAGAATAAATCTAATAAACGAAATGCAGATAAGCGCTTTTGTTCCAAAAATGCATGAAAATTCCAATTTTGTCAGGATGTTTTTATGGCCCAATTCAAAGATAATTAATCATTCTTTTTAAAAAAAATCAAGAGAATTCTTACAGACACTCGGTTCTTCCTTAACATATTTATCTTTAGGCTCACCAATCTCAGGCTGTATTATTATTACATTGTATTTCAGTGTCAATAGAGTTCATTCATGGATATTATAGAGGCAATAAATAGGTCTGTCAGAAAAGAAAATGTTGATTCTCCTATACATGCCATTCACTTCATTTAGAGAACTTTTTTGATAAGTGTGGCCCTCCAAAATGGCCCTCATCTTGTTCACATAATCACTTTTATTCATCACTCCTTTGTCTGATTTTATTACTCTAACACTTGCTGTTTGTGTAAGAAGTTTGAGGTCCTAAATTTCTACCTTATTTAAATTATTCTTTCTCACCTTCTGTGTTTCAGATCCAATTTAGTATCCAATCACTCACAGCATGCCTTTGGGATGTGATGAAAGAAACCAGAGCACGGGAGGAAACCCATGTGACCACAGGGAGGACATGCAGATACCTGTAATATTTGAGTTCCTAAGATACATAAAGAAAAAGAATGATTAATGTTATCTTAAGAATGGTTGTGGGAATATTTGAGAGGGAAAGGTATAGCACAGGATAACATAAACATGTTCGAACAACTACCTGACATGCTGCTGAAATGTAATTTTATCTTTAGGAAGAGAAATATTACCTTCAGTAGAGGGGTGTGGTGATGGTCTTCTTGTGTGGGGACTATCATGAGATATTGTTATGTTAGCATTATTTAGTTAATTCAGTTCAGTTCCTTTGTTCACAAAACAACATTCATTTCTTGGGTGATATCTTTATTTTACGTGATGGGCCTGATGATGAAGTAAACAAATTTCTAGAATATATAAATGGAACAACATAATTTTCAAAGTTTACCCACTACACTGATTATGGGATGAATTATTAGAAAGAACTGGTATGAACAAAAATTGGAATTTTTTCAAAGTGGATAGTGAAGTTAGAAAATATGTAGGAAATGGACCTGTCTGTGTATATAAATAGGGACGTAACCTAAAAGATGATTTTGAAAAATCAACTGTCCCTAAACAATGTGGGTATATGTACAAATATGGGAAATGTAAATTTTGCTCATATATTCTGGAAACAAGTGAAGTACTAATTAATGGTTTAAAGTAAAGATTCCAGGGAAATATTGTTGGGACTTTGAAAGGGTTGTTTATTGTGCTGTTTACCAACTATGTGCTTGTTTTTACGAAAAATTGAACGAAAATTGAAACAGCATATAGGAGAACACATCAACAGTATTAGGGTCAACCAAGAACTGAATGCTTTAATGAAACATAATACAGTGACTTGTGGACATGGTTTCAAATTTTTAGTATTGGAGTGTGTTCAGAAGACAAGTAGGGGCTGACCATGGCCAGTACTGCTGGAAAAAAGCAAAATTGTCTTGGCAACTCTGTTTAAATGCCAAGGCCTAGCCTGGTTTAAATGAGTCTGTCTCAATTAATAGTGTTTTGAAGTTAAGATCACTTGATAGATTGTATACATTTACAAAGTTTTTATAATGTTTTAAGCTTTAATATACCACTATTGCTTTTAAGCAGTGAAATTCTGTTTTGCTATGGGTGTGCAAAAAAGGGGGGGGGTGTAGTGTATATGCTGATTGATTGGTCCTCACTGTTTTAACTTTGATGATGTGGAAAAAAAGCGCCATTTTAACACACTATTTAAACAGTGTAACTATCAGCTATATCTGATGAAGTTCCTTGTAACTATATGCAATTTTTGGAACAAAAGCGCTTATCTACATTTCATCTGGATTTTATTGGATTTATTCTATGAATAAAGCACTTCTATTGTCAAGTACTGGTGGATTTTACACTTGTTTCCAGCTGGTTCCTGCTTGCAAGTTTTGTTGGCTGTAATATTTCCAATTCAGCAAAAAATGCTCACCGGTGTAAAACACAAGCATACCAGCATGGCAGATTAATGAGACATAACACAGAGTTCACACTAACTCAAAAATTTTTAGTTCAACTGCTGTATGAGACTAATTATATGGTATGCACAGTCTGCTGCTGGTAACATCCCTTTTTTCAAACTGTATACCAGTATATACCACACCCCCTTTTCTTTTACAAAATGATAAGATACTTTAAGCAAACACATAAATAATAATGTATTAGCATCACTGCACAAAAGCACAGAAATCTATTCTTACCTGTGTAAAAGCATGTCATCAAAGTACAGAAATCTGCTTTTAAGCATATAAAAGCATCTCATAGCTAATACAAATGGACAATGCAGTTTAGTATTTCAGACCGCACGTTTCAACGTCTTCTTATTCTGTTCCTAGATGGATGCATGTCAACTGGCTGAATGGAATTTCATTGAGTGCTGCTACTGTAAAAGGAAATAACTGAAAGCCGCTTTCAGTGTGGCTCATAGTATGTTTTTTTCTTTTTTTGCAGTGGGGAAACCCCCTACATCCCCATGTGGAGGGATCACCCCCACACCACATAAACTTATATACACCAACTGCTGCTAAAAGTGACATTCAGCAAAAGTATTTCATGGCAATTACACTCACAGAAACAGGCTTCATACTAGTCACTGACTCCCCACTATAAGCATATGCACAGTTACTGCAACAAGTCAGCTAATGGATTATTCTTTCACATCTGAATATATGTATGCCTGTTCTCTTTTCCTCAGAAGTTTGAACTTCCTAACGCTGTTGTCCAGTCTGAGAGCTATCTGGCTGCTCCCGTAGATTCTGCTCAGGTTTCATGGACTGCTGAGATGTAGCTTACAATGCATGCTTGTCTTCTTCTCTGAACTGGCTAGTAGCCCCAAGATTCTTTTTGAATGTGCCTATTTTGACATATTAGGCAATTGGAAAGGCCCAAGAGGCTCTTAACCCAGAAGATTTCAGATCTAATCAATCTGAGATTCCAAGAAAGGCTTGCAATGTGATATTTATTCTGTGTCATATACTCTAGGCTGTTACAAGGAGATATGTGTCTTACATTCTGAGGCACTAGGGATTCCATCCTCCTTGATTTCCTGCACTTCAGCAAATCAAACAGCTCAAATAGCTCTGCTAACACCAGAACAAGTGACCTAAATATTCAACAAGAGACAAACAAAACTCGATGGAGGGAAAATGTATGACCTAGTAACTACCTCACTCATCTCTGGAACATTCTTCCCCTGCAAATTAAAAAGCATGACACCATGACATCTTTCAGATCTAGCCTGTATGATTGCAGGGGTTCCCTAAATTTGCCCCTGGAATGACCTGCTTTGCCCTTCTTGAGAGGCAGGGATATACGGCATAAGAGTGGGTGTCAGTAAGGTGAACATGGTCTTTTGATGAACTGCCTTGTAACTCCTGTGAACCTGTTTTGACTCTGGAATATTTGATATGAATTGGTGGCACGTATGAGAGTACTATGGTATAAACCATGACTTATATATAGCCAAAATGGACACTGACTGACAACTGAGATAGGAGTCCTGCGTCGGTTTCTTAAGTTAATGGTATTGAAACCAGCAACAGCTGGCTATCTCAAAGCAAAAACAACTACTAAAGAAAGAATTCCAAACAATGATAACAGAAGTAATACATTCCTAAAGAAGTTGTTAACATGCATTGCGAGAGATTTTACATTCATGCTGTCTTAAGATCCAGAAAGATATTGTGCTGAAAGTTATTTATAATCAGGTACCAAAAGTATAATCAATTGTAAGAAACTAGTGAACATAGGATGTATTAGTACTGCTGAGGGTAAAATATATAGTTAGAATTTAATTATTTCCAAAAATATTCAAATAAAGGAATGCTATCAGCAAGTACTATATATCTAAGCTAGACTTAGAGGTGGGTGGGCATGACAAGGGCACTGCTGGCCTTCCTGTTTTTGTCAAGAGATGGTCAGTTTTACAAGACATGCCAGTGCAACTGTCTGTGGTCTTAAAGTAGTTAATGCCATTTACTGCCACTGATTTGTATTGTGCTTGACAGTCAGTACCACAACAGGCAGGGTCAACATTCTAAAAATAGTGTATAGATAATTTTAAATTATTAGGTTTAAGTAACATGTACCTGCAAAAAATGTCAGCTATGCAGCTTTGACATCACATTGTGTCAGTTTCATGTACTAAAACATATTATTACAATAATGCAAACATATTAGCCCCATCGTCTCAGTCCCTCTCACATTAAGTTGTTACTGCTTCTGTATCAGCCTTCTTGTTCATCATACTGCATAAGCAAAGGACTGAGAGTGATTTCCAGGTTATGTTTGGAACTATCAAGCAGTATTTTATTTTCATTTCAAGTCCCTGAGCTATATAATTCACTTCCCTACCTGTTGAGGCAGGAACCAAATGTGGCTTATTCTTAAGAATTATCTTTTCTGGAAAAGCTTATTATAACATGAACTCTTTAAATTGGCAAGCTTTCTGTAAATGCATTTTTAGAGTATGTTTAGCTTGAACTGATGATTTTATGATTTGCTTTATGTATTGATATATTATATCAAACATCCCCCTTTTTATGTGTCTTTTTAAAATGTTTTGAACTTATATTGAGGTCTTTTTGCAATAACTTGAACTAACATGAACAGGACATGTCTCAAGTTTTCAAGGTAATGGCTAGCTCAGATGAGATACAGAAGAGCATTACTTCACTAAGGGAGTGGTATTTGCTTATAATAGCCTTTTTTGAGATGTAATATGGGGCAGATATAAGGCCAATCCTTATAAGGACTGCAGCAAGTGATAAGGAACCTATTAGTAGAACTTCTAGGATAAAAAAGAAAGAAAAGTTTAGAATGGCGTAATCTTTATTTGTCATTAAAGATTATATGTGTTTATAAAAAGTGTTGGATGTTTTGTATTTAGCATTAGCATGTCCTATGTGGCATACTGTTTTATTGTTAACTATTCTCATACTTAATCTGGAACTGATTAGTAACACTTTTAGTATCCACACTATGGACTGCATCCTTACTATTTGGAAGAGCAAAATAAAGAAAAATTAAAGTCTTTGAAAGCTTTGTAGTTGAAAAACAAAAATGGTTAGTTCTTGTGAATGATACAATAAAGTTCTTCATAAGCTGCATTAAAAAGGCAGCTGAGGAACAATATTTCTAAACAATCATAGAGCTATACTTTCTCTGCAACTTAAGACTGTTTCATGTTACTTTTTAATTGTGAAAAGTGTTGCATCAATGTTACTTTGGGGGGGGGAATATATGCACACATACCACAAAGTACAATTCATATAATGAATTTTGGGCAGTTCACTGAAAACATAGTTCAGCAAAAATGTAAAGAACTTTTAAATATTAATTTATTATGTGATACCTCCTTTATCTTAGTTAGGGTCATATGAACAGAGTGTATTGTGACAAGAATTATCATGCAATGAACCAATCCTTGATGGGGTGCCAGTCCACTGCAGTTATCCTAATAGATAAAAAGTTGAAAATAAATGAAAGCTGCATTGAAAAAAAATCAGTCCTTGAGCTTTAGGTGAATTGCTCTGCACTTTCATATAACAGATTTGCAGCAAAAGAAGCAAAGCTAATAGTTCTATAAACTCATAGCTTCATCTGCTGCTGCTGTTGCTGAGTAAGATGCCACTGAGGTGAGTGTACACAATAGGAGGGTAACTTAGCTGAGCGCTCCATTTTAATTGCTGATTCATTAATGACTGGCACACCTTTAGTAAACAGCATGCTGACAAGTCTGTTAGCTGCAGGATAGAATATCACAGTACTCCCTTAGGAGGTGAGCTACATTTCCTACTAATAAACAAAGGTACCGCCTTATTCATGTACTCCTTGATCTGATGTTATTATGGTAAAAGCTAGCTAATTTTTGTTGCCTATGTATATGTGTATCACAGTAAATTTTTTACATTCAAAGGTACTAGTAGTAATTTGCAGGAAAGGATTGTGTGTTTTGGAAAACTGTACCTTTCAGAGAAACTTTTCTGTGGCAGACATGCAGCTTGGATGCACAATGTAATACTGGTGGCAAAGTCTCCTGCTATATATGCCTGCAAATTGCTGCCATCTGCAGGAGGTTACTGTGTTGGAATTTACATCAGTTGTCATAATCTTTGCCAGAGGTTGTAGCTATAAACTGCTTGAGTCTGGGCAGAGATTCTGTACTTGTAAGCCAAAGTTGTACAGTACTGCTTCCGTCCACTGCTGTCATCCTGGCAGACTGATGAAATGCATACTCTCATACGTCTGTGCTGTAAGAAGATGATGGGTCCATACTGCAGCATTTAACATGCTCACACCATTATGGACATTGTGATATCCTTTTTCACACAATCCATTCTTACTTGGTCCAACTATGGTTATGCTTCCATGCTGGTTAACCAAGTTACACCAAGCTTTTTCTGCTACTTGTAGCTGCTTTGTTGTAGTGCAGTTATAACCACATTTACTTAACTATTCTAGACTAAATTTAAAAGCAGTAAAATAGCACATTTAGCCAACATGACCAGCAGTCATAGTATGAAAAGGACAGATAAGGGGAAAAATATCACTACAAAAATCGTGTGCATGTTGTTTACACCACTACACTGGTTCATAGATAAAATGTGCCTCTGTATTCTGTTTACTTGTGGACTTATCTATTGCCCTTAGTAGCTGCAGAGCTACTAGTAACAGTGACTCATAGAGTTAATGAGTGTATTTTTCCCAGAATTGTATTAAATGCACAGACACTGACATTACACAATCATAGCACGGAGACAGAACAAAGTATAAAACAGGAGTGGATGACTGGAGCATGTTACCTTAGTGACTACAACATTGCTTACCTATATAGCTTCTATTTAATAGTCTTAGGAGTATTATTACTGAATATGAAATGTTCCTAAGTGGCTAGAACCTTGCTGAGGTACCATTTTCCATATCAGTAATTCCACATCATCATCAAATATTTTTTCATCATGTTCTTACACATGGCAGCCTTTTACACTGCTTTAATTACAAATGAATGTCGACTATTTAAATTGTATTTTTGTGTGAAGTATATGATTTAATCTTTAATTTAAAATAATTATGATTGAATACTAAAATGGAAAACTATTTCTGAGGTTTAAATGGAATAAACTGGAAAGGGCATAATTTAAAAACAGTCCATGATGTAGTCAGGTTTGGGGAAAAGAAATTACCCACAGCTTGCTGTAACCTGCCAGGAAAGAATAGCTTCAGACGTCAATCTAGCCTTAAATACATGAGAACCCTACTCAAACCCCTAAAGATTACTTTAATACAGATGTGAAAACATAAACGGACATACTTGAATAAAACCAACCGTTTATTATTTCACACTTAATATATAGACAATTTAATACAAGATATGACAGATTTTTTTTACTGATGATTAAGTTTACTGCATATCCAAAATGTATATTTTATTTTATTTTATTTTAGTAACCAGATAAGCATTAAAAGGTAGGACTGCTTGCTTACATGGGTATTCTTTGAAAACAGCATGTAAATTGAAAAGTGGCTTAACAATGTAGCTTACTTAGAATCATACAGTAACACTGAACAGCAGGGATCAAATTCAAGTCTGTTGAAAAGGGGTCTATATCAAAACTTCGAAGAAGTAAAACGCCGAACGCTAAAACATCGAACCCACAACATCGAATGATGAAAACAGAGAAGCCCCGGAACATCGAAATCTTACCTAGGGCAAGATTTCGGTGGGTCGTTCCGTGGCTTTGCTATTTCCTCCATTGTGGTGCGAGAGTTAGGGACCTTAGGGTTAGGGTGCGGGTTAAGGTAAGTGGATAGTTAGTAATGTACGTACGGTGTAGTGTAGGGTTTGGTTTTGTTAACTGTATGTGTGTGTATTAATTGCTTTGTTTGTGCATAGTTTCATAGGGTATGTGTGCAATAGCTATGGACCTTAGGGTTAGGGTGCGGGTTAAGGTAAGTGGATAGTTAGTAATGTATGTGTGGTTTAGTGTGGGGTTGGGTTTTGTTAACTCTATGTGTGTGGTTTATTTATTTTGGTGTGCTTGTGTTGTGTGTATGTTTCTCGGAACAGCAAGTTTTTTCCAGGGAAAAAATTTGCTGTTCTGAGCGTTCGATGTTTTCAATATTCAAAATTCCAAGTTCGAACATATGGTGTTTGACATTTTGGAATTTCGAATATATGATATAGACCCATTGTACTGCATGCTCAAACTACAGCTTTTAAATGGTGGACACAAACAGATCCAGAAATGGACACCAAGAAGTTCACTAACAGTGGAATAGAGAAACCATTCTAGAAACCACTTTTTCTGTTTTGACACTGCAGTAACTTTGCTACCATATCCATTCATAACATACCAGATCCAAAGAGTCCCTCTCTGCTCTCTCATATTTATATTTTATTCATCTTTTGAATGCACAATTGTACTATGGACTTAATGAGTTGATGTGAGGTAATGTTTATAGTAAAATGAGGAAATCTGGGTAGGACTTCAGAAATAACCCTTGTGCAATTAGCCAGATACATTCCATTATTCATTTAATGTGCCCCTGAATTAATATTACATCAGGCAGATGAGACCACAGATTAACAGAATATAAAAAGTGCAACAACTCATAGGCTGCAGCAGCTTCTTATGCTATAATGTCATAGACTGCAGGAGCTTATTATGCTAAAGTATCATAAGCAGCAGCAGCTTTTTCTGCTCAATGTCATAGGCTGCAGCAGCTTCTTATGCTACAATGTCATAGGCTGCAGCAGCTTCGTTTGCTACAATGCCATAGGCTGCAGCAGCATCTTATGCTACAATGCCATAGGCTGCAGCAGCTACTTCTGCTGCAGTGTACCATTAGTATCTGAACTGCTGATAATAATAATCATACCATTACTGACAGTAATACTGAGTGGCCTTTTTCCAACATGAAAAAAGCATCTTATGTATGCCTTGTACACCCTGCCCATCCAACTGTCATCCTGTAAAGTTAACTTTAAAGAAACATGATTTATACGGTCATTCATGCCCTTCACAGTATTAGTGAAGCTGTGTATCCCATTCTTCCTTCTGCTATTATTTCCAAGCAAATCATCAGCACTGACCTGTAGTGACCTTATAGCTGCAGCTAGAATGGTTTTAGCGAATGAGTATCAGTGTACTTGAACATGCACACACTGATTCATTTGGCCAGGCTGCACTCAAGACTCACTGTAGGGATACCACTTTCTAGGGACTATCTAGGGGAATTGTGGCTACTCCACATATTGGATACAAGGCAAGTGCAAGATAGAGGAATAACATTGTTGTCTCCCCAAGGAGAATGTAGTTCTTTAGGAAGTTCACTAATTTACTTTTCAATTAACTAATGAAAGCCAACCCCACACCTGTTCATCATCCTCCCCATCTACAAACATTACTTTCTCCAGCCAACAGCTACAATTTACCCCTCACAGTGTTGGGAGCATCAACAACAAAATGGATCAACTACATGGCTTCCTACAAACTCATTCACCTAAGTTCAATGTTATTACAGAGCCATGGGTTAAATATGACACCCCAAATCTTACTCACTACTTCTCATGTCATTCACATACATTTAAGTAATGTTCAGGTAAAAATGGTGTTACTACCCTATTCCTATATAAAAATACACATACTATACCCTATTTCACCAACTCCTTCAATCATTACATCGCTAACTGGCTTCTAATTCACATTTTATTAACAGCTCTCCTCATCTCCTAGCAGCAGCTTACAATACACCTGCTTTCTGCCCTGACAAATACAAAACCTAAGTCTGCAACCTCTCCATTCATTTTAACCTTACAAAACTTACTTATTCTTGGAGACTTCAATATTAACTTTATGGCCCCTTTATAGAATGACATTCATAATGCAGCGTAAAGTGAATAATTACAAAACCCATCAGATGCAATTTCAAAATGAGCACTCACACCTGACCATGTTATTGCTAACCTTCTCAGTAAAATTTCCTCCATTAAAAAGTTTGCTCTTTTACTAAATAATCACGTATCAACAAATTTTGTCTTCATCCCTCTTCACAAAATTGCCACCTAAACTTATCATATTTTGATCTACATCTCCAAAGCACATTGACAAACTTAAACAAGATCTTTAAAAATGACAAGTATCCTGTCCTATTGAGTACTAACTCTTCCACAGCAGTATCGCCTCAGAATGAAAAATGATACTACCTTCAAAAAAAAAATTCTTAACTATCTCAAGACTTTAAAGTTCCAACTCCAAACTCGAGAGAGCTAGGCAACTCGATGCTTTATTTAAAACTAAAGCCTTAGGCTGGATGAATGGGAAAAAAGACCCAAGCCCAGAAAAGAAAGACAGTGCCTGACTCTATGAAACTTAAAAAAAAGAGCTGTGAGACATCACACAGTCATCTAACTGTAAAACCAATAAAGTACATATTTAACAGGCAAAGAAATTCTGACAACTAGTTAACAACTGGCTGGTCCTTTAACTTAAGTAATGATGCAAACGGAAACTATTTCTGCATCCTCTATCACCCTCTCCTCCACTAATTTCCTAAATTACTTTACTAATCCTCCTTTACATAGCATTTCTCTCTCCCTCTTCAGAACCTCCACCTTACACACCTCACTTTTACTTCTCTTCTGTAAATAAAATACTGCTGCAAAATTACTTTTCGATTTCCTACCTACTGATGCCCTATCTCTTTCAGATGGACTTCTGCTTTAATTCCTCAATTTGTGTTGATAACATTATAGCCAACCCTTGCAATACACCTATAATCTCTGCCTTTTCATAATATTATGCCTCAGGTCTAGAAACAAGTGAGGGGTACCCTATTTCCAAAGATTCACATGTTTTCTACAGCCATAACCTCAGGACAATATCCATGCCTCGTGTATTTTTTACAAGAAACATCTACATTGAATTACCACTTATGACATAAGCAATCATACATTTATATAAATGAAAGCAAACCATACTGACACATTTTTAGTTGCAAACATTTTACATCGCTTATAATTTTCTGTACAATCATTGTCAGTCAAACATTAAATAGCTTGTTTAATTCATAATATCCATGCCTCCTAAGTTAGGACATATCCTTGAAAAAAATGTACCCTCAATCAGCCACTTGTAGACAAATTCTTTGCTATCCATAACCAGCATGGCTTAAGGACTGGCTGCAGCACCTTGACCATTTCATACATGCTTATGTATTAATACAGACACAGAACATCTACCAAATACTATTTTATAGACCTAACCATAACTGTAATTACAGCCCACATAAACTACCAACAGAAGAACTATTGATGCTCTTAAATGGTTTTAGGACTTCCACTCCCATGGAACTTTCAAAGTTAATACAAGCCCAAAAACCTCCTCTATTTCCATTTTATAGATGGGAATACATCAGTGCTCTGTACTATTACCACCTGCTCTTCTGGCTTTGTAAACAGGCTTCCCTCTGACCTGCCCCACATCCCTATCATACTGTATACTGATAACATGACATTTTATATCTACTGTAGTTTTGTGTGGCTTAACTTTATGTTGATTTTATTACTAATTTTATATTCTTATCTTTATTTTTAATTATTTTTTTATTATTAACATTTCTCTTTGTTATGTTTTGTGTGGAGCTTTTCTCCCCGGGCCTCTACTGAAAATGGACATATATCCAGCTAGACTAGCCCGGTCAACAAATGTAAAATAAAATAAAATAAATTTATAGATCTACTTCAACCCTTCCACTATCAAATCAGAATTAGAGAAAGATCTTAATATTCTCATCAGATCCATTAAGAAAATAAACCTTCTTCTCAACAGATGCAGCTGCCTTAGGTAGGTACAAGCTGTTAGGGGGCACAATCAGCAATGCTCATCATGCACATATGGAATATTAGCAACGCATAACTGGCATTCATTTAGTATTTTCACTGCTTAGCTGCTGCGGTTAACTAAGCAACAATTACTAATGTGTTTTCTTGAATTATTACTAAAATATTGCTAGAGGAGTCAATGAAATTTCTTATTTTATTTATTTGTTTTATTTATTTTTGAGTGGGTTTCAGACTAAGGGAGAACTGCAAATGGTGCCAATTTACCTAGCTACTTCTCATCAAAGATATTTAGCACAAAACAAAAAATGGGCTAGTAGATTAATTCCTGCTACCTGGAGGTCTATACTGTCAATTAAACTTCTAACACCACAAAAACATGACTAAATCAAAAATTGTCAAAATCATTTTTGTGAAGAGGAAAATGTTGTACTTCCTTTCTTCACAAGGAAGGAATTATACAAGAAAGGACATTGTGCAAACTCAATTAGAATATGACCATCCAATAATTTTAGCTGCTTTCAAAAAGAACGTATCAGCTCAGAAACAACTCCAAACAAATCTGTAAGTTCATTATCCTATCCCCTAAAAAGAGAACACCAGTATTATATTCTTAGAAAAGCAAAATGACATCATGTACAGCAATGATCACAATTACTGCTTGTATCAGTTCTGTTCAAACTTCTTTGTCAAGAATTCTTCATGGCCTCAGTAGATCAATGCTATTAGATGTTCCGACTACCATACTAGATCTCTTCTTTTATATGCAACCACCCTTCCTCCCCAGTATATTGAAAAGCACTGTACTGCACATGTTTTCTTACTAATAAGACCCATGTTTTGGAAATCCCTATCTTCCAAGTTAAATATATTCAGAATTTCATTCAGTGCTGAAATGCATTTAAGAAATCCATCTAAAATGTAACTGCTTCTACACCACAGCCATAATGTAGCCCATTTCAATCTTTTAGACCTTATTAACATTCATCTTTAATTTCTAAATATCTGTTCTATGTGGTTTTCTTTCCTTTTCTTTAACCACTCACTCTTTCTCAAACTCTTCCAGCCTCCTTTTCTCCTCCTTTTCCACTAAACTGTAAATATTGCATATACTATATAAAGGGATAATTTAGAAATGCTTATTGTTGCCTGTTAATTTTGCAACAATCTCTTCATATTCTCCATGGGTGCTGTACTTATTTCATCTTTTCTTTTTCTTTCTTTCCTATTTTTTATATATAAGAAAAAAACTTTCATGAATTGTTTTCATGTACATTTCTATTTGGGTGTGTTAGGCTGGCATGAAAATTGTTCTTGTGGATAAATGTCCTAAAGTAAACTCGCAAACTAAATCCTGTCAGTGAGGAAGATCTCATAGGTTCATAGGTTGATAATAAGCTATCGGCCCTTGGGCCTATGCAAGCCTAGCCATAACAATTCCCTGGATATTCTTCCCACTTCATCAATGCTCATAGATGGTGGGCAACCTGCATTCTGTAAGTTAGCTGCTCATACAGAGATGACAGAGTTCGTAGGTTGTATTTCATACACGGTTTCAAAAGAATAGCAGTGCCATATTTCAACACTAAATAATGAACAGTTGCTTGAATGCTGGAACATACATTTAAACAGCTTCAGCAACAAGTTAACAAACTGACAAGACTATTGAAGGAGCAGAGGCAAACTATACAGTCATTCCATGTGCTAGTTTTAAAACATTTTGGATTTGATCAACTGACCTCTTGGCATGGTGTGGTTGACTTGCAGTACTCGGTGTTCTTTATGGTCATGCTTTATGGAACATTAGTTTTGCAACAGAAAGTTATGACAATTTCCACAAATGTTTTGGACCACAATATGAAGTTACAGGAATGTTTTGCATGCTGTAGGTTAACAACTTAATGAATGTTTTAGCAAAATTGTTAAATTCTTAGTCCTCTGTTTAGGAAACCATGTATTAATAGCACTCCCTACTTTAACTATTATTTAATACCATCTTTTGTATTATAAGGTTTAATGCAATATAATAACAGTAACATTAATACTGATAATAATAACAACAATAATAGTTAAATTCAAAGTATGAATGTGTTTGCCTGTTAAAATAAAATGGGCTGAAGGGGAAAAAAAGTGTGATGGAGATTAAGATATACAGCAGATTGAATCCATCATCAATGAACATCAAAGGCATGGTGTGGAGGTTCATCGGAAGACCATCAAAGAAATGAATAACTTACAAGGAGGAGCAGTGCCCCACATATAAATAGAATTGCAGAAGGGAAGTACAAAATACTAAGGAAACTGACTAGGCTGGCTTCCCCTCTTGCGAATAAAGAAATTGTATATAGTAGTAATGTCTACATTACCCATACAAATGATCTAAAAACTGTCCCTAGCAGCAGGTGGATCCTGTCCCGCTGCTACTGTACGGTTCACAGAGATCCCCTCAACAAATGGTTAAGAGAGTCAAGGCACAACAGTAGGAGTCCCATCACAATGCATGGCAGAATAAAGTATCTTAGCATTTCTACAATGTTCCCGAAAACATCAAATTACGTAACCAGAAGGATATGAAACGTGCATTAAAATATCAGCAATACATGTGTGTTGAATATGTTTATCTATAATCAACCAAAGTCAATAAAGGGGAAAGTGGGTGCTGGGTGCAGTGATGTGATGAACATAAAAATGCGCACGTGGGTGGTGTGCTGCGAGTGTGGAAAGCACTACGAACCCGATTACTAACATCAGCAACGTATGTATTGTAAAAAATAAATACATAAATAAGTTTCGCCATCATTGCTGACTTATGATGACTCTGACATGAACAGTTCATCAGACTTGCGATCACAGCCTCTAGTAACAAGGGTGGGGGAGGTGAGGGCGCTGTCATTTCCTTACCTGCCTCAGGTATGCTCGGACTGCTGTAGAGGAGATTAAACAAAAGCAGCTGGCAGGCGACTAGCAGAGTTTTGCTCCAGGGACTCAAAGCAGACATTATTTTATTTTGCTTTCCTCCTCAGCGCGGCTCGGACACTACCTCAAATCCACTGACCTAGACTGCTCAGGCTGTCAGTCCGGAGAAAATGGCATCGGTCGTTTTACTACTCGCACAAATGAATGCACAACTCCTTGCCCTTTGCACATAAACTATTTCATACTGTTCCAGATTTCGTCCCCTCCTACACTCCTCACCAGAAGTCTGCAAAGAAAAGTTGCACTTGTGGGGGCGCCTCCTAAGTTTGAAAAAAAAAAACGCCCTTAAGGGAGAGGAAAGGAGAGGGAGGGAGAAGCAGCTCCCTCGCGTATTTGGGCGAGCACTTCCTAAATTACATTTTGAGTTTTAAAACAGACACCCCAATGATGCAACGTGCTGAAAAAAATCCCATGCAGTTGGCAAGATGCCACAAGCAATAAAGTCTGACTTGAAAGTGCAAATAACTCTTTTGTGCAAGAGACGAAAGCAATTTGACTGAAAGTACTCGTTTGAAGAAGGCAGGGATTCCCCAGGGTCTTATCACCCTCAGTGTGTCTGAAGTGCCCACCTGCCCGGACAAGAACCAGCCCCTCGTTTGGCTGCAAGCAAGAAGCAGTAAATGCTGACATAACATTTCTACTTATCTGAGCATTAAAATCGTGGCAATGGACTTTAAAATCATGAGTCAGAAATTAGGAATAAATGTGTTTTTTTTTTCAGAACAGAATTTATAGAGTGTGATAAGAATCTCAGCACCGACTTAGTTATATAATAAGTATTCAGTGTCCTTTAATGTAGAGCTAACTTAAATAAAAAAAAAATTAGATGAGCAAGGCTGTTTGAGGAAACAAAATCATAATGATATTCCTTAAATAACACGTAACGTTTTCAGTTTCTATAAACTTAAGTTTCCTAATGCACCACTTAGACTATTTTATCTTGTAAATGGCATGGCAGCAATCCTTCTGAAGGCACTGCAGAAATGGAGCTGAAAAATAAAGCGATTGTCAAGAATTACTAGGACTATGATGCAAATACTTACCTCATGGGGTCGTGTTTAACCATCACCACTTTCTTTGCCACGCTGCCCTTAAAATTTAGAATGACTATTTATACTGCGTTTTATATAGTACCGCAGACATCCTCTCCTTTCACATAGGAAATTGTACCCTTGCCGTGCTAACATACAATATTCTTCGTGACTTTATTTGTCTTGTGTCTTTATTTCTTAGTGACCCTTGTATGTCCATCCTATTTTTTGTCCACCCAAGTCCCAACCAGTCATCATTCTACACCTTCCAGAGTGTAAGGTAGGGCTACATTTTGGGCAAAGGGGTATAAAAGTCTTTTGAAATCATTCTCTAATCATAAAACACCTCTCCTACTTAAAATATATTTATTTAACATTGTATCACGTCTAGAACTGTCTGTTTCGGTCAGTTAATGCATTATAATGCACGACTGACTCGTAAAGTTAATCTAGGGATTGCCATAGTCTGCCTCACTGATTTTACCGTTCCGCTTATCCTAGGCATGTGCTATTCTCATTCACAATTGCACATTTTCATGTACATGTTTCGCTTTTATGAAGTTTTTGTCAGTAAAGATGTAATTTCCCCTTTACCTTTTTCATTCTACTCGAAAATGAGCAAGCATAATTTTGTTTACATATTTCTGTGTGTTTGTGAGCTCTTTTCAATAAAAAAGTGGGCATGCTTTAAGGGAGACTGTTTCGAAAGCAGGCAGCTCTCTCAAATGTTCAGATTTTTGTAAAGTATCCAAATTTTTGCTTGATGTCTTTGGTCTGTTCCTCATAAGAAAATGTGTTTTTCTCGCCAATTACTGAGGACTGAAGTCACTAAATAATAAGGTACATTTGTTTTTTGGACTACATGCCCTTCAAAAATACATGTTAATACAAGCCTTGTCATTCTAACAACTTTCTAAGTTTATAAGATTAATATTTACAATCTGTCCCTATTTTTGCTCCTATGTCACCCATTATTTTAGGCTTTGCCCAGATTTCTTGCACTAGGCGGCTGAGAAGTATGAGCAGAAGTCACTAAGTAATTACAAAATTCTTATCCTTCAGAAAAGACACTAAGATGTTATTTTTGGTTTTGTTCAGATTTAAGAGCTATGTGGAAATTCCCCCCCCCCCCCAATAAATACTGACAGTTCTTGACAAAGAGCTGACAGTGTGTTATTTCAGATAATACAAATACTTAACAGATGTGACTTTTTTTCAAGTTGGGAATGAGATAATGTTTACAATACAGGTAAGGTGGCAGGAGAACACATTAACCTCAGTATAAGCATGGCCACTTCTGCTACATAAGGTGAGTAATAATGCCTGACAGGGTCTGTATTATTTTGTAAATAACACACACCCAGGGGTGCTCTGAGGCCCAATGCCACAAGCGAGCATTCAGTCAAATAACTATATGATTCAGAATTATTTGCCATGCAAGATAAAAAAAATGTAATGTGTGACAGATTCTCTCATTGTAGAACAGCGTGGTACATAGACTTTTTGATGCAAAATGAATATGTTCCTCATTATGAGGTACACTTGAGCTGATCCAGTTAATCCATTTTCCATATTAAATGACAAGCTAATGTTACAGGAACATCATCATCATCATCATCATCATCATCATCATCACCATTATGAACTACCTTCCTTTTTCAGATTTTTACATGGTGTCAAGGTGTACATGAATAACTAGTTAAGTAAATGTGCACTTTCTATTTACTCTCCTTTGCTTGACTACATCTTGCTACCCTGTTTCCCTGAGGGCTGCTGCCCCCCTGCAAATCCAAAATAGAACTAATTGTATAATATGAGTGTATGTGAGGGCAGATTATTAGGTACTAGGTGGTTTTGACATGGTTTTGGTATACCTTCCAATAATATTTTGGACAGGAGAGATAAGGTAGCAACGGGTCTGTAGTAACAGAGGTCACTTTATATTCATCCCTTGTGAAGTGGTATTATGTATGATTATTTCTTAAAGTTAGCAATTTATAATGCTGAGCTATAGATTTGAGAGTATAGTAACTGGGTAGGCTGTAGCTAAAGGGTGGTAGGCTTTAGTTCTTGTAGTAACTTTCTTATTTGTCTCAGATTAATAAGTTGCAGATTAAATAAACCAGAAGTGAAGTCATTTGTATTTGGCTGGTATTGCTGTATTGAGCTGTGATACAACTGATTTGCCATGAGGATTCAGAAAGTGTTTAGTTTCTTGAGTGAGTCTGCTAGGTGTTGCTTTCTTCCCAGGATTTAGAGTTGTGTTGATACATGCCCAATATTGTTAAGACTTGTTTTTATACTTGTTTTATAATAGGAGGAAATAAGATCATTTGCTCTTTTAGAACATGTTTTTGAATTGGTTGTCTTGTGTTGTTTGATGCTGTGAAGACTGATAGAGATGGGTGAAGGCTGCCAGCCTAGCCAGATAGAATTGTGCAGATAATTCTATCATTTGTAAATATGAATGTTGAACTTAAAACAATGTGGCAACATTGCCATCTGCTGTAAAGAAAGCTAAGTCAAGCATTTTTTGGTCCTTTGAAATTAAAATTATTTCATCACTGCCTTTGATGTTTTACAAGTAGGCTCCAGTCCGGCTAGATGAAGGCTTCCTGCCTATTGTTTTAAGGCTAAAGTTAATGACCAGAACTTACATATGGAATGTCCTTTATTGCTCTAAGTGTAAAAGAATGTAAATGCAGTTTCTGTCAGCCTGGGAACTCCAGGAAAGTGTAAAAGAGATGATGTAATGTTTATTAGAACTGCAATAGCAATTTAAACAGAGAGAATCAGAAGGCATTAAACAGTTTTGTCTGACTATCCAACTCACAGCACTGCCTTATGCTCTCTTTATGTAAGTAGTATGTTAGAACTGTGTTTTCTCCTAGAAGTAGCCAGGAATTATAAAGATTAGATTAAGTGTTTTTCTGTGAAGTCAGAACTGTGCTACTGATTTATTTTAAGTATTTCTGTGTGATCTCTACACTCTTTTGACTAGCACTGTGTAGTAGAAAGTATTGTCTTGTGGTTTTAATTATTTATTATTAAATATTTTAAAACCTTTTAACTGTGGCTGATTTCTGTAGAGATAAGTTAAGCTCTAGAGTACATTGCATATTTATAGAGTTTATTGTACAAAGCCACTCTAACAAGGCTTGACTGATTAGTGAAACTTACCAATTGGATAATAATATTGTACAGTAATAATTGGACATCCTTTTAAGGGCCTTTGAGTAGCTAATAAATATTAGCTGGGTGGTGGCAGTAATTACTTCCATATAGTCTGGGCAAAAGGGGCACAGCTGGAGAACCTGTGGCAGCCTTACCCAGAAGTGTCTGTGTGGTTGTGTAAACTCTTATCTCAAAGTGTGTGTGTGTCAGCTACTTGGGCAGGGACAGAAGCACTGGTTGGACAGAGAGGCTGCTGGAGATTTTAGCTTGCCCAGCTAGGCTGAGATCTGGACCATATAGCTGTGCCAGTGGGGAGTCTTATTGGGGACCTGGGGAGCAAGGGAGCGACCAGCCCCAGATTGACTGTGATCCATGTGTGCTCTTAAGGGAAATTGTACTTTACTGCATGTATTTGTTATCCTTTCCTTATATATATATATGAGATGCCCTCTCTGGTGTTAGTGGTTAGAATTGAGGATCCTTAATTGCTGGGCCAGGGCACAGGCATCACAGATGCATATGTCATTGTTTCCAAATGTCGCTCCTATTTGTCATTAATGATTCAGTCTCAGTGGTCATCCAGGGTCAGGTATGAGTTTTAACATCTTTCTGTGAGCAGGGGCAATGGAATTTAAGACTTATAGCAAGGCACAGTTAAAATAGTTGACAGCTTTCTCAAAAAGTAGGTGTTTAAGAGTGAGCCAGGTACATTAAGTAGATTATTGAAAATAACCTTGTGGAATAACTTTTTAGGGTATATACTGTTGAATGTTATAGTTTTAAGGTCATTTTGATATCCCCAGATGATTAAAGTAGAATGGTGCTCACTGAGAGAGTTGAAAAGAATACATGAGGACTGGAATTGATCAGTATGGGTTATTAATATCATGCAGTAACATTTTCATTACCAGTGACTTTAGTAATTCTTATAAGTTGTGCTATTATTTTGGTAAGTCAGAAAAAGATGATGTCTGGTGTTTCTTTTGGGAGTAACTGAGGATTTGGCCAGTCTATGTTTGTATATTCCTGTATTAATAAGTAGTGTTTTGTATTTGTATTGATCCAAGATCATCTATTATGGAAATGTTCTTATTTGAAGGTTATAGTGAAATGCAAATTGTAGCTATATGCAGTTGTGCATGATATTTTACAATTATATTAATTAATAGTAATTACAATTTGTCAAAGAAAGTAAGGAGTAGTGCTTTGGGAGTTATTTAGGTTTAACTGACTAGAATATATTATGCATATTTTGTCTTTTTTAGTGAGTCAATCAATTTAATAAAATTATACCCAGGAGGGAGTATTTCTTTATCTGATATGTAAGGTTTTTGCCACATTAGGATGTGTGGTTTGTACAGTTTCAAGTTGACAAGTAGCTGCGTAACATCGAGATGAAAATTGGGTACAAATTTATTTCCCCTACTAAATAAATCGAAATAGACCTCATTAATCACCAAGTCTGTGTAGTTATAAATAATGAAACCCTTTGCCTTGACAATTTCATGTTTCATACCAGATGCAGATTCAACCAGATTACTAAGCACTACATCAGATGTGTTATTGTTACCACTCATATCTATATTGTTATTCTCACCTCCATAACAGACATTGGTGGCAACCTCATTTATTTCCCTAGCATTTATTACATTTTTATCCATACCGTCAACCATGTTTATGGCTGATACCCCCCTCCCCCTTTCCAACAAAATTTCCTGATGGTCATCAACCACATTCAAAGCAGAATACAAATTGTTCTCCATTTCACTTTCTTGGAACAAAGATGTTTCAAACTCAAGCACATTTGTAAAAATAGGTACAGTATGCTCCAAAACAATTTCTTCATCACTATTATTATCAATGTTGTCAACATCATTACTAAGGTGTCTAAAAACATTGCAACCAGAATATAATGTTTCAATATCGTCGCATATATTGAAATTGACTACAAAGTCCATATTCGAAACTCCTCCTGCTGTTATTTTCTGCCTCTCCCCCTGGGACTCAAGTGCTTTAACCTGCCGTTCTGCGGTTCCCTGCTCTGAATTAATGAACAATCTAGACTACAGTTGTCAAATGATGAGAATCCTATGTGAAGAAGACACATATAGGAGAGTTACCATTAATGAGATTAACAGAGCGTATTATAAAATCGACTTATATTTACATGATGCACTATATCAGGGGGCAATCAATGAGATAGAGTTTGATTACCTCATGGTTAAAAATCCCAGGTTAGCAAGGATTCATGGGATACCCAAGGTGCATAAAGGAACGGAACATTTACAATTTCGGCCCATAGTCTCTGCTAAGGGGGCCAAAACTGAACCATTAGCAGCGTACGTTGATCAACAATGCAAGATAGCAGTAGTGGACGCAGGTCACATCCTCAAAGATTCTTGGCATTGTCTTGAAAGGTTAAAAGAGATAGAATATGAGGACAAGAACAGTCTTAGTTTTTTGACTATAGATGTCATTAATCTATTTTCAGTGATTCCACATCAACAAGGACTTGATTTATTTTATGAAAGCTTGAGGACTAGTACTAACTTTGATGGAGGTAAACTAGAATTATGCTATGACCTGATGGAAATCATATTAAAGAATAATTTCATTTTATTTGAAGGGGAAACATACCAGCAATCCACAGGAGTGGCAATGGGGGCACGGTGTGCCCCAATATTTGCCAATTTAGTATTGTTAGCATGGGAAAAAGAACACATCTTTGGGTCCACTTATTATGACAACATCCTTTCATATAATAGGTTTTTGGACGACTTGCTTTTCGTCTGGAAAGGTGATGAACAAAGTGCTATTGACTTTGTCACACATCTGAACGGGACATCAGAATTTCTTAAATTCACCTACAAGTGGGACCGAGATGTAGCTAACTATCTTGATATAAGAATAACGAAAAATGGTGGAGAATTTACTAGTACCATCTATAGAAAATTGACCTATGCCAATTCTATGTTACATTTTTCAAGCTGCCATCCGTTATACCAAAGGAAGGGATTAGTGAAGGGCCAAATGGTCAGGTTATCTAGGCTCATTAGCGAAGAGGATACCTTTAGGGCTGAGATTTATACACTTATTGGTATGTTCATTGAGAGGGGGTACCCCATTGAATTGCTGTCAAAAGTTAAAAAGGAAATTTACAGAGGGAGAAAAAATAAATATGCACCGATTTTGAGAAATGGTAGGGGAATGTCAAAAGCAGTGAATAAGGAGAATTTAGAGACTGGGGGTGGAGAGGATACCCCAAGATTTATACTCAAGTATAATGAGAAGGCAAGTGATTTGAGTTCTAATCTGAGAGGTCTGTGGGATTACTTTATGGGTAAGGATATGAAAGTAATACTTGGTGCGCGCCCTGTTATAACATACGCAAGAGGTAACAACCTGAAAGACATATTGGAAAGGAACAATAGTAGAGATTTAAGATCTAGGATGACTAAATGTGGTAGGTGCAAATCATGTAGGTATATTGCTGAGGGCACCTACCTGAGTATAGTGGGTTACAAACGTACCATTGCATGTCCTGGTGTCTGTTATTGCACCACTAGAAACTGTGTATATATAGCATCATGCATGACCTGCGAGGCATTCTACGTGGGCATGACGACAAGGAGTTTAAAAGAAAGAATAAGTGAACACTGTAGTTCTATAAGAAGGAGGGACGAACATAATGCCCTATACTTACATTCCAAAAATTGTCAGGGTTTCAAAAAGTTTATATTTTTTATAGTGGACAGGGTGAAACCAAACGCTGATTTTGACATTAAGAACCTTGTCGCATTACGTGAAACTGAGTGGCAAATAAGGTTGAATGCCACGAAGTTCCCAGGGCTCAATGAATGTATTTCATTGAAGCCTGTATTAAAACATAAAGCACAATTCATTTGAGCTGGGAACACTTGTCATTTTGTTGACAATTGATATAAATGGGTTAAACATCTAATATTTAACATGCATTATATATAAAATGGGTTAAGAACAGTTATTGATTGGTATTAACCATAATTTTGGAGTAGTTCAATGTAACATTCAGTTTTGAAATTTAGATTCTGTGGAAACAATAAGTAGTTTATTTACAAATATGTTTTTATATGTTGATTGTGTAGGTTTTGTACAAATATATGATTCATAGAGTATATTGTTGGGTAGGAGGGTGTATGCTTATGCTTATATAAATCTTGTACAAATGTCATATTTACATATATATTTATATGCATTTTTATTGATATGTATGTGCATACATTTTTAAAGTTGGAATTTAAAAATTCAATTTATTTAATGTTTAGTTAATTAACTAATTAAGTGATTGGAACATTAAGGTATTTAAGAAGATCACTGGGTGTGTTTGTCATCGACTCTGATGAAGCCAGTGTTACTGGAGAAAGCGCTCAGTCTAGTGTTCTGTGGATTAAAATACTTTTCCTAACTCCTGGTTTGTGCCTCATTGTTGAATTGGCAGTCCGGTGGTCTGAATTTACTGAATTTTGTTGTGGTGAGTTCCTGTCTTGGAGCCTGGTGTTCGTTTGTACATAAGGTGAGTAATAATGCCTGACAGGGTCTGTATTATTTTGTAAATAACACACACCCAGGGGTGCTCTGAGGCCCAATGCCACAAGCGAGCATTCAGTCAAATAACTATATGATTCAGAATTATTTGCCATGCAAGATAAAAAAATTGAATGTGTGACAGATTCTCTTATTGTAGAACAGTGTGGTACATAGACTTTTTGATGCAAAATGAATATGTTCCTCATTATGAGGTACACTTGAGCTGATCCAGTTAATCCATTTTCCATATTAAATGACAAGCAAATGTTACAGGAACATCATCGTCATCATCATCATCATCATCATCACCACCATTATGAACTACCTTCCTTTTTCAGATTTTTACATGGGGTCAAGGTGTACATGAATAAACTAGTTAAGTAAATGTGCACTTTCTATTTACTCTCCTTTGCTTGACTACATCTTGCTGCCCTGTGTCCCAGAGGGCTGCTGCCCCCTGCAAATCCAAAATATAACTAATTGTATAATATGAGTGTATGTGAGGGCAGATTATTAGGTACTAGGTGGTTTTGACATGGTTTTCGTATATCTTCCAATAATATTTTGGACAGGAGAGATAAGGTAGCAATGGGTCTGTAGTAACAGAGGTCACCTTATATTCATTGCTTGTGAAGTGGTATTATGTATGATTATTTCTTAAAGTTAGCAATGTATAATGCTGAGCTAGAGTTTTGAGAGTATAGTAACTGGGTAGGCTGTAGCTAAAGGGTGGTAGGCTTTAGTTCTTGTAGTAACTTTCTTATTTGTCTCAGATTAATAAGTTGCAGATTAAATAAACCAGAAGTGAAGTCATTTATATTTGGCTGGTATTGCTGTATTGAGCTGTGGTACAACTGATTTGCCATGAGGATTCAGAAAGTGTTTAATTTCTTGAGTGAGTCTGCTAGGTGTTGCTTTCTTCTCAGGATTTAGAGGTGTGTTGATACATGCCCAATATTGTTAATACTTGTTTTTATACTTGTTTTATAATAGGAGGAAATAAGGTAATTTGCTCTTTTAGAACATGTTTTTGAATTGGTTGTCTTGTGTTGTTTGATGCTGTGAAGACTGGTAGAGATGGGCGAAGGCTGCCAGCCTAGCCAGATAGAATTGTGCAGATAATTCTATCATTTGTAAATATGAATGTTGAACTTAAAACAATGGGGCAACATTGCCATCTGCTGTAAAGAAAGCTAAGTCAAGCATTTCTTGGTCCTTTGAAATTAAAATTATTTCATCACTGCCTTTGATGTTTTACAAGTAGGCTCCAGTCCGGCTAGATGAAGGCTT
The DNA here is from genome assembly GCF_019279795.1 of Protopterus annectens. Taxonomy (NCBI): domain Eukaryota; kingdom Metazoa; phylum Chordata; order Ceratodontiformes; family Protopteridae; genus Protopterus; species Protopterus annectens. The sequence goes on from NC_056748.1 coordinate 890,770,481, forward strand.
CCTGCCTATTGTTTTAAGGCTAAAGTTAATGACCAGAACTTACATGTGGAATGTCCTTTATTGCTCTAAGTGTAAAATAATGTAAATGCAGTTTCTGTCAGCCTGGGATCTCCAGGAAAGTGTAAAAGAGATGATGTACTGTTTATTAGAACTGCAATAGCAATTTAAACAGAGAGAATCAGAAGGCATTAAGCAGTTTTGTCTGACTATCCAACTCACAGCACTGCCTTATGCTCTCTTTATGTAAGTAGTATGTTAGAACTGTGTTTTCTCCTAGAAGTAGCCAGGAATTATAAAGATTAGATTAAGTGTTTTTCTGTGAAGTCAGAACTGTGCTACTGATTTATTTTAAGTATTTCTGTGTGATCTCTGAACTCTTTTGACTAGCACTGTGTAGTAGAAAGTATTGTCTTGTGGTTTTAATTATTTATTATTAAATATTTTAAAACCTTTTAACTGTGGCTGATTTCTGTAGAGATAAGTTAAGCTCTAGAGTACATTGCATATTTATAGAGTTTATTGTACAAAGCCACTCTAATAAGGCTTGACTGATTAGTGAAACTTACCAATTGGATAATAATATTGTACAGTAATAATTGGACATCCTTTAAGGGCCTTTGAGTAGCTGATAAATATTAGCTGGGTGGTGGCAGTAATTACTTCCGTATAGTCTGGGCAAGAGGGGCACAGCTGGAGAACGTGTGGCAGCCTTCCCCAGAAGTGTCTATGTGGTTGTGCAAACTCTTATCTCAAAGTGTGTGCATGTCAGCTACTTGGGCAGGGACAAGAAGCACTGGTTGGACAGAGAGGCTGCTGGAGATTTTAGCTTGCCCAGCTAGGCTGAGATTTGGACCATATAGCTGTGCCAGTGGGGAGTCTTATTGAGGACCTGGGGAGCAAGGGAGCGACCAGCCCCAGACTGACTGTGATCCATGTGTGATCTTAAGGGAAGTTGTACTTTACTGCTTGTATTTGTTATCCTTTCCTTATATATATATGAGATGCCCTCTCTGGTGTTAGTGGTGACAATTGAGGATCCTTAATTGCTGGGCCAGGGTACAGGCGTCACAGATGCATATGTCATTGTTTCCAAATGTCGGTCCTATTTGTCATTAATGATTCAGTCTTAGTGGTTATCCAGGGTCAGGTATGAGTTTTAACATCTTTCTGTGAGCAGGGGCAATGGAATTTAAGACTTATAGCAAGACACGGTTAAAATAGTTGACAGCTTTCTCAAAAAGTAGGTGTTTAAGAGTGAGCCAGGTACATTAAGTAGATTATTGAAAATAACCTTGTGGAATAACTTTTTAGGGTATATACTGTTGAATGTTATAGTTTTAAGGTCCTTTTGATATCCCCAGATGATTAAAGTAGAATGGTGCTCACTGAGAGAGTTGAAAAGAATACATGAGGACTGGAATTGATCAGTATGGGTTATTAATATCATGCAGTAACATTTTCATTACCAGTGACTTTAGTAATTCGTATAAGTTGTGCTATTATTTTGGTAAGTCAGAAAAAGATGATGTCTGGTGTTTCTTTTGGGAGTAACTGAGGATTTGGCCAGTCTATGTTTGTATATTCCTGTATTAATAAGTAGTGTTTTGTATTTGTATTGATCCAAGATCATCTATTATGGAAATGTTCTTATTTGAAGGTTATAGTGAAATGCAGATTGTAGCTACATGCAGTTGTGCATGATATTTTACAATTATATTAATTAATAGTAATTACAATTTGTCAAAGAAAGTAAGGAATAGTGCTTTGGGAGTTATTTAGGTTTAACTGACTAGAATATATTATGCATATTTTGTCTTTTTTAGTGAGTCAATCAATTTAATAAAATTATACCCAGGAGGGAGTATTTCTTTATCTGATATGTAAGTTTTTTGCCACATTAGGATGTGTGGTTTGTAGTAGTCAATGTATGAGATTGTCTACATACTTTGCTTCTGCATAATGACTTAAACCCTTTATGAGCAGAGTAGAAATGTATGATTTTGCACCATATTTTTTATAAATTTGCACTATAGTTAACACTGCATGCAGTAAGTCTTATGATATCAGTACATTATTAAGCTGTGCCCACACTCAGTCTTATGATAGTGGTACTTAATATAGATTATTAAGATGTGCCCACACTCAGTCTTATGATAGTGGTACTTAATATAGATTATTAAGCTGTGCCCACACTCAGTCTTATGATAGTGCTACTTAATATAGATTATTAAGATGTGCCCACTCTCAGTAATATAGATTATTAAGCTGTGCTCACACTCAGTGTTATAATAGTGGTACCTAATATAGATTATTAAGATGTGCCATCTATATAACCCTTTTGCGAATTGGAGGGTTGTTTAAGAGAGTTTGATGCACAGAAAAAGGAAATGAACACAAAGTGTACTTTCACAAAGCTATTTTGATCAGTATCATTAAATGTAGTACTCAGCCTTAAAGTCAAAGATATCGTTGTAATAACTACAAGCTGCAAAGAAAAACATTCTGTAACATTTCTGAAGACCATTTCCCTCTGCCTAGCATATGATAAAATGTAACAAAAATGCACAGTGTCAGTGTAATTAAATGTAGCTTGTTTACATGACGCAATAGAAGATCACAGGTCTGTCAGATGAGCTGCTTCTCATTTCCAGAACAAAGACTACGAATAGTTTTTGTTTAAATCCAAGCATCAAGTATAGACAGACTCTTTTCATCCATTGGGTTGGATAAGATGTTATCAGCATAAAGACAACCCCTTTTAGCAGGCTGCAGCTTTTCTCTGCTTGTATTTGCTTTACAGTAGAACTGAACTGCTCTGGCTTGGAAGTACTTAAAATAAAATTTCTTTGAAGTATTTTTGCCAGGTGTCTTGTATCCTTTTATCATCTATGCTGTAATGAATTAATTGTCTTGCTACAGAATTCTAGTATTGAACCCATGACATTTTATTGGAAATGAGGTTGGGATACTGAGGAGCAGAGGAAAGGATGGAGAAGGTGATAAAACCACTGCTATTTATATCTGGTGAAGAACGAGACAGTTAAGGAACCAAGTGACAGACACTGACAAATATCTGCAGATAAGAAAAGATTTCCTGGGTGGTCTCACTCTAGTTTGTGAACCTCAGTAGCATCTGTTCTAGGTTAAATATCCCCATCTATTTAAATATTCAGAATTTAGTAAAAATGTATATACAGATGAAGTGATAAAATGCTTTAGCAGATTTAAAGTTAGGTCAACAATAGAATAAATGAGAGGTTTTTAGCAAACAGATGGCTATTTTTAACATTTACGTACCCATATTATAAAGTAAGAGTTCATAATGAAAATCCATCAACTAGAGGAACAGTGTAAGAACTATGAAGATCTAGGCAGAGATGCTTTATAAAAAGAGAGCAAACTGCAAACAAACCTGAGAGTAGATTAATCTCTTTATCAAGAGTAATACAACAGTACATACATCAGCAAAGGAGGGATAGAAGAATCACCTCTCCAGATCTAGGATATGAGCACTGGTGTATAAAACATGGTTTGATCCGGCCATCTGGGATGGTGATTGACTATTAGCAGATAATGATGACTGTCTGAATTATTGGTAGAGGCATATATTGTGTGGGGAGTAAGAGTGTTAGTTCTAAAGATGGGAGTCAGTCATAAAAGAATGACAGGCAAAACATATACTCAGACAGAGTTACTAAACTTTATACAGACATAGAAACAAAAAAACACAGGAAACAGTGCAGTGTTAAACTATTTATTTTGGGTTGCAAGAGGAAATGTAGTGCAACTAATTTCAGAAAATATATGTAAATGTTCCTGTTTAATATATCTCAGATTTAAAACAAATTCTTAATATAGTGGTCCTACATGGCATGGCAGCTCAGAGTCTAATTGTATTGCTGGCAGCTGCCGTCCTTCTACCATGATCAGATGGTAGTGTTGTTGCTGATGAGCATAAGCCATGGAAAACTATAGGAGAGGTCACAGTGCAGTTAAGAGAGATGACAATGTTAACTGCTGTTTATTCCCTCTACATTGATAAGGGTACTTCTCTGACAATATAAAGTGACAATAAGTCACAGGTAATGGAAGGTGTATGAGAACTAGGTTGATAAAAATTATTCATCAGTCTGCTGGAAGGGACAATTAACATGAGCTGTAGGCAGTAGAGTTGATCAGCAAGTCTGGGTCATGGTTTAAACATTAACCGTACCGGGAGAATGAATGGAAGAGAAGAAGAAGCAAAGGAAGGCATGGACGTAAATGGAAAAGGCATCAAGGGGAAAACTTAACTAGAAACAACTCTTTGTAGAGTTTTTAAAATGGACAGTAGCAGAAGCAGACATTGATTGGATTAACATAGAGGAAATGTAAGGAAAAAGGAAAGGGAGAGAAGAGAAGCAGGTCAAGAAAGATGTTCAACCTTTGTAGAAAGCATGCTGGAAGAGTACACAGGATGCAAATGGTTATATCATGATTTGCTATCCAAAGAAGATTGGATGGAAAGTCAGCATGGAAATGCTGGTGATATCAGAGTGTGGGATGAGAAATGAAAAAGGCAGGAGTGGAAAAGACCAAACGAAAAAGACTTATGATATGAAGGCAGGGCCCTAATGGCAAAGGATGGAATGAGAGTAATTACACCTGGAGACAAGTTCCAACATTACCCACTTATGATTTTTATTTTGAAATATGGACCACAGAATGCCATCACATTAGTAGGTATAGGAGGAAAAAATAACAATTTTTGCAGGAAATCCCCAAAGATTTCAAGGGCAACCTGTAGAGAGTGACAGGTATGGAAATTCAAGAACTACCAGGATAAAAACAAGGGATAAAATAGCCTGTAGGGATGAAGTTCATATGTGGATTACAGCTGCTATAGCTCATATGTCATTGCAGATTTTAGACCTAGATATACTAAGAGAGAAAACTTTAGAGACTGCTGCAGAATCCTTCAAATTCAGTGTGTAGCACTACTCTGTCAATACTGTCTAGGCTGTCATTAGAGGAAGGTGAGTAAGACACCAATTTATATCTCAATTCAAAGGAGAGTAACAACCATTAAACAGTATATAATACATAGAAAACTTGCTGAGATATTAGAAACTGTCCAAAAGTTGTTGCAAGTTAGTATAACTGAGCCAACTGCAAGTCCATGCATTAGTCCAATATGGCCATTAAAGAAGCCTGGTGGACTATGAGAATGACTGTTGATTATAGACAACTGTATAAAGTTGTACCACCTCTGTGGATTGCTGTTCCTGACATCACAGCCATTGTGGAAAATTGTCTTTAGTTGCTGGACCATATCATGTAGTTTTGGGACTTAGCCAATGCTTTCTTCTCAGTTCTCATAGCAGAAGTGGGTAAATCTCAATTTGCTTTTACTTGGTATCGCAGACAGTACACCTTTCAAATGTTATCCTAAGGTTATGTACACAGCCCCTTACTTTGCCATAAACTGGTAGTAAGAGACTTAGCTGAATGGCAACTTGAATAATTAACTGCATTGTTGTATGTTGATGACATTTTGATTACAAGAGAGCAGTCTGATGTGGCGCTGCACTGCAAATTCTAATACAACATCTCCAACTTGGATGAAAATAAAATGCAACAAGGAACTTCTGTGAAATTTCCTGGAATGGTATGGAGTAGACCAAAAAGAGAAGTGTCAGCTGCAGCAGTAGAAAACATATATAAAATTACTGCACCAAAAATGATGCAAGAAACACAAGCCTTTGTAGGAGCAAATAGACTTTGGAATACATTTGTGCCTCATCTTGGACTAATTTTGTGCTCTGTCAACCATGCAACCCAGAAGAAGGCTGATTTTATATTAGGTCCAAAGAAACAAAGAGCATTTAGCAAATAAAGGAAACATTACACAAAGTGTAGGAGATGATCAGATTTACATCAACAACCATTTATTCCCAAAGTGGTTGTTCAAAACAATGTGATGTATTGATGGCTTTGGCAAAAGTCTACACCAGACAGAAGGAGCCATTAGGATCCAAATGTTTTACTGGAGCACAAGTATGATATACCCCCACCAACACAGTAACATGTATTAGCCATATACACTGCTCTGCATCATGCTAGAGGAATAACAGAATAGCAAACAGTGACTGCAAAGAGTACTACCCTGTCCATGGGTGGTTATATGAAAATACTTTAATAAAATAGTTGTTACTAAGATTCAGCTGTACAGAAGTGGCAAATATATCTACAAGAGCAATCTAATACCATGTCTGTGGTGTCCCAAATGCAATGCAAAATAGCAGGATGTGTTATTTCAGCAGATGCAGATAGCAACAACATCAGAAAATATTGAAATTTCCTGTGTCTGAAGCACCTGTCTTTGATTGACTGGACAAAGAAGAGACAGAGAGAGCAAGAGAGAAAGCATCATTAAATGATGATTCTATTAAAATGGGCACAAATGGCAGAATATAGATTGTGATGGCATACTGCCCATGAAGAGAGACCATACTATTCAATGAATGTTTTGTCTGCTCCACTAATCAGGTTACACTCAGTACAGCTGGTTATCATTAATGTGTTAACCGGAAAAGAAGATCATATTTACACTGACAGCTGAGTAGTACATACAAGCCTGACAACCTAGTTACCTATATGGAAGCAACAAAGTTTGGAAATCCATGGCAAGCCCTTATGGGGAGGGTCTGATGAGTGAAAATTCTGGGATACTGCCCAATAATGTAAATATATATATATATATATATATATATATATATATATATATATACACACACATATATATATATATATATATATATATATATATATATATATATATATATATATATATATATACACACACACACACACACACACACATATATATATATATATATATATATATATATATATAGGATATGTAGATGTTCATATGCCCTCTCCCAAGAATAAAAGGAAGTGCAACCAGCATTAGGGTATTAGGGTAAATTATGTTGGTAAATAGTAGTGAAGAGAAATCCACTGAAGTCAGAATGGCAAGATGGGTGCACAAATGGTGTGGACATTTAGGTAGAGATGTTACAGTGGAGTGAGCAAGACAGCATGGAATAATTTTAAAAAGAGACTTGGCTATTTTCCATCTTCATTGATTCATACTTTCTGGTCATCCCAATGCCCTTCCTCTCCTGATCTATCAGCTTTTCCTTTCACCACTTGACTTCATCTCACTGAGGGCTAAGACCAGACTCGATCTTAAGGGCAACTTGGGAGCTCATGCTGTTGACTGCTTTTGTGTGTGTGTGTGTGTGTGTGTGTGTGTGTGTGTGTGTGTGTGTGTGTGTGTGTGTGTGTGTGTGTGTGTGAGGGGGTTATTTAATGATCTGGTCTCATTACTACCCTGTCTGTTTGTTCATCTATTCTATATGAGGGCTATTCTCCTTTATGGACCATGTTTCCCTTCAGGGAGCACCTAGACAAGTACCTCCTGGTATAAGCAGGCCCATCCCAGTCTGCCAGTGCCTCAGACACCCAAACTGTTAATTGAACCCAGGTTGCCCGAACTATAATTAGGGAATTACCCATCTATGCCATAGTGCTGCTCTAAAGACTTGATTATTGGTGTCATTAAACAATGTCACATTTGTCAGCTAACAAAGCACAGACAGTTGTTGCCTGAATTATGTGGATAAATAAATTGAGAAAGCAGACTTTTCAAATGTGACAAAGATACTCTAATGGACCACTGCCATTAGAGCAAATTCAACAATATTGTCTGAAAACTGTGGACATTTATTTTGGTTTTCTAATCATTTCACCAAGTAAGAAAGTGAATCAGAAGTCTTTACTAAAAGGCTTATATTGCATGCAACCTATAGCCTATCTAAAGAAATCCAGAGGGATTTAAGAAGCCATTTTACTAAACAAGAGATACAGGAATGGACAAAAGAAAATGAAGTTTATAAATATATATATATATATATATATATATATATATATATATATATATATATATATATATATATATATATAATAAGCCAACCACAAGCAGCTGGACCAATAAAACAGATGAATTGTCTGTTAAAAGGCAACATTTGGAAGAATGACAACAACATGACATTGCAGAAAGGGACTAAGTGACTTGAATTAGCTGTAAACAAAAGCATAGCTAGGGTGGGGCAGCTATGCTGGGTAGATGATGTCAGGGATGTGAGTTTATGAATGCCAATAATGTATTTGCCAAAACATTTAAATGTTCCTTGTGTAGTGTAGTGCATTGTTGGCATTCAGAAATTAATGTATTTTTTTATCTAGGATCACAACATAAATGCATTATGTTTCTGAGTATTGTGATGTATTCTGAGAAATTTACTATTTTGTGTGGTTACAGAGCTATGAAACAACATTGTTAGGATCATCTTTAGTCATATAACCATTTGGTTGCTGTGTTTTTGGCCAATTACTTCTCAACAAATAGACATTTTGTATTTTTCAGGCTGACAAACAGCATTTATCTGAAGCATATCACTAATGCATTCTTATGAAATGATAACCAAAATAATGCTCTTTTCTGAAACAAAATCTTTATTCTCTGTTATTTATATATTTTGCAGCAAAATGCTCCTATTTCACTTGTTTTGAAGGCATGCACATATTAAAGATTCTGATGTCTACTTTAAAAATAAAATATAAATGCACTATGGAGTATCTTGATCTTTAAAAGTTCTAGAGACCTAGTGGCTTATAGATCCCTATCTGTATAAGAGAACATTTTATTCAGGCTTAGTAGAAGACCCTCATCTTCAACCTCTGCCCTGGGCCTACCTAGTCTAAAACTGGCACTGGCTGAAGTAATTAGATTCTGGATGCAGAATGCAGAATAATAAATTTAAAACAGTTAAAGTGAAGCATTCAATTAAAAAAGTAAAAATATTCATTTTTACATGCTTATCTCAAACAAACTAGTCTATTTCTTTGACTCACATCTTTCAACATGACTCGTTGATGAACTGTTTGAGGATTCAACAAAATGAGGACATTTTAATTATTTGTATTTGGTATTTGTAGTATGTGAGCAGGAATAGGAAATAAATGATTTTAAATAAAAATTACATTTTGTTTTTTGGAAAACCAAATAAAAGAAATTCTGATTATTTTCTCCTAACATTTTGCATGCTTGTGAAGGACGGCACTCCCTGCATCAAAGCAAGAATACTTGATTTTACAAATAATTTTTTTGAGAAAGGGAATACTGTAGTTATTTTCCTACATATGGCAAATATATTTGATTTTACTGCTGTTTGTAAGGCTTTTGTTCACTGTCTCAGACTTACATTTTGTGTTATACTATGTTTCCATTGCTACTACAGTGTTGCACTTCTGTCCAGTATCCTGGATACTGTAATGGTCTATAGTATATTTTTAACTGATTTGTCTTTAAGTCATAAGTAAAATATATGATATGTTACATCATAAAAATAATACATGATTTTATCCTAAAATATGCTGTAGATAAAAGGCCATAGTAGGGAACAAGTAAGTTGGTATGAATTGATTTAGCATTGTGCTGCACTAAAAATTTTAAGGTTAGAATAGAATCTCACAGGATTTAACATATGGATAAAATGGGTGTCATTCAGAAACAGGGCCTACTGAAAGGGTCAACAGTACTCTTACTGTAGTGAGGTCAAACAAAGGTGATATTTGGCTAGGTGTGTTTTGTGTCTGTACACAGTATTGTTACTGCTTGAAAGTTTTAGAATGAAGTATTATGGGAGGACTGAGATATGACTTTATATACATAGGCAGCAGATGTACTTGATTTTAGTTGCTACAGTCTTACAGTTTGCATTATACTTGTTCTCTGTTGCTGGTGCTATTTTATCTGTACTGAGTAAAATTCTACTTATTTAGACTTAATAATAATATTTAACACACAAACATGCACATGCTCACACACACACGCTCACACACACACACACACACACACACACACACACACACACACACACACACACACACACACACACACACACAATTTTAAAATTCAAAATATGCCACAGGTAAAACACAATTTGCACACTATCGAATTCAAGCAGACAAAGGACATGCATGGCGTAAAAAAACCCAAAAAACAAAATGTTTATTCCTTAAAAAGTATGTGAGCACTTAAGCGTAGTGCTACTATGCTTCAATAGACATAAAACTCTATTAAACAGCATTCCTTTTTAATAAACATCAAAGCCAATTGCGGCTTACAACCTATTACATCAATTAATTAATTATCAGAAACCAAGTGCATTAAAGTAACACATCACATTTTTAAATACATTCTCCCTACATACAAATTCAATGCATCAAAAACATAAATGAAAAATATTTTAACACTTCATACATCATTTCACATAACAATTCAAAACAATAAATAGATATACTAAAATATTATGAACTTACAATCTGCACAGTGCTTTGAGACAATTAAAGTTATGTGGTCAAATTCATCCTTCATTCACATATAGCAAAATCCTGTGAGGCAGAGTGAGATAAGGCAAGTTTAACATTTTCTGCAGTATAGCATGTTACATGAAGATGAAGCTGTTCATTTTATACTTGGGATCTCCATCTAATTGCATTCTGTAGCTGATGGTCCTAAGTTACTATATTTGGAAATGTGCTGTATAGTTTAATATTGGGTTAGACATACAGTCTCATATTTTTAGGTATCATCAGTAATCTTGTATGGCAATTTGGGTGCTTTGTTTGATGTCATTCAGTTTACAGCAAATATATATTTGTCATTTCTTAGCTGTTGTCAACAAAACCACTGTCAAATAATTAACAGGACAGCTTTGTTGTTATCCAACTATTTGGATGGCACAGTAGTGCAGTGGTTGCGTTGCTGCTTCACAGCAAGAGGTTTGTTGGTTTGATTCTCAGCTGCAATGCCTTTTGTGTGGAGTCTGTATTCCTCTCTGCATCCTTGTGGGTTTTCTGTGTGGAGTCTGCATTCCTACTTGCATCCTTGTGGGTTTCCTTCACATTACAAAGACATGTATCTGGAGCATTTTTCCCCAGGCTGCCACTGAAATTTGACTTCAATCCAAGCTGGACTTTCCTGGTAAACAAATATTAAATAAATAAAAAGACAATCCCTATAGCTACTTATTTATGTCTGCGAAATTATATTCAATTTCAACATAGCTGCTTCCCTGGGGTCTAGAAAAGTAAAGTTCTTTTATGTGTATAAGCTGTCTAATCTTCCCTGGTAGCATCAGATACATAAGTGTATTCATGTTATTGAGTCACTTTTGAACTTAATCCCACAGTTTGTAAATATAGGAATAAGAAAAAAAGTAAGATTCAGTGAATGCTGCTTAGATATTGGGATATCTAACAAATCAAGGCTAGGCATGGAGAAAATAATTTGCATTATGACTATTCAATTAAAAATTGGACCACTCTAATGATTTGCTTAAAGAATATGAATATTTATTTACTGGGCTGGACTGTTCACAAAACATTTGTTATATTCAGACAGATCCTGCAGTGGTGTCTGTAGTGTATACTCCAAGGAATATTTCAGTAGTTTTTAATAGTATAGAGTCTAGTAAGAGTAACTCACAGAGAAATGAGTGTGATTCAAACAGAGCTTACTACTTTGGGTCAACAGTATTGTTAATATAGTGGGGCAAGACAAAGGTCATATTTGTAAAGATCCATAAAACATGCATAAAGATATAAAATGAAAACACTTCATACTGTTGAAGAAATGGTGTATGTTATGCAAGGATTTTTTTTCTGAATGAGAATCTAAGATCTTGTCAAATATGGCTTGCTGAGCAAAGTTCCAAACTATGTACTTTCATTTTTTTATTGTGGGGAATGTACAGATGTTTAAAAATTCCAGTTTGTATTTCACCAGGATTAGAAGTATTTAAGAATGTTGCTGTGGAGATATTCATGGGGCTAGACAGAGTTGTTATTATAATTGAAGAAAAGTACTAATGGTTATACAAATACTTTTTTGTCTCTATGATGAAAACATGATTAATATGATGCATAGGGGCTAGAGGCACTGTTCTTATATTGTTTTCATAAATAACTAAGAAACGAAAATAAAAGCATATTTGCTTTTACAGATTATCACAGAAAAATGTGTCATCTGTACTCGTTTCTTGATCAGATTTCTTTAAAAAAAGAGGACTAAAAAAGTTATCCTTTTTTAGATCACTAAATGCCCCTCTCATCCTGCTCTCTTCGTCCTTCAGCATCTTCTGACACCCATGCCAGTACGGATTTTATAGCAAAATAGCATCCATGCTGGGGCCACATGGCTAGGGTTTTTGACTAGCTGACTGCAGTGGGTATACATAACTGTATTATAATATAGAGGAATAGGATTGCTTCTTTTATTACAACCAAGGTGTCAGATATTTGAGAATTAGATGTCAAGAAATTCACTTTGAGAGAAGAGTAAATCAAATCTTGAGTAAAGCTTGTCCAAAAGTCATATAATGAATGAGTAGAACAACACAATATTCATAGTACTGAAAAAAGAATACAGTTCGTAACAAGATGAAAGTTTTTAAGTATTTTAGGGGAATCAATAGCAGTTCAATGGGTACTGTCTTGAAAAAGAGAGGGAACAATGGAATGCATGTATGTTGACATCACCAGGTGATGAGTTAATGGAAGACATATAGAAGTACTGTTTTACTCTCAATCAATGTGATCCCTTTGGGTTCCTGCTCACTCAAACTGTTCCATAGATATAACTTTACCTGCACCTTATTTCTGAGGGTTATTAGTTTAGTGCACTTGCTTTGCTTCTGTGTGGTCAATCAGCCATGTGTTTACGGAATAGGGTGACATGTTCTCTGTCTACTGTAATTTACTAGTAGTATCCTGTGTTCGGGGTCACTTCTTTTTGGGCTTCTTCAGTATAAAGGTGAGAAATTGGCTAGGGATAACCAGATATGCTTATGATTATGGTAATAAAATGGGTAAAATAAAAGTAAAAGGTATAGAATTTAAGTTTTTTTTCACAAAAAAAAAATCCCTGGGATTCATTAAGCCGATATTTCCATGCAAGAACAGTGTAGCCATTCCTGCATGGAATATGGCTACTGAGTGATCTAGCAAACAGCTGATCTGACATGCATGAGCATGCCTACACTGTTCCTGCATGGATATGGCTGCAGAATGCTAATTACTTCATTTTCTGGTGAAAACCATGCAAATGAGTTGTATTAGCAATTCACCAAGCAGCCAGGTATCCATGCAAGAACAGTGTTATTTGCATTACTAACCAAATACATTTCTGCAAATAAAACGGAGATATGACAGCTCTCAAAAAAGCATGCATTATACTGGTTAGGCATTCCAATGGCCAAAGATATGGCAATTGGCATGGAAAACTGTTTTGTTTTTATAAAAATCAAATTTATTTATTTTTGGCCGATCTCAGTCGTTTAAGCATAGGGCAGTGGCGCACAAATGGGATCATGCCGAAAATAAAAAAAATTGTAAAAACTCAATTTTAAGGGAAATCTGCATTTTTACATTATAGTCTAAGGCATGCAGAATAAAAACAATACCAGGAAACAATGGTTGTCAAGGGGAAAGGCTCTGTGTAATTGCAGTAACTATGGACTAAGGCAGTGGGGTATGCAAATGAGGGGAAATTTACTGAATCACAAAAATCTTCTAAGTCCCAAACTGCACCTAACTGTGTAGGTGCTCTAGCATGATGGTGTAACTAGGAGGAGCAACAGACATGAAAAGGGAGTGTGTAAGGCATGTTGTAAGCACATTGGAGCCCTAGGGTCCAGAGATAATCTTAGCTAAGCACAGCTAAGCAAGGGTGTGTGTCTGAGGCTGTATTGACTTATTCCATAAACTGAGGAGCATTTGCGCCCAGAGGAGAGCCATTTCTTACTATTTACATAAGCTAAATGGGTTTGCATGGTGCATACCCGGTCTAAAAAAAATGGAAATAACAGGACTGTTTACATTTGGGCACTGTGTTAGCATGGCACACATCGGGGCTTAAAAGGGGAGGAAATGGGAAGAGGAGAAAGAAAAAAAAAGAAAATAGCAGAATTAAAGCAATCAAGTACAAATAACATAGCTGGCAGATGGAATGCATCATAGTCAACCAATCATACAGGCATCATCTGCAGCACAACAGTATAAAATATGGAAACACCTTACAGTCTGTTTTTTTCCACAAACTCTGCACCACTGGTGTATACATGTGTTAAATAAATTTGTTAGAATCGGACTGTAAAAATCATTGAGTTATTCAAAAACAATGTCAATCAATAACAAACAATAATGCAGGAGAACTCAAGTATCTTAAAGCTCTAATGTACATTAGGAGGCAAAAAACCATACACAAGTTTGTACAGAATTTTGTCTAGTTTTATTCAGAAAAGGGCACCAACTTTATACATGTCATTATCAGTTTTGCCCACCTCACTGGCGTGGTCAGTGACAGGGTCTTTACATCATAGTAATTCATAAAAAAGTGCTGAATTTGTGTTTTTCAAAAAGTCTTTTTCCCATGTGAATGTTACAGCCTTGCAAGCACCTGGTCAGTCACGATGACCTCCTGAGGATGTAGCCAATTTAAGGTTCTCTGATTAGTTCAATACAATAGATGTATGTCTTCTTTAATGCCTCTCTTTGTCTTCCCTTTAGTTCAGCCGCGACTATCAGAGATAGTGCTACTCTCCTGGTGGAGGCAGGAAAGAGGACACAAACAGATTTATTATTTTCTAACTTTGCAAAATAATCTTTACTTGAAAGACATGAGCCAGGCTGTGTTTGCAAGCTGCCAAGGTCAAATTTCTGATTACACTGCAGCTTGTGCTTCAAGCAATAATATGCAGGTTTATTTCTACTATTATTCTAGTAAGACAGAATTAAATGCATTATATACTACTTTCCAAACTTTGTTCTCTTTTATGGATTTAAGTACATTTATTCCTAACTAAAGCACACATTTCTCTATATATTTGATCACACAACTTATATATGTTTGAATGTTTAAATACACATCTTCCTAAGCAGCACACATTGTAAATATATTTTTCTAGGCAGCATGTATGTAAATATATTTTCTAAGCAGCATGTATAGATTTTTCTAACAACATGCGGGGGGAATTTTAACTGGAAAAATGTTAGGGGCTGCCATTGCTTTGATCCAGCAGTATGTGCTAGAGACGGACGGTGCAGAGGAGGATAATGCTAACAACCGCCACAGACCAAGGAGGAGGAGAAGAGTGTTCAGACCCAGGGTAACCTATCAAGGGCTACATTATCTGGAGATAGTAGAGTGCTACAGGGTGGATAGTGACATATTTCAGCAAATCACTGAGCTGTGTCAGCATCAACTCAGAGCTACAACCAACAGAGGGGAACCCATCCCAGTGGATACCAAGGTATGGGAAGCCTTAAGAATTCTAGCTACAGGTACTTTCCAAAGACCTACTGGGGACATCATGGGGGTCTCACAGGCATCTGCATCCAGGGTACTCCACCAGTTCCTGGATGCCATGCTACCACATGCCGATGAGAACATTTATTTCCCCAGCACCTGTGAGGAGAGGACCAGCAATACGTGTTTCTTCCACTGTGTAGCAGAATACCCGGAGGTACTGATTGCCATAGACTGCATTCACATCCACATCATAGCACCACCCTGTGAACAGGATAGAATCTACATAAACCACAATAGATTCCCCTCTATCAACTGCCAGGTTGTGTGCAATGCCCTGGGTATTATCATGAATGTGTGTGTTGTCATCCCTGGAAGCTATCACCACTCCCACATCTGGCATTTGTCACAGCTGTGCCAGGCATTTGCCAGTTGGGACATGCCATATGGCCATCTGGTGGGGGAATGCTGGCTATGCACTAGAGTAGTGGATGATGACACCCATCAGAAATGCACACACATCCACACAAGAATGTCATAATGAGGCACACGCACAGACCAGGATCATTATAGAGCATGTGTTTGGGATACTCAAGTCATGGTTTCACTGCCTTGACATATCTGGTGAAGCCTTGCTGTACTCTCCAGCCACATGTGCACACCTGTTCATAGTATGTGCTGTGCTACACAATATGATCCTGTGGAAACAGCTGCAGCAAACACAGCATGGGGAAAGGGCCACACAGCCCACCACAATTAGCAAGGTCCTCACAGGCACAGAGGGACTCACAGGAGGAGGTCCCTGAGCCTGCTCCTGTAGGCAGATGGAGGTGTGCCCAGTATGCTCAGGCCTTGGCAAGGAGGTAACGCATAGCACACACACACTGACACTGTAGAGAACCCAGGGATTGACACCTCTCTCTGACTCACAAACACAGTAAAATAGATGGCACACACATCACATTACCTGTAGCTTACCATGTATAGGCAGTGTACTGTGTGCATCCAATGTAGGTGGCCCTCAAGCATCATCCTCACAACTGCTTCAATAGCAAGGTAAGTCAGTTTTCTTAACAATAAATAAATGGATTAGTATGTTTTGCAAGCATATCTATGGTAATGCTGCATGCATGCAAGGGAATGGGGTGGCCTACTGGGATAGCAGCACACAACTGACAGCTATGTGGGACATCAGGAAATGTCTGGCCAAAACTGGCCTCCACACACTATGCAGAAGTATCCAAGGTGGCAAATCCCACTGCAGTATATGTGTGGGGACAACTAACTGGGGGGTCATAGTTCACAGGCATGGATGTCAGGGTGGGGGTCCCATACCCACCCCTCACACCCACACATCAATTCGGCTGTAGAAAAACACAGAGAAATGTCTGGTAAGGGTACACAAATAGTGGTAATGTTGAATTACCCCCTACATACTCACACAGTGATAGCACAGCAGGACCCACAATTTCAGTAAGGCTATGAAGGGTAAGAAGTCTGAAAATCAAATGTATGCCAGTACAATCTGACCTGGGCTCTTTACTGATATGCCTTTTGTCCCCAAGAGAGGGCACAGTAGTATGGTAAATGGAACCAAAATGTAAAGCAAATATGAGCACAGTCTGTAAATGTGTACAGTTGACAGATGTGCCCCCCCATATACCCACACAAATGCAGTAACATGTATGTTTGCAGGGAAATAGCAGCATAGCACACTTTGGCAGGGCTGTACCAATACACATGAAAACATGTTGCCTGTCCACAATATGCACGGGTCAATGAGCTATGTATATGTGTGGTTAATACTGTCTGGATCTGGCCAGCATGTTCTCCTGGCAGTCGTCTTGTAGTGCCCTAGGTACAGTGCTGCCTTTAACAGGGCCATGTGCAGATAACTGACATGCCAACTGTTATGCATGTCAGTGACACATACTGCTCTGCCACTGACATACCTGGAAGTCACAGTGCTATCTTCATAGGTTCATAGGTAGGTACTAGGCTATTGGCCCAAGGGCCTACGTAAGCCTAGCCAACAAGGTTCCCTGGCTTACGCCACCCAAGAAAGTTATTTTTCTGTGCCACTGTCAAGCAGAGACACAGAAGTGATCCCCGGGGTGTATTTCCTATTTCCCATCCACTCATCAAGATTTTGCTTGAAGAGTGCTAATGAAGAACTTTGCTTGACATAGATGGGTAGCCTGTTCCAGAGTATGGGAAGTCTCTGGGACAGGAATCTACCCCTTCAGCATGTCCTGTTTATAGTGGTGACAAGATTTAGGTCCCTAGAGTGTGTAGCTCAGAGGGATTGGGATTTCTTTAGGTGTAGCATGCCCACCAGCTCTGGGTTTGACATAGCTTTATATGTTAGGCAGAGATCATCTCGGAGTAGGCAATATGCTACAGAGTAAAGCTGGAGTTTTTTGAGGTGGTCAGTGTAGGGCATTTGTTTGAGGCCAGTAATCCTCTTTGTGAAGTACTTCTGTGGCCTTTCCAGCTGCTGCAGATGTCTTGTGAGGTACATTCCAAAAAGGGGCATTGTACTCTATAATGGGTCAAATGAGTGTCGAGTAGAGGGGAACAGTGACCTTTTTTTTCCTGGATGAGAACTCTTTTATGATGAGGTGTGCCATGTAGATGGACTTCCTGACTACTGTGGTGATGTGACTATCAAAGGAGAGACTACTGTCCACATGGGTCCCAAGGTCTCTTATCACACATTCAGCGTTAAGTAGATTGCTGCCCTTGTGGTAGTTCATGGGTACAGAGTTTTGACCAAAGAGGATGACACTGCACCTTTTGGCATTGAGCTTGAGGCCATGGCTCTGACACCAGGCATCTGTCTCAGAGAGGCCCTTCTGTAGGATGTCCACATCATAGTATGGTACTACTGTTTAATAGTAATTACTGTAATTACACAATAATACTGTATGTATTGTGTATGTGTTGTGTAACACCATACTATGTGGAATATACTACACATATTAGTGACATCCTGAAGGATGTGGAGCAGAGGTGCCAAGGCATTTGTGAATATAATTGCTTTTTGATACTGTTGCCAATGGTCATTCTCAATACTCCTTTTTCTTATGTTTGCTTTTACATATAATGGATGTACCTGCACAGTTGAATGCACTCTGTATCCACAACCATAACTCCCAACCTCTAACAGCAAGATGTCTGGACAAGGGCAAAAATAAAACTGGAACAAAAGCACAATGATAGGCATGTGTCGTAAATATCACCCTTACATACTGAGAAAGTTTGTAGTGTGAGGGGTTTGCAGTAGTGAGAATTGTCTGAAGGTTATGTAGTCTGAAACAGTAATGTCTGTCATTATTTTGTAACATCGCTCTTCAATTATATGTAACTAACTTGCCATAAAAACACATGTTTACGTAGAAAGGATGAAACCTCTAGCCAAACACCTGGACAACCTGCTAAAAAATGTACAGGTGAGAGGTATGCCCAGACAAGGATATGAATCTCAGATTAGAAAGATACCACACAAGCAGGAGATCCCCAACCAGTATATCACCAGTTTGCTGGACTGTTTACACAGCCATGTCATTACTAAACTGGCTATAGCCACACCTCACAAATGGCCTTGTTGGGCAAGAATTTACATTGGTGCCCTCATAATATTGGTCTATGCATCATGCAACTAGTATTCCTCTGGTAAAGCACTGTGATAATCTGAAGATGTCTGGCACTAGGTAAGGACACGATATACTGCAGTTTCAGAATACAGATATGTCAGAAAATGTCTGGTAAACAAACCAAGTACCCTGAGGAAAGTCCTGTGTACTCCTGAGCAGTATGGCTGTAGCACACAAAACCCTGGACTGGAGTACACCTATCTCTGGAATGGAGCCCCACTCTAACTATAGAAGGTCACACTGGGCATGCTCCTACCCTTAGAGAATCACAGGAAATGTTGGAACCCACATCAGAATATATAACTGTATTGTGTATATATGTCGCATACAGGCATCAATGTACACCTCAACTGTCCCCACACACACATCAGACAGGATTACCCTCAGCTAGCTGTAGGTGGCCCATATGTGATATATCTGCATCTGTTGCATGAGTTACACACACACACACACACATATATATGGGCAACAGATAACATATGTCAAGCATACACACACATAGATGTGGGGAACTGAGAGACAGACAGTGATAGAGAGAGAGAGAGAGAGAGAGAGAGAGAGAGAGAGAGAGGAACACACACATGGATACCCTGAATGGCATAGAGTGATGTCCTGCTGTGGACAGTGGCATACCAGTTGTAAACAGTTGCATGTGTCAGCATAAAAGCTGAGCCCCATTGTGTAACAGTACTGAGGTTGGGTTTATAATATCACATCACCTGCGTGGGTGTGTGTGTGTGTGTGTGTGTGTGTGTGTGTGTGTGTGTGTGTGTGTGTGTGTGTGTGTGTGTGTGTGTGTGTCTGTAGGTCTAAGTATTAGGAGACTCTTCCCACTCAGTACATTTCACATTGCCTTACTTCACAAGATCTACTGCTGTCATTCACCTTAGAAGTACCATTGGACACCAGTCACCCCTATAAGCTCTATAGCATGTGCGATAACTGTGTAACACTATAGTACAAATAACTATATAGGTAGGGATTCTAATCTCAATACTGGCAACTGTGTGTGTGTGTGTGTGTGTGTGTGTGTGTGTGTGTGTGTGTGTGTATGTGTGTGTGTGTGTGTGTGTGTGTGTGTGTGTGTGTGTGTGTGTGTGTGAGAGTGTGTGTGTGTGAGAGAGAGACAGTTGTGTATGTGAGAGTGAGGGAGTGTGTGTTTGGTTGTTTGTAGGTGAAACAGTTTTAGGTCATTCCCACCCACAACACTTCCCAGCATCCCACTTTATTAGTCATACTGATGTCATTCCCCTTATCAGCACCTTTGGACAGTTGTCAGTCCAGTAAGCTCCAAAGTGCATGTGATAACTCTGCAACACTATAGTACAAATCACTAGCTGGACAGGGGGTTCTAATCTCAGTTCTGGCAAATGCGTGTGTGTATATGTTTCTAAGAAGAAATATTTTGATAAGTCTCCCACCCACTGCCCTACTTTATCACTCCTGCTGATGTCATTCCACTTATCAGCACCTTTGGCCAGTTTTCAGCCCAGTACGCTCTGTAGCCCATGTGATAACTGTGTGACACTATAGTACAAATAACTAGATAGGCAGATGTTCTACTCTCAGGTCTGGCAAAAGTGTGTGTGTGTAAGTGTGTATGTCTGTAAGAAGAAGCATTTTGATATGTTTCCCACCCAGTGCCCTACTTTATCAATCCTGCTGATGTCATTCCCCTTATCAGCACCTTTGGCCAGTTGTCGGCCCAGTAAGCTCTGTAGCACATGCAAAAGTTGTGTAACACTTGCAGTACAAATAACTAAATAGGCAGGAGTTCTACTCTCAGATCTGGAAAATGTTTGTAGGAAGAAGCACTTTGATAAGTTTCCCACCCACTACCCTACTTTATCAGTCTTGCTGATGTCATTCCACTTATCAGCACCTTTGGCCAGATGTCAGCCCACTAAGCTCTGTAGCACATGCAATAACTGTGTAATGCTATAGTACAAATAACTAGATAGGCAGGGGTTCTACTCTCAGATCTGGCAAATGTGCGTGGGTGTATAAGTGAGTGTCTATGTTTGCAGGAAGAAGTATTTTGATACGTTACCCACCGACTGGCCTACTTTATCAGTCATACTGATTTCACTCCCCTTATAGATTCATAAGTGCGTACTAGGCTATTGGCCCTGGGGCCTTTACAAGCCTAGCCTATAGAAGTGCCTTGCCATTGTGCCACCCGACGTTAGTTCCAAGTGCCTCCATCAAGTAGGGCCACTGGAGTAATCCCTGGGGTGAACTTTCTATTACCTATCCACTCATCAAGATTTCTCTTTCTCTGGAATAGGGTCATCTAGGTGCTTTGCTTGACATGTATGGGAAGTCTATTCCAGGGCATGTGCAGTCTCTGGGTAAGGAACCTGTCCCTCCAGCATGTTGTGTTGTTTGTGGCAATGAGGTAGAGGTCCCTGCAGTGCATGGTGCAGAGCGATTGGGATGTCTTTAAATGTAGCATTTCTAAAAGAGCTGGGTCAGACATGGCTTTGCAATTCAAGCAGAGATTGCCTCTAAGTAGGTGATATGAGACAGAGAATAGCTGGCATCTTTTGAGTCTGTCTGTGTAGGGCATGTGTTTAATACCTAGGATCCTCTTTGTGAAGTACTTCTGTGGCCTCTCCAGCTGTTGCAGGTGTCTAGTAAAGTACATGCCAAATGGGCCATTATACTTTATGATTGGTCTAATGAGGGAAGAGTACACAGACGATGACCTCTTTCTTCCTGGATTCAAAATACTTGGTAATGAGATGTGCCACATAGAAGGATTTACTGACCACAGTGGCAATGTGGTGATTAAAGGAGAGGTTGCTGTCAACCTGTGTCCCCAGATCTCTTATAATGCCTACAGTGTTCAGTGGGCTCTTATGTAGTACTTAGTGGGAACTGAGTTTTTACCAAAGGAATGATGATGCATTTTGTGGTGTTAAGCTTCAGGCCATGGTTTTCACACCAGTCAGTGGTCTCAGTGAGGCCTTTCTGCAGGATGTCTGCATCTCTTGTGGAGTTAATGATGGCTCCAGGCTTGCAGTTGTCTGTGAACTTGGTCAGCCAGAGTTCCTTTGTGTTGGCCTGGACTCCTGAGAAGTAGATGCTGAACAGGAGAGTACCCAGGAGTGATCCCTGTGGGACTCCACTTGTGACTGGTTGGCAGTCTGACTTGGAGCTCGGAACTTTCACACTGTGTGTTCTGTCTGTAAGTCAATTTGCAACCCCCAGCCGTGATATAGGGATTGTTGCCTAGTTTGGTGGGTTCATCAATAATTCCTTGACTGAGGAATGGTATTAAGAGGCTTGGCCAGATTGATGTAGGCTTTATGCAGTGCCTTACTGTCATGCACAGCCCTGGTGACTGACTCAAAGAAGTCAACCAGGTTAAGCAGGCATAATCTCCCTTTCACAAAGCCAAACCGTGTGGGATCCAGAGTTAGGAGATTACCTATGTTTGTTGATCAGGTCCCTGATGATGCACTCCATAGCTGTACATATCAGACTTGTCAGGCTAATGGGCTGATAATTCCCAGGTTCTGTAGTTACTATCCCTTTTTGGACAGGGGTGACTGTAGCAGTGTGTCATTTGGGAGGGACAAAGCCTGAGGTGAGGCTGTGACCGAACAGGGCAGACAGACGTGGTGCCAGGTATCTTTGTAGTTTATGTAGAACACAGCCAGGGATACTTTTGGGTTCCATGGAAGCTATATTCTTGCCAGTGGACAATGCAGGTTTAACCTGGGTGGCAGTAATCCTGGGTGCCTGACATTCTTCTGGCATTCTGATTGTTCCCCTGGGGGTGAGGTAAAGCCGGCACTGAATGTGTTGGCAAGAATATTGGCAATATCTGTTGGCTCAGTTTAGGAGGTAGCATTGTGCAGTAACTCAGATCACTTCAGGGTATTGGCGTGGAGGTTCTTGATATAACTAACAAAGGATATGTGATTATTGTCAGTGTCTGCTGCAATTCTGCCATCATAGCTGGTTTTAGATGATTTCATGAGGGATCTCAAGTTGTTGTTGAGGCTAATAAGGGAATTTTACCACTCTTGGGACTCCACCTTTTTCTGCAGCAGTTTATTCTTTCTGTTGTACAGGTTATTAATGGCAGGGGACCACCAGATTGGCCTCCAGTGTTTGGAGGAGAGTGTCATGGTTCTGTTGGGTATGGCTAGTTCAATGCATTGCTGTACATGTTTGTACAGTGCATTTATGTATAATTAGGCAGTCATGCAGGTATTTTCCATTGGCATAGGTGATATGAAGTTAGCCACCTGTTGTTAGAAGTTCATCAGCTTTGGAGAAGTTTTTCAAGTTGGATACCTTTGTGGAGGGTGTGAGTGAGATGTGGATTTCCATGGTGATTACTTTATGGTTGGATCTGACTAGGTAGGGATTGACTACTGTTGTCAAGCAACAGTCCTATATGTTAATCAACACAGGTCAAGGATGTTGCTTCCTGTATTGGGTGCCAGAATGAGCTGGTGCAGGCCATTGGAACAGATGAATTCCAGGAAGAGTTGGGCCAGTGTACTGGTGCTTGAGTACCTTTCCCAGTTGATGGATGGGTAGTTGAAGTCTCCTAGTATGAGAGTGTTGGATTGGACCTTGATAGATTCCAGGGTGTTGAGGAATGTGGATTGAGAGTCTAGGGACATGGATGGGGACCTATAACAGACTATGACCTGGATTGCACTATTACCAAATGTCAGTTGTACCTGGAGTATCTCAGATGCATTATGCTGGGATACTAGTCTGGAGGTGTGCATATCCTTTATGAATATGGAGTCACCGCCACCTTTGGAGCTGTGGTCCATGTTTTGGGGCTGACAGGTGTGGAATGAGTTATAGCCTGGTAGTGCAGGGGTGCTGTCTGCTGCTGTAAACCAGGTCTCCGTTACAACACAAATGTCAATGTTCTCCATTTTGAGGAGTGCTTTGAGTGACTGCATCTCAAGATTTAGATGTTTACTGTTGAGTAGCATGACCCTCAAGTTGCATTTATGTATATCTGTTACTGTGATAATTTGATTTGGAACACCACCTAAAAAGGCACTATAGGGTGGCAAGACACTTAGCCAGTACCTGGAAACCCAGCGAAGACAGATGCAGGCCATCTCTGGAAAGCCATCACAGTCTGTCAATCATGTCATCCCAAGCAGACAGATACTGGATCCCCTGAGAATGACACCAGACACTTAAGCCAATTGTTGAAGTTAATCATTTGTTGCTTGTACTGCGGTATCATTCTGGGTGACAGTAGTATACTGCTCATGGCTACTGTCATACCTGCCTGGCCCACCATGTCTCTTTTCATGTAGTCAACCTCAAGCAACACAAAGCCCATCGAAACCCACACCATCAACACCCACACATAGCAACACTAAACCCACATATGTGGAGGCCCTTAACATTAACCTGCCCAAACAACACGGACTTCCGAAGCTGAAACGCAAACAAACACCAGTCACAACCAAAGTGACACATAGCTCACAATACCAGTGTGCCACCCAACAACAGCTCCTAAGGCAAGACAATGTACTCAACACTTTAGTCATAGTTGCCTATAGTCAGGCACACTGATGTCCCACTCACCAGGCTGAACAAGGAGAAAATTACAGTCAGCTGCCTGTTGGGTGCCAGGATCTGCCACATAATGCATGCACTCAAGTCACTCCACAACAAGTACAAATATGACTCTCATTGTCCATGTTGGAGTGAATGACTTGAGACATACCTCCATGCACTACATGAAAAGAGACATGGAAGAGCTCTTGGATCATGTGGCCCAGGCAGGTATGACCCTAGCTCTGAGTAGCATCCAGCCTTCACCCAGAATGAACCCACAGTATAAAGACAAAATGATTGACTTCAAAAATTGGCTAAGCTTCTGGTGTCATTCAAAGGGTATTCAGTATCTGTCTGCCTGGGAAGACATGATTGACAAACTATGATTCTTTGCCAGAGATGGTCTGCACCTGTCACCCCTGGGATTCAGGTTATTGGCTAAAGCTCTTGCCACCCCTATAGTGTCTTTTTTAGGCAAGGTTCAAAGGACAAAGCCACCACCATAACAGATACAAGCATGTAAAATCTGAAGGTAATGCTACTCAATTCTAGAAGTCTAAACCTCAAAATGCACTCTCTCGAGGCACTCCTAAAAATGGAAAACATCGATATCTGTGCAGTAACTGAGACCTGGTTCAAGGCTCCAGAGAGCACCCTTGCAATACCAGGCTACAATTCTTACCACACCTTTCGGCCATCAAACCAAGACCAAAACACTAAAGGTGGAGGAGTGTCCATATTCACCAAGGATATTCACACCTCCAGGCTAGTTGCCCAACACAATGCATCTGAAATTCTGCAGGTGCAACTAACACTAGGAAAGACTGCAATCCAAATTGTAGCTTGCTACAGATCACCCACCATGCCCCAAGATTCTCACTACTCCTTTCCAAACATACTGGAAAATATTAAGATACAACCAAACACCCTAATACTGTGTGATTTCAACTACCCTGCCATTAACTGGGAAAACTACTTGGGTACCAATACCTTTTCCCAACGGTTCTTGGAATTCATAAATTCCAAAACCCTGGATCAACTAATCCATTGTCCCACCAGGGGCTCCAATATCCTAGACCTGGTCATTACCAACATGGGAGATAGATGCTCCACACCAGTGGTCACCCTCTCATTGGTCAGGTCTGACCATAAGCAAATCACCCTTGACATCCACATTCCACCCGCACCTCCCAGTCAGGAAACCTCCATAAAAAACTTCATGCTACTCAAGTCAGAAGTGACAAACTTCATAACACCCATGCAGACGGGATCTGAAAGTTCGACTGCTGAATCCTACACTAAGGCACTGTACAAGCACATCCACTCTTGCATGAATCGTGCCATCCCAAATAGAACCAAGATGCACTCTTCCAAAAAAAGGAAGCCAATCTGGTGGTTCCCTGCCATAAACAAACTATACAACAGAAGGAAGAAACTGTTGCAGAAAAAGGAAAATCCCAGGATGCAAAAAACTCCCTTACCAGCCTCAGTAAGAAGCTGAGATCCCTCATAACATCTTCAAAAGCTAGTTACAAAAATAAAATTGCCAAAGATTCCAAAGACAACCACAAGGCATTCTATAGTTATGTCAAGAATCTAAATGGCAATGCTCAGATCTGCTCTGAGCTACAACAGAATGGCATTAAATATACTGATCCCAAGGATATTGCCAATATCCTGGCAGATCGATTTAGTGCCAACTTCGCCCCCCCCCTCACCCCCTAAAGGGCCCATCTCAATACCAAAAGATTGCCAAATTCCGGTAATCACAGCCACACAGGTAGAAACCACACTCTCCAAAGCTAAGAATACAGCATCCATGGGACCAGATGACATCCTGGGCTGTGTACTACATGATCTGGCACCTCACCTAATTGTCATGTTTAATCATAGTCTCACCTCAGGCTTCGTGCCCACTGAGTGGCACACAGCTACAGTTATCCCACTCCACAAGGGGGGATCCACCTTGGATCCCGGTAACTACAATTCCATCAGTCTGACGAGCCTGATCTGCAAGAGCATGGAACGCATTATCATGGAACTTATAAACAAAGATATTGGCAACCTTCAAACACTGGACCCCACCCAGTTTGGGTTCATAAAGGGACGATCTTGTCTCCTGAACCTGAGTGACTTCTTCGAATCAGTCTCCAGAGCTGTGGACGAGGGTAAGGTGGTCCACACAGCCTATCTGGACCTTGCCAAGGCCTTCAACACCATCCCTCACTCTGGAATCATAGATAAACTTACTAAGCTGGGCATAAATCCCTACATCACTTGATGGATTGCCAACTGGCTTACTGACAGAACCCAGACTGTAAAAGTGTCCGACTCCAAATCCAACTCCAGACAAGTGACAAGTGGAGTACCTCAGGGTTCAGTCCTGGGACCGCTCTTGTTTGACATCTACTTCTCTGAAGTACAAGCCAACACTAAGGGACTCTGGCTAACAAAGTTCACAGATGAATGCAAACTGGGAGCCATTATTGAATCCCCAAATGATGGTGATAGTCTACAAAAGGGCCTTACAGAAACAGATGCTTGTTGCCAGAGCCATGGGTTCAAGCTTAATGCCAAGAAGTGTATAGTTATCCCCTTTGGGAAAAAACATGTGCCCATGAATTACCACATAGGTGGCAATACAGTAAACACAAAAAGTGTGATGAGAGACTTAGGGACACAGGTGGACAGTTTCTCACCTTCGATAACCACATTGCCACAACAGTCAGGAAATCCTTCTATGTGGCACACCTTATCACGAAGGGCTTTTCATCCAGGAAAAAGGAGGTCATTGTCCCACTGTACTCATCCCTCATTAAACCCATTATAGAGTATAACACCCCATTTGGTATGTACCTCACAAGACATCTGCAACAGCTGGAAAGGCTGCAGAAATACCTCACTAAAAGAATTACAGGCCTAAAGCAGATGCCATATGCTGACCATCTAAAAAAACTCCAGCTATACTCTGTGGCATATCGTCTACTCAGAGGCAATCTCTGCTTAACATACAAGGCCATGTCAAACCCTGAGCTGCTGGACATGCTCC
Source organism: Protopterus annectens (assembly GCF_019279795.1). Classification (NCBI taxonomy): domain Eukaryota; kingdom Metazoa; phylum Chordata; order Ceratodontiformes; family Protopteridae; genus Protopterus; species Protopterus annectens. Next base: position 890,798,157 of record NC_056748.1, read on the forward strand.
ACTTAAAGAAATCCCAATCCCTCAGAGCCACATGCTCCAGGGATCTAAACCTTGTCATCACAATGAACAAAACATGCTGGAGGGATAGGTTCCTGACCCAGAGACTCTCCATACTTTGGAATAGACTGCCCATACATGTCAAGCAGAATGCCTCCTTGGCCCTCTTCAAAAAGAACCTTGAAGATTAGATGGGGATAGGAAATTCACCCCCGGGGATCATGTCATTTGCCCTGCTAGACAGGGGTCCAGGGAAGTAAATACTGTGGGAAGAAATGTCCAGGAAATTGTTATGGCTAGGCTTATATAGGCCCTAGGGCTGATAGCCTAGTGCCAACCTATGAACCAGGGAGGTGCGTCTCAGGTCATTCACACACACATGGACAATGACAGAGTGATACTTGTAGTTGTTGTGGAGTGACATGACTGTGTGTGTTATGTGTTGGATTCTGGCACCTGATAGACAGCTGACTGTTACTTTCTTCATGTTCAACATAGTGAGTGGGACATCTCTGTGCCTCACTATTGAGTCACCTATGATTACTGTATTGGGCAAGATGGTTAGCCTTAGGGGCTTAGATTGAGGGGCACATTGTGTAGGTGAGATATGTGTCCTGTGGTTTGTGCTGTGTTGTGGTGGATGAGTGGGTGCCTGTGTCTTGGTGGTATCTGCTGTTTTGGTAAATGTCTATTGAGTGCCTCTTTGAAGGTGGGTGTGTGTTTTTTGTTTGTATGTCAGAGCTGTGATAGCAGGTGTTCTGGAGGGGTATGTGTTTCATGTGGTATGGTGCAGGTGTTGACCCTTCTCCTCTTGACCAGCAAATCCAGTCTTCACTGGAGAGTGCATATCTTCCAATTCGGTGATATAGGGGTATCTCTCACAAGTCTGAATGTTGGGAGTTTAGAGGAGACAGTTGTTTGTGTACATGTGGGAGATGCAACAGTGCTTCAGAATGCTCATGTGCACCAGGTTAATGGGGAAAAGCACAGATAACTGCACTTTAATCATTTATTTATTTATTTATTTTTATTTTATATTTGTTGACCAGGATAGTCTAACTGGATTTATGTCCATTTTCAGTAGAGTCCCGGGGAGATAAGCTCCAAGAGATTACTAGACTACTAACATACAGGTACTAGTTGTTATACAGTTAAATACTACAAATTTTAAACAGTTCAGGAATCTTTACAGTTTATACAAAAAACAAATTACAAGCATTAGATAAGATATTTTAGACTTTATGTACAATACTTCATTAGTAACTAGAAAGTAGTTGTTAAACAAATGCATAGTTCAAGTTTCAACAGTTCAGCAATGCTCACAGTTTAAACAATACTTGTTGCCTGCCTTAGGTAGGATACTTTAGAATTATATGCAGAAGAATTTAACTAGAGATAATTTAACATACCTATTAGGATAAGATATGTTTTGCCAAGGATAGGCCTTGATCTAAAAAGACACAGATAGAGCAGGAATTGGGTCTTAAGAGAGGGTATTTGGGATATAGTATGAGATTAGTCTGGATTTGTACAGGGACATAACCAATGGGTTTTAAGATAGAGTTTCAGATTGTGTTTAAAAAGTATAAATGATGACAGTGATGTAAGTTCATGAGGGAGTTGGTTATTGTCAAATCATCTGCATATTATACACAGTTAGTTAAAGGAATAGCTAGGTTGAGGTCATTGATATATATTGAGAAAAGGAGGGGGCCCAATATAGAGCCCTGTGGAACACCTAGGGTAGCTGGGAGATGGGATGAGAGGTTGTTGTCTCATAGCACTGCCTGCTGTCTATTATCAAGGTAGGACTGGAACCATTTTATAGTCTTTGTGTCCAGAGAGAAGGATTTTAGAATATTGAGAAGTAAGTTGTAGTTGACCATGTTGAATGCTTTTGAAAGGTCGATGAAAAGTGCTGAAGAGAGAATATTGCTATTACAGTTTTTATTGATGCTGTCAGTGAAAGATAGTAGTGCAGTTGTTGTACTGTGGAAAGGCCTGAAGCCATGTTGAGATTTTGCCAGTAAATTGTTCTGGAGCAGGTGGTCTAGTAACTGTCTGTGGATGCAGTTTTCCATTATTTTAGCTAATGGGGACAGTAGAGCTATGAGACAATAGTTAGAATATTCTCTGGAGTTTCCTCCCTTGTGTAGGGGGATAATTTAGGAGATTTACCAGATGGTGGGAGTAGTGCTTTCTTGTATGGTTCTATTTATCAGCAATGATACAGGATAAGTTATGAGTTTGGCTGCCTTTTGCAGGTATTCAGCAGGTAGCTGGTCAGCTGAGGGGGTAGTAGGTTTTAGTTTACTTAAGAGGTTGCAGAGTTGGGACAGGTTGCAGGTTTAGAGTTGGGAGAGAGTTAGTAGCATTGGTAGGAAAGGCAGAGCTATTGGCTGTTAGTTGATTAGCAAGTGTTTGGATGGTCTCAGTGAAGAAGGTATTAAAAGCATTAGCAGTTTGCTTTGGATTGTCGGAATTTGATCCTGTAGGGGGTGATGTTGCAGATTGGCCTGGCTAAAGTAGTCTGTTTATGCTAGCCCAGAACTTTTGTGGATTAATTTGGTTGGTCTGTTGGAGGTGGAAGTAATGTTTTTTTTTTATCTTCGAGTATAGCTTTCTTAGTCTCATTTCTTTTTTGCCTGAATTGTTGTTGGATTATAGGGTTTTTAGTTGTTCTCCATAGTGCATACATTTTATTTCTCTGTTGAATTTTCTGCCTGGTTTTCTTTGTAAGCCATGGGGTGGGTTTAGATTTAATTTTGATGGAACGCTTTGGTGCATGGCGGTTAAGGATTGTTAAGAATTTTGAGTTAAAGTAGTTTGTTGCTTCGTCAAGTGGCAGGTATTTTATAGGTGACGAATCACATTAGTTCAGCTTGGAAGTTATTGGGGTTAAAGTTTCTGTTGCTTCTTATTGTTTTGTATATGGTTGGGTTGTGTGAGCTCGACCTTTGCCTGATTATGTAAGTGAGAGAATGGTCACTTACATCATCAGGAAGGGTCCCTACATTATAGAGTTTTTGGTGATTATTTATTAGAATCCAGTCTAGGATGGATTCTTTGTTATTGGGTTTATTAATTCTGGTCGGGGAGTTCATTGTTTGTGAGAAGCCATTAAGGTTAATATGGGAGGTTGGTGATTCAGTAGAGCAGTCCTTCCAGTCTATATTAAAGTCTCCAAGAATTATTGTCTCTTGGGAAATTTTTGTGGAGTGTTCAGCAAAGATACCTTCCAGAGTGGTGATGTTGTTACCAGGAGGCAATTAGATACATATTATATTTAGGGATTTGCTGGGATTAAGTTGAAGTTTGGTGCTAATGATTTCTGCATTGTTTTCAGAAGAGGAATTAAGATCTAGTATAGATATTTGTAGCCCTTCTTTATAGAGGATAGCAACACCCCCTCATTGTTTTACTTTGCGGTCTTGACTCAAAATGTTGTACCCAGATGGAATAATTTCAACATCTTGTGTAGAGGGATTTAGCCATGTTTCTGTTAAACAAAGTATATAAAAGGAATGAACATCTGGGAGAGCATGGAGGTGGGCAGTTTTATTATTTATGCTGCGAATATTGAGGTGAGCTATATAGATTGAGTTGGGAGATTTAGATGGGATATTTGGGGTAGCAGGAACATGAATTTGTGGTTCTGTGCTTGTTTTTTGCCCTGGTCCTGGGTTAGGATGAATGTCCCCATCTAGTAAGGAGATGTGTAATAGTTTGTTTAAGGGATTGTGGAGGTTAAAGTAATGGTGAATAGTGTTTTTAGGTTTTAGATAGTTGTATTTGATATGGGTCAGTCTGTGATATTTAGCAGGTAAATAGCTAGGTAAAGATGTTATATTTATGTGTTCTGGGGAGTTAATTAGAGGTATAGTACTTGTTTGTGCATTAGGGAAGTTCAGCTGTAAATATTTTGACTGTTCATATGAGGTTAGCAGGTAGGTTTCTGTTAGAGAAAGTAGGAGAAAGACAATGATTAGGAGCCTTAGTTGGATTTAGAAAGGTCGTGTTTGCATAGTGACTAATAAGCTTACTGGTGTTCTTTAAAGGGGAGGAGTTATACTAGGGGTGATTAGAGAGACGTGTATGTAGAATGTTAACAAGATGACTATTGTGATTGGATTATAGAGGAAGAGGGTGTGGTGAGGATGTATAAGCTTAGAAGCAGTAGGTGTGGGTGGGACTTGGGGGTAGGGTAGGGGAGTGGAGTGAGCCCACAGGGTGAACAGAGCAGGTAGAGACAAGTGAGGTAAGGAGCTGAAAAAAACAATCAGTTGAAGCAGGGATTACAGTAGGTAGGTAACCCTAAATACTGGAATAAAGTTAAAAGAGTAGATAATAGAGCTATTTGAAGGATGTGTGTGACAGCTAACCATAAAAAGAAATAGATGTTATGGACTACAGTTTAATAGCAAGTCTGTGGATAAACAGTATATAGCAAAGGTGTAGTACAGGTCAGGAGAAGGCTTCAAGGCCTGGAAGGGACAAATCTGTCACCTGGTTGCCCAAATTAATTTATTGTAAGCAGGGTAAAAAAGGAGGGAGTTTAGGTTCCTAATGCAAGAAAAGGAGTAGTGGTTCAGAGTATCTTTAAATGGTGGAAAAAGTAGATTAGACTGGTTACAGAGTGGGGAGGGAGTAAAGCTGCTGGTTTTCCTGGCTAGCACTTTATAAGCACCTAGATCTAATAATAAGTTATAGGCTATACAGGCTGTGATAGTTCAGACACATACTTTCATGCTCCCTTTACTGAGAAAGTACAGGGATTGGTTGCTCAACTGTGGAGACTGAAGGGAGTTTGAATAGGGTCCTTGTTCTTCGGGTTGTTAGTTTCTGTGTCCTAGAGCAGTGTACTCAGATTGGAGAGCTGGGATTGCTTTAGGAGGAAAAGAGAGACAGAGAGAAAAATAGTAGAAACAAGATATTTAGTTTAGTATCAAACAGAATATTACAACCATATAATCACGTAGAACTGTACAAAAATGTAGTTCAGGCTATCAATTTCTCAAGTTGTCTAGAAAGATGCATCACTCCTTACAAGTCTTCTAATCAGTATTATAGCAAGTCCTTATCAAAAGTAAGTCAGAAAAATTCTGGTCAAATCTTATTATTCTAACTAGGCTAGGGACAAGACTATAGGACGCTACTAGGTATATATCCAGTTAGGTAATAATGATAGCTGTAAAGTTATCATTAGCGGTAGCACTGTAGAGCAATAACTAACTATAGCTTAACTATAGCTTACATTAATAATCTAGTTCATGCTTTTTATTAACAGCTCATATATATAAATAAATAATGCAGATAGTAACTATATATGTAAGCCTATATGTGCTTAATGAACATAAGTACTGTAAAAGCATAGCATGGTTAAATAAGCATATACAATTATTCCTGTATGAATGCTATCTGTCAAAACATTTACAATTGTTACAACACTCACAATGTTTTTAATCATAGACCTGAAACAATAACCTTAGGTGGACATTGCAGGGAAGTAGATTTATCTAACTTAATGCAGGGACCTTGGACGTAGTAAATATGTAGGAGCGTTAAGAAAAGTAAAGACTCAAGCATTAAAAATACTACATTAAATGACCACTCATATGGGGCATCTGATTTAAGGTGGTGCAGCTTTTACTTCAATGTTTAAGACTTAACACCCTTCAGGTAGTGTACTGTAAAAACGAATTCACTTAGTAATACTTAAAGTCAGTATGTCTAATGGTACACTAATTCAATGAGGACGAAAATGAATTCTAATGTAGAAGCTGTAGGTGTAGATATTTAGCTAAGGCAAAGCTCAAGTTTAGAGTTAGCCTCTCCTTTCATGTTTTATTTTATTGTTATCTATGTTGACTAGTTGTGGTGCAGTCCTAGCATTCTCACATATACCTCTTATCCTTGTTGAAATTTACAAATGCTACTTGTGTAAAAATCAGCCACGTTCATACGTTTCACATTAAATTAGATAGTAGAGGTACGGTTAGTGATTACCATAAGCACCTATTACTCTAGATGCAATCTGAAATGTAGGCAAGTACGTCTCCTCATTTATTTCTTAGTCTGCTTTTAAATTATATTGGCTAGAGTATTCCATTATGGCTTTCCGGACACTTCGCTAATCTGTGGTGAAGATGTAAGTAAGAGCCAAATTATGACTTCCTGTAGGTATCCCAGCCCCAATACTGCTCTGCTATTGTGTTCTCTAAACGTACATGGAAGTTACAGTAAATTGGTCTTATTGTGAAGACAACAATACAGAGACCAGATTTAGTAAGATGCTGTTTAAATAAGGTTCTTACATTTAGAGCAGCGTGGGTTAGGGAAACAATAATAGTGTGGAAAACAGCTGTGGCTGAGCACAATTGTACAAACTCTACGTGTACCTTAAGGTAGTACCATATCAGATATACTGAATATAGTGGGGTGTCTTACAAAAGGTGGAAATTAAGACAAGTTCCTTTAAATGATAAAAACAAAATTGAAGAGAAAGTGTAATAAAGTACTTCCTAATGAGGTTCTTAGAGGTAGAGCACTGTAGGTTTAGAAGCTATTTAGTTCTTCCAAGTTGGTCACTAAGGACTCTCCACGTGGATAGCGCAGTTTGAGAAGCCTAGGTTTAGATTGCTCTTAAAATGAGATGTGAGATACCCTTTATGCGGCTTCTCAGTGCCACGTTAGCAGGATTGCGTATTGGTCAAATTTATGTAAACTACAGCAACCAGATTATATTGCTTTGCTTAAAAAACATAGAAGTCTCTTATCGTATGCACCAAAAGTTCTATAGAATCTCACTTTGAAGTACAGTAATGCTACACTGCTAAGGTTAGCACTCCAACACATTGGAGAATAAACGTGCACCATTAATATAAAATTCTCTTAGCATATGCCCCAAAAGTTCTACAGAAGCTCACTTTGAATTACACTAATGCTACACTGCTAAGGCTGGCACTCTAACACATTGGCGAATAAACGTGCACCATTAATGGGAGACACCTAAAAATAACCTTTCAAGGGAGTGTAGTAAAAAGTTAAGTATTCATATATGAATCTACACCAAAAAAAAAATTAAACATATGTTACCATGAAAGCCTCACTTCCTTCTTAAACAGTACATACTACTCAACAATAAGGCAATAGTTCAGTACTTACATTAGCCAGGATGCTGGTCCAGGAACACACAGCAGCTGGGGGCAGTTCTATAAAGGAAATGTCAGCCTGGGACAGCATGTATTTATGGTAAAAGTGGAGGATGTGAGGTAGGAGGGTGGGGGAAGGAGAGATGGGGAAAGTGGAGGATGTGAGGTAGGAGGGTGGGGGATGGAGAGATGAGGGCTGAGAACTAGGAGGGGCTAGTGCTACTAGAAATTGGATAGGCTGATAGGTGTATAGGTAAAATACCAGTGTGTAGAAGTATGATGTGAAGACAGGGGCAGAGAGAGGGGACAGTGAAGTAATCATGAGTCAAAGTCTTAGCTAGGTGGAGGAAGGGGAGGAGATGGTATAGGTTAAATAGGGAGAGAGACAAGAGAGGTAAGGAGCTGAAAAGGACAATCAGTTGAAGCATGGATTACAGTAGGTAGGTAACCCTAAATACTGGAATAAAGTTAAAAGAGTAGATAATAGAGCTATTTGGAGGGTGTGTGAGAGCTAACCATAAAAAGAAATAGATGTTATGGGCCACAGTTTAATAGCAAGTCTGTGGATAAACAGTATATAGCAAAGGTGTAGTACAGGCCAGGAGAAGGCTTCAAGGCCTGGAAGGGACAAGTCTGCCACATGGTGGCCCAAATTAATTTCCTGTAAGCAGGGTAAAAAAGGAGGGAGTTTAGGTTCCTAATGCAAGAAAAGGAGTAGTGGTTCCGAGTGTCTTTAAATGGTGGAAAAAGTAGATTAGTCTGGTTACAGAGTGGGGAGGGAGTAAAGCTGCTGGTTTTCCTGGCTAGCGCTTTATAACCACCTAGATCTAATAATAAGTTATAGGCTATACAGGCCGTGATAGTTTAGACATATACTTTCATGCTCCCTTTACTGAGAAAGTACAGGGATAGGCTGCTCAACTGTGGAGACTGAAGGGAATTTGGACAGGGTCTTTGTTCTTCAGGTTGTTAGTTTCTGTGTCCTAGAGCAGTGTACTCAGATTGGAGAGTTTCATGCTCTCTTTACTGAGAAAGTACAGAGATAGGTTGCTCAACTGTGGAGACAGAAGGGAGTTTGGACAGGGTCCTTGTTCTTCAGGTTGTTAGATTCTGTGTCCTAGAGCAGTGTACTCAGATTGGAGAGATTAGCCAGGACACTGGGCCAGGAACACACAGCAGCTGGGGGAAGTTCTATAAAGGACTATCATGTTATCATGATCATGTATCATGCTAGGAGGGGTGGTCATAACTACTAAGTAATGGAGCTAATTCTGTGAGGAATGACTATAGCTGATGGCTCTCAGGTGTGCTAGAATAATTGATACAAAAACCTGTTGAAGAGAGAAAGAACTAGCAAGATCTAAGGGAAAAACTGAAGGCAGACTGTCTGACACCTGTAATAGTTTACCTCAGCTGTGTAGTTATCAGCACCTTTGGCCAGTTGTCAGCCCAGTAAGCACTGTAGCACATGCGATAACTGCATAACAATATAGTACAAATAATTAGATAGGCACTGGCTCTAAAGTGTGTGTGTGTGTGTGTGTGTGTGTGTGTGTGTGTGTGTGTGTGTGTGTGTGTGTGTGTGTGATGCCATTTTGAGTTGTGTACCACCCTGTAAACTTCCCATCACCCTACTTTACTAGGCTTGCTGATGTCATTCACCTTAGAAGTACCTTGGGACTAGGTGAAATCATGTAAGCTCCATGGCACATCTGATAACTGTTTAACACTATAGTAGAAATCACTAGATAGGTAGGGGTTCTAATCTCAATGCTGGCAACTGTTTGTGTGAGAATCATATACTGTGTGGGTTATACCATTTTGAGTTGTGTACCACCATGTAAACTCCCATCACCCTACTTTACTAGGCCTGCTGCTGTCATTCTCTTTAGGAGTACCTTGGGACGAGATGACATTTTTTAAGCTCTGTGGCACATCTGAACCAAGTTAATAGTGTGCAAATGCCCAAAAGCACACTTGTAAAACAAGGGCACTTGTCATAGTGAAGGCAAAAGCACAATCCAGGAATGTATAAAACACTGTTTTAATCGATAGTCACCACAAAATACAGTTAAACGCTTTCATCATGTCAAGCATGACTTCATCAGAACAATTTACAATACTGACTTCCCTCTGTTTAAGTACTCACTCCCACCTATCAGATCACTTCAAACTTTTGATGTAATTAGTTAATTCTTTCAAAAATGTGCGAATAAAGACTAAAATCAAGTACACAAATAAAACCATTTGAATGTAAAATTCATAATTTTTTGCTCGTTTCTTTAAAAATGGCATTATACTGAACATTTCATTTAACCCGGATCCCATTGTGGCATTAGTTTTAATTTGCCACGTTATTTCCTTCATCTCTAATTTATTTTTCCAGTTCTTTATCCACAATTTCACAGATTCCAAAAAGAAAACCTGAACAATGGGGACTAGCTTTTAAATGTCGACTGAGGGCATTGTTATCATCCCCCTTCCTTATCACATACAAATGCTCGTAGAAACATCTACAGAAAACCCTCTCTGTCTTTCCTATATAGAAATATTTACACTCCTGGCATAAGGCTAAATAGATCACTCCCCTAGTATTACAGGTACCTGGTTTTAAATGTATTATATACCCTGCTTTTCCTAACTCAACAACTGGAGCTGTTAAAATATACAGTATTCACAACTACTGTTAGATATTATGAATATAAATATGCTGAAAGATAAAGCATAGAATAAAAAGTTTGCTTGAATATATGTATAGAGTTTAGCAATGTAAAATGTGCATTCATACTATATGTATAACAGACAGGCTTCTCTTCACAGCATCAAAAAGAAATGCCTAACAAAGCAATATTGGAAAGCAAGGATTATATGATTTTCTCATGTTTGCAGAACAAATATCTATTAACAGACATCCTTTTTTATAAATTCAGCAATATGTGATGTTTTTCCAGTAGGAACAGCTTATACAGATGTTTCCTTTCAGAATGGCATCCTCACATCAGCAAAAGTGCTTAAGTACAGCCAGCAAATGGGCTATAGTATATAAACAGTTCAAATCAATTGTGCAGGAGGGTGTAAATACCTACTAGAGGTAATATACAGTGAAAGCTTTATTTAGTAACCTAATAAAATAAATGTATAACCAAAGTGTTGGGCTGACACATTCTATTCTCACAGCATAGGGCAGGAAAACAGTGCTGAAGTACTACAGGGGGAGGGGCACTTTCTCAGTTTTACACTGACTGTATAAGCAGCACTGCACAAGGGTTTGAAATAAAGCTACAGAAAACATAAACAACAAGGGTCTGAAATAAAGCTACAGAAAAAATATACAACAAGGGTCTGAAATAAAGCTACAGAAAAAATAAACAACAAGGGTCTGAAATAAAGCTACATAAAAATAAATAATAAGGGTCTAAAATAAAGCTACAGGAAAAAATATCTCATTTCTTCTTGACAATACTCATTTAGGGAGAGGAAAAAAACAGGTATTAGTGTATTAGAAATACTGGTAAACTGGATTAAACCTGACAGGATAAGATATTTTACAAGTTGTTAATAGCTATCATAATGGTTATTATTGTATTGTTTAGAATTAAATTGTATTTACAACCTGTTAAACTGTAAAGCTATACAAGAGATAGTTTAAAAAAAACAAGAGATGATTTAAAATTGATAAAGCTATACAAGACAGAATAAAGATATGCAAAATGCATAAATGTTTCTAATAGCAAGAATGGTCACTATTTCAATATGTTTTTGACAAAACAATGTTGGTATAAGAAAGCATGAATATTTTAATTGCTGAGTATGTTGTTTAAAATAACAGGACATATGAATTTGGTATCAATTCCACTAGATATTTCTAGAGAGACAAACATTTTCCAAGATTTTCCTCAATATTAATGTTATTAAATTTGTAAGATTAGACTAAATGTACTTTACAGTCTTTGTATGTACAAATGTAGAAAATTTCAGTACAAATGATAGTTTTTGTATGTACAAATGCAGAAAAATTCAGTACAAATGAAATTAATGTCTAGTAATGAATATGTGTGAAAAAACATATTTAAAGAAAACAATGGGTCCAGGATACCTACTAGATTTAAATGCATAAATAGCAAATAGTCTGTGTAAATACATACTGATCAGGATACATTGTAATAAGTTCAAAAGTAATTTGTCAAGTTGTAATATCACTGGTTTTACCCCAGTAAAATAATTGCTTTCAAATAGTTATTATCTAAGCCCAGTTCAGTACTTTACCAAGATGTTAATGGGCAGTTCAAAGACATGACCACAATGTTATGGTTAAAATGACATTGAAATTGTGTGTTTTCAGTAGTGTATAAATGCTTGCAGTAGCACATAGTTATTGTCTCTTATAGTTAATTCAACAGTTGCAAAGAGTTAATGAAACAATTCTAAGTCATAAATTAAATTCTGTGATTGCAAAATAGTAAATTAATCAAGTAAAATTAAAACAGACACAGCTCATAACTGATAACATATTTTCACAGAATGGTCTGCAAAAGAAAAGGTTGCCAAATACATTCAGGTTTGGTAGTAATACATGTTTTCATTGTATTAACTATGTAAAATTGCATTTTGACTTGTATCAAAAAAGACTAAAGGTTTTATATAATGTGTTTTTATATAGAATGTTTTGAGTATGTTTAAAAACAGAGGGAATTGTTAGATATTATGAATATAAATATGCTGAAAGATAAAGCATAGAATAAAAAGTTTGCTTGAATATATGTATAGAGTTTAGCAATGTAAAATGTGCATTCATGCTATATGTATAACAGACAGGCTTCTCTTCACAGCATCAAAAAGAAATGCCTAACAAAGCAATATTGGAAAGCAAGGATTATATGATTTTCTCATGTTTGCAGAACAAATATCTATTAACAGACATCCTTTTTTATAAATTCAGCAATACGTGATGTTTTTCCAGTAGGAACAGCTTATACAGATGTTTCCTTTCAGAATGGCATCCTCACATCAGCAAAAGTGCTTAAATCACAAAAGGACAATAGAAAAGTCTAAAAACAGACATTATGTGACTTCCCAGGAAATGTGTGCATGACTAGCTTTGTATTTAGCAATTGTAGTAATTCAGTTATGTGAGAGAAGGACAGAGAGAGGTATTTTGTAGAAGTCATCATTCATATCTGTAATGAAGGAAAACTTTGTAAATATATGCTACAAATCTGACAGACTACGTGTGGTTTGTTATAAAATAAGTTATCTGTAACTGTGCTTATAGCTGCAAAATATATTTCTTTATCAGTGTGCAATTTGAAAGGCTTGGCGCTTTAAACAGACTACAGATTTAGTCATGATGTGTCTCTGATTCAGCAGTAAACAGCACAGCAAGACTGTGTGTTTTAAGAAGACTTCAAATCCCACAGCAAGCAAGCAGTAAGCAGAGAGCAGCTCAATATAATTTTTCAACTACCACATTTTCCCATTCCTTTAACAGTTTTAAAAATAACAGGATGCTCCAACAAAAATTTTATATTGAAGTCGGTTTTAAAGACAAAATGTGGCTCATTACCCAGGACCTCCAAAAGACCCTCTTTGCCTTTAAACACAACCCAATTCTTTTTCATAATTTCCTTGATCCTTCCTGAAGTCTTATGTCAGCACCATAGATGTTTTGAACTGATCCATACCTTCCCTCCTTGGGCAAACTCCCAGAGTCGAATCAGTCCCCAGTAATGGAATATATCTATATCCCCAGGAATCCATAACCTGGGCACAGAAATCATATACCAAATTGGTAGGGTACCCTCTTTCCAAAAAGAAGGTTACCAATGTCCCCATTTCCCTCTCTAGAATATCTTTTTCAGAACACTTTCTAGCCATCCTCACCATCTGGCCTTTTACTATGTTCATTTTTACATACATAGGATGACAACTATTGAACTGTAAGTAATCATTCAAAAAAGTTGGTTTTCCAAAGATTTTGGATGTGAATTTACCATTAATAATGTCATTGGTTAGTGTCACATCTAAATAATTAATAGAAGTCACTTCAAATACACTAGTGAATTTAAAATAGTCACATACATTATTCAAATAACTAATAAATTCATTGTGTTTACCTTTGATCTTCCACATAATAAATACATCAGTAATAAGTACAAATGTGGTTGATGTAATCTATCTTTTCCACTATGACCATACCCCCTCCCTTGTCCAGTTTCATAAACCTTAAATTAGAGTTTCCCCTAAACTGGTTTAATAAAGTATTTTCCTCTTTGGTCAAATTATAATGTCTTGCCTTATTCTTTAGTATAGTTTCATATATCTCTTGTGGTCAGAAAGCAGTTTCCAATTCACCAGGATCGACAAATTTTCGTTTGAGAGAATGGATTAACAACGAGGTGTCCTTTTCAAAAAACAAAAAAGGTACTGATTTTAATCTTGATAAAAAACTGTACGACTTGGAGTCCAAGTTAGTGAAGGTGCAGAACCTTCAATGTGACAATGTGTACTTGAACGAAAGTATAAAAAAACTGTAGAGTACCTAAAGGACTGATAATTTTTCATTTTCCAAATGGAATTTTAGAAAGGCAGCCTGAATGTACTGAACTGTTACAAATGTTCGATAGACACAGCTGTGAGTTACTGGAATTTATAATTAAAGTCAACAACAACAAAATTAAAGAAATGAAGTTGGAAACTGATGGGTTAAAAGAAACTGTTATACAAGATTTACAATTTCAAATGTACGGAAACAAGTATGATGAAATGTTTATCAAGGTTGAACAGTTAGCTGAAATTAACAAAAAGAGGAAACAAAAAAAGTTAAAAAGGGATGAGGTGGAATATAAAAACAAGATAGCTTACCCCTTGCCTAAATCTTACTTAATTAAAAAAGAAGACTCCAACTCAGGAGGGGTTGACATGACATGTTCTCGTAACAGTGGTTCCAGGGAATACGTTCTCTACCCTGAGTAAGAGGAAGAGTATCCAGTATTAAGGAGATCAGAGAGGTTACAAAACAAAAATACCAATTACAGAAATAATGTTTTTTTTAGAACCAAAGGGTAGAGCAAGGGCGAAGACATGTCCGAACAATTTCCGTCAGTGGCGGAACAACAGCTCCCGGTAGCCTCTAATGAAATTATTTCCTCTTTTGATGGTGTACTGTTGAACTACCAGGGTTTGAACATATTTAATTATGCTAACATTGAGGTGAACAAAAATGTATTCTCCTTATTTAAAAAAGGAATACAATTTGTTCCTTCCAGGAAGCCAGATGTGGTTAAGACAATCACAGAGCTTAAACTATATACTAGAAAATTAAATTTGCAATACTTGTTCAAAGATAATATCTATGACAGTAGGGAGAAGGAGGGATTTAAAAAGAAGAGTTGTTTTAACCCACCTATGCACCCTACTATAGCTATATATGACCAATTATGTTCCCAAGAGATATAAGAAACTACATTAAAGAATAAGGCAAGACATTATAATTTGACCAAAGAGGAAAATACTTTATTAAACCAGTTTAGGGCAAACTCTAATTTAAGGTTTATGACAAGGGAGGGGGTATGGTCATAGTGGAAAAAATAAATTACGTCAACCACATTTGTACTATGTTACAGGATGGAGGGAAATATGAATTGGTGTCTAGAAATGAGATAAATATAGCTCATAGGAAGAATCAAATGTTATTAGAAGAGTCTTTGTTGCAGGGTGTTATTAATGAACCAACATTTGAATTTTTGAGGAATGACTACCCCACAGTACCAACTATATTCGGGATACCTAAAACCCATAAAAACATTTTGGATCCCCCATACCGGTTAATTATTACCTCCCAAAATAGTACCACATACTCGTTAGGGGTCTTTGTGGGTAGAATGGTTAGGTTAACATTGAGACCAATAGAACATTTAATTTTAGATTCTTGGGACTTTCTCTCTAGGCTAAAACAATGATTCTATGGGGATGAAGTGTGCTTTTCCACAGTAGATGTGGTAGACTTATTTTCCTCTATACCTCCTCGTGAAGGGTTAAACTATGTTTTCTTAGCCCTGAGGGAATTGACTACCCTAAACAACACTATGACTAATTTTATTATGTTATTAATGGAAACTATACTTATGAAAAATTACTTCATATTTGAAGGAGAGTATTACAGGCAAATCAAGGGGCTAGCAATGGGGATTAGTTGCTCCCCCTTATATGCCAATTTAGTCATGTACATGTGGGAAAAGGAACACGTGCTATCTAGTACATACTTAAACTATTGGACTCTATATTTTAGATTTTTGGATGATGTATTTATTATGTGGAAGATCAAAGGTAAACATGATGAATTTATTAGTTATTTGAATAATGTATGTGACTATTTCAAATTCACTAGTGTATTTGACGTGACTTCTATTAATTATTTAGATGTGACACTAACCAAGGACATTATCAATGGTGAATTCACATCCAAAATCTTTAGAAAACCAACTTTTTTGAATGATTACTTACAGTTCAATAGTTGTCATCCTATGTATGTAAAAAAGAACATAGTAAAAGGCCAGATGGTAAGGATGGCTAGAATGTGTTCCGAAAAAGATATTCTAGAGAAGGAAATGGGGACATTGGTAACCTTCTTTTTGGAAAGAGGGTACCGTACCAATTTGGTATATGATTTCTGTACCCAGGTTATGGATTCCTGGGGATCTAGATATATTCCATTACTGGGGACTGATTCGACTCTGGGAGTTTGCCCAAGGAGGGAAGGTATGGATTAGTTCAAAAGGTCTATGGTGCTGACATATGGAGAGACTACAGGAAGGATCAAGGAAATTATGAAAAAGAACTGGGTTGTGTTTAAAGGCAAAGAGGGTCTTTTGGAGGTCCTGGGAAATGAGCCACATTTTGTCTTTAAAACCGACTTCAATATAAAATTTTTGTTGGAGCAAAGGAATGGGAAAATGTGGTAGTTGTGAATACTGTAAGTATATTTTAACAGCTCCAGTTGTGGAGTTAGGAAATACAAGATATATAATACATTTAAAACCAGGTACCTGTAATACTAGTACAGTTATCTATTTAGCCTTATGCCAGGAGTGTAAATATTTCTATATTGGAAAGACAGAGGGTTTTCTGTAGATGTATCTACAAACATTTGTATGCGATAAGGAAGGGGGACAATAACAATGCCCTCAGTTGACATTTAAAAGCTAGTTCCCATTGTTCAGGTTTTCTTTTTGGAATCTGTGAAATTGTGGATAAAGACCTGGAGGGGAACTGGAAAAATAAATTAGAGATGAAGGAAATAACGTGGCAAATTACAATAATGCCACAATGGGATCCGGCTAAAATGAAATATTCAGTATAATGCCATTTTTAAAGAAACGAGCAGAAAAATTATGAATTTTACATTCAAATGGTTTTATTTGTGTACTTGATTTTAGTCTTTATTCACACATTTTTGAAAGAATGAACTAATTACTTCAAAAGTTTGAAGTGATCTGATAGGTGGGAGTGAGTATTTAAACAGAGAAAGTCAGTATTGTAAATTGTTCTGATGAAGTCATGCTTGACATGATGAAAGCGCTTAACTGTATTTTGTGGTGACTATCCATTAAAACAGCGTTTTAGATGTCCCTGGATTGTGTTTTTGCCTTCACTATGACAAGTGTCCTCTGTGGCACATCTGATAACTGCATAGCACTATAGTAGTAATAACTAGATAGGTAGAGATTCTAATCTCCATGCTGGCAAGTGTGTGTGTGTGTGTGTGTGTGTGTGTGTGTGTGTGTGTGTGTGTGTGTGTGTGTGTGTGTGTGTGTGTGTGTGTGTTTGGGTTAAGATCATATCCGGTTTGGCTAATACCATTTTGATGTGTATACCATCTACACCTGTTTACCACCTCCTGATGACATTTCTTTATATAGCGTGGTAACAGCATCTGCCTCACATGCAGCATGTTAAAGCATTGTTCAGGCCATACCAGTCCTCTGTAGAGATGTCTATGGAATATCCACGTTTGTAACCTATATGTAGTCTGTTTCCCTTAACAATGCCCATGTATGAGATATTGTTGCCAAATTGGCCACAGTGAGTATAGTGTCACACATACCAGCATCAGATATCATACCTGACTGAAACATCATGCTGATAAAACTTCTGCTGCACTATCACTTGTCCAGGCTTGTAGGAGCAATACATGCCTCCACATGCTGTTTCTGGTGGGTTATCTCACCATCCATGAAGGCATTCAGAACATTACGTATTGTAAGAGGTAGTGTGTTATGTGCATGCAAATAACCCATGTGGGGGCATGTCATATGTGTGTAGTACTACAGTACATCAAAGTAAAAATGTAGGTTTACTAATCTGTCTGTTGCCAACTGTGTTTGTGTTACTGTATGCACATCCCCTGTGTCAGTCCTTACTGTGTGTATGCAAAGGATATACCATTTTGTCTCCCTGTTCCACCCGGTTAACTCAGGAATACATACTACAAACCTGTCATACAAAGTATCATGCATGCCCTCACCAACTGCATCGGGATTGAGTGTATGGGAAAGAAATGGCAGGGCCAACAGGTGTTGACAGGTGAATCTGTTGCAGTTAATGTAATGGCTATGCTTGTTAGGAACCTGCTGACAGTACTACAGTAACCTGTTCTGTTTGTCTGAGCCTGCGGTACTACACAATACTGAGGTGACATATCTGAAGGCTACCTGTATATGACAAAGGGTATATATACAAGGTCACATTTTCTGACAACAGTGTCCCTCACACACTGTTGCATGCATACACACCTGGTACATGTACATATAAAGCTGTACCTTGCCTATGACATGGTCAGTGTATTCCCACTCTGCCATACTGCCTCTTGGGAATGCCTGCAAGAACACAGCCTGCAGACACACAGACACCTGTAACACAACCAGAATACAGCATGTCAGACTACATTCAGTCTGTGGTACTAATAGCAATAATGCATCCTGGCTACTAAGGTACATACACCTGTATGTGTACCAATAACAAATACAAGCAGATAGCACCTTACATAGTATTACATAGCTACACTTACTATATTCACCCTGTGCGTCAGATGTATATTAGCATGTCCCTGCATCAATGTTATGGATGACAGGGATGTGGCACAGGTATCATCATATGCACAGGGTGTGGTGTGGGTTTGTCAGAGGCCTAGGCAGGGCTATATTGTTGAAATAATCTGTGTGTGTTTGGAGGGGTATCCACTAGATGGGCTGTGCAGAGGTGCTGTGTGTGTCTGGAGATGACCTGCCTGTGATACAGATGTGTGTGTGTATGTGTGCACACAGTCACACCATGTGGCTGCCCTACACAGGGGTATGTTGGACAGCTGTGGACCGTACATGGCAGGGTATCCAGTTCACCGTCTCCGGCCATGGACATGGGAACTGGTCTTGCCAGGGGTATCACTGGCACCACCAGGCCCAAGGTCAGATGCAGTACTGCTTCCTTATGGTGACTGCTGTCTGCTGGATCCATGCTCCTGACGAGACCGGCCAGGACCACATGCCTATGGCCTGCTCTAGTGTGATGTGGTCAGCAACCCCCCTTTGATAGGCTGGCATCACTGCCACTATGGGAGTGTGAAGGTGCATGGCCCTGTAGACTCTTAGCTGTTGTTGGTGCTGACCTACATCCACATGGCTGATGCCCATCTCCCACCACATGCTCTAGCACAGACATGCCATGGTCGAGGATTGCCAAGGTCAAACCCCACCATCTATTCATGACCTCAGTATTTTGACGTGTGGCATCAACAAGGTTATGTATGTCACCCTGAGTATATGGTGTGGTGTTCACTACATGCCTGTGCATCCATGACAGCCTGAAACATGCATCTGGTGACACCTGCTGTGGTACTTGCCACACCGGCTTGATGAGCAGCAGTCCTCCTGTGAGCACCCCTGTCCATCTGCCTGTGTGGGACCTCGCCTGCATTCTGGCTATGGCCAGTGTCTACACTCACACCTGCCATAGACACCACACTAGCCTGTTCCATGCCACCACCTGCCAACTGTCGATCATCTGTGGCCACTGGTGATGGGATATGTGTGGGCATTGTCACTGTGTATGGGGATGCTGTGGACAAGAGTGGGATGCCAACCAATGGCACAAATTCAGCCCCTGACAACCCCACCTGTACCTTACTATTCCTATCATCATTGTCAGAGTCTGGAGAGACAATGACATCAGTTTTCAAGTGGGAGGGACCCCGAATTCCATCGCCACCTGTCAGAGGAAGATAACATTTATTTATTTATTTATTTGCAGTTGGTTAACCAGGATAGTCCATTGGGCCAATAAGAACCCGTTTTCAATGGAGTCCTGGGGAGAAAAACTCCAAAACAAAGGTTACAAACGATTACAGCAGTTTACAATTTCAATTATTTGTAGGTTCAAGACAAAACAAAGATTAAGCAGTTACAATACAATTTTTAGGTTTCATTTTGTAGAAAACAAAGATTTACATATGTACATTCATACCTACACTTTGAGGTTGGCTGGGACACACACGCACAAATGCACCCACACACACACACACACACACACACACACACACACACACACACACACACTTACAGGTGAGGTGGCACATATCTGTTACACAGACCTCACATTACCCAAATGGTGACATGCATGACACACAGCCCTCAACATCTTGCATTGCAGCCAATTTTACTACATGTAACTAACAATATAGAGCTCTGGAATATGTGAGTAGTCTTAGTAGGTGATAGCCTTTCCCCAGCACAGACTGCAGCAATGTACACATCGTTGCTGTTCACCTATATAACACAGTGGCAAGTACTACAGAACATACCTCACAACTGTACAGATGCTTGCAGGATGTGTAGATGTCTGGATCATATGTTTGCTCTGTTTCCCATAACCCCTGTGTTTGTCCGATACATAACTGGGATGATCTGAGGAGTTATATCACTGATTAATGACATACATTAGAGTTTCAGACCTCCAAACCAGCGGTAAATGTATGGTCACACAATTCCTGTTATACCACCAACCTTGTAAGCTTATAGTGGATATGATAAGTGTACACAACCCTGTTAACATGCCATGTTCTTGTAATATATAAGATGAGGCCACAATAATGCATTCAAATATATTACCCACCTTTCATGTGACATATGACCTGTGCAATCCAATTGATAAACAAATGTGTTACATGTAAAATATAATGAATGAAATATGTACAATATGGTGGTTGCATAAGTGTGCACACCCTTAAAATAATACTTTGTTGAAGCACCTTGTATGTGACTTACAGCATTCACTCTTCTTGGGAAAATGTCTTTCAGCATAGCACATCTTGACTTGGACTCTTCCTTGCAAAGGTCCCCCAACTCTGTCAGATTGCAAGGCAGCTCATGTGCACAGCCATCATTAGGTCACAGTGAGGTTTTGCTATCGGGTTTAGGTCTAGGCTCTGGCTGGGCCAATCAGTAACCATGAGTGTGTTCAGGTGGAGACATTCTTAGGTAGCTTTGCACGTATGCTTTGGGTCTTTGTCATGTTGAAGGCTGACACCCCTTCCCATCCTCAGCATTCTTGCAGACTCCTGATAGATGTGAGCCAGACATGAGTGTTATTTTGAACTGTTCAGAATTCCCACCACTGTGACTACAGGCCCAGTTCTGGCTTTAGAGCAGCATCCTCACAGCAGGCCAATGCCACCAGTGTGATTCACCATGAAGATGGTGGTCTTCAGGTGAAGAGAGGTGCTGCATGTGCACCACACGTACCATTTAGTATTGTGGCTGTGAGGTTAATCCCTAGCCTGATTACACTATAACAGATTTTTACACATGCCTTTGGGAGACTTGATGTGCTGTATTGCAAGTTGTAGCTATCCCTGGACGTTTTTTGGTGTGGGGAAATGCTTCCATCTTCTGACCCTACCCCATATGTCAGACTTATATAGAATATGGGAGCTTGTTCTCACATGTAGTACACAACACCAGTACTTGCAAGAGATTCCTGAAACACCCTCACTGTTGCTGTATGTCTACTGGCAGCCTCTCTGACCATGTTTGGACATATCTTTTCATCAGTTTTGGATGGATGTCAGGTTCTTTTCAACAGCACTGTTGTCCCATATTCAATTCACCTTTTGATGACTGTCTCCACTGTGTTCCATGGTGTATGCAATGCTGTGGTAATGTTGTTGTACCCTACTCCTGAGTGATATCTTTCAAATATTAGATCCCTTTGTTGCTTTGTAAGTTGCCTGCAAGCCATAACCTTTGCTGTTGCAGGCAACTGACCAAATGTCATGAATATCCTACTGGGACAGCAGACTGTTTGGTGTTACTCAGAGTTCCTTTATTTGATGGCAGGTGTGTACCCAAGCAGACTGAATGCTGTCAGTAAATCACAAGCTGTTGCAATATCTGAAGGGTGTGCACATGTATGCATCCAGCTTATTGTAAGGTTTGTGTACTCCATGTTTGGTGCCCAACAGATTGGTTGGTTTTATTGTTCATGTTATGGGTCACATTAAAGGCTGGAAAAGGTGTGGACTGACATATTGTAGTCTCAATTTGTATATATCACAAACACCTGGCATCTTAACAGGGGTGTGTACACTGTTTATATCCACTGTGTAAGAGTAATGTTTCACACATGTCCCTACCTTAGGCCATTTGTCCCCACATTTTGCTGGTATCTGTCCAGAAGTCTTGCACTGACAGGCTGCGAGGTATGCTACAGGAATGTTACATTCTCTTCAGATAGGCCCCTGTGTTTACCACTGTGATGCATTACAGTTAACCCCACCGCAACTGAACATGCACATAAAGCAGTACGGCTATGACTGACAGTTGTGTGCATGGTAAATTGCATGCCTTTCACATGCCTGGGGTATTGGCAAACCACAACAGAACAATTCCATACTCACCAGCTTCAGGCTACTGTCCCACATGCAGACCAGAGGGACCTAGGTAGTTGTGGGTGAGAGGTTGTGTCAGCAGACTCACATGTGGCAATGGTACAGGATGGATGCAGCATGTCTGCACATTTGTAGTACAACCCCCAATACTACACAATTTGCTGTCCTTCACCATAGATGTGCACTTCTGTGCATTAGAAAACCCCATCCACAACTGCAATCTGACCTGATGCATGCATGTAGATTCTCTACAGATACAAGCATGACTGCTACACTAGTCTTGTAATCTCCACTGGGGCCTTACCTGCACGCTCCTCATCCATTGTCTGGGTGCTACCCACCTCCAGCATGTGAGGGTCTGTACCCTGATTTTGTACTGGGATGGGTGCCCCAAGGTTGGTGAGGAGCTCCTCAGTGGGTGTCAGTATTGGCTGCATGGCTGGACCCCCACCTGTGGCTGTGCGGTCCCTGGCCACTGCAGCAGCCCTTTGCTGGGCATGGCATATGAGGTCGGTTGCACGATGCTGGACCTGCTCGTATGTACATGCGTACAGACTGACATCGTTTACCTCTTGGCCAAGATCCTCCTACAGGGTGGACCTCTCCCTCAGATGTTACTGGCTCTAGCTGTACATTATTGCATGGTACTGTAGTATGGCTTCGATGATAATGGTTGTCTCAGTCAATGAAAATATTGCCTTCACTGTTGCGACATTGCACCTGGAAGGCATAAACAGGGAAACACATCACAGGACCTCATACACTTGGCAACAGTATGTACAGAACCTGCACATGTACATTGAATACCAGTCGCCACCACTCACAACCACACCATTACCCCTGTAATCTATCAGCACAGTATCAGCTTGCATTGCACTCCTGGTCCTGATGTGTCATATTCCCCCCAATGAGGGCCAGTTAATTGCATAATCCTCTATTCGTCATTCAGGTCTGTGTAGACGGATGACATTGGCCATCTTCCATGTGGATGGGGTGTGGATGGTGTCGAGACTTGGTGTGACTGCAATGTGTAATGGAGCTGGCAGCACATGCGTGAGTTCTGTAAGATGTGAACAGGGATGTTGTCATGTCCCATGGATACTTATGTTTGTTGCCTTTCAGTAGGCAATATGTACCTGCTCACTGTTGATGAGGGGAGGGGTGCGGGTGCTGTGCTTATCCACCAATAGTGATGCTGAGCCAGGGGGATGATGTTTGCCCTAACCTTATCTGCAACAGGTTGGCTATAGCTATGTTGTGTGTGTGTGTGTGTGTGTGTGTGTGTGTGTGTGTGTGTGTGTGTGTGTGTGTGTGTGTGTGTATGTCATCTGATTGACCACCATTACAGGTTGGGTTGGTTTGTTGCCTCTGAGATTGCAGATATATGGGAAGATGGCCTTGTGATTGGCCTTGGTGGAAGTGTCCAATTCGTACTCATACTTAGCCTTACAGTAATCAACCTACGACCTTATATGCTTGTTCAGGCAACAGCTGACTTTATGACAGGTTGGTGCCTGCTCCTACTTTGTCCTGTACAGCCATTATAGGGACCAAGTCGGTGGTTTGTGTATTGCTGCCGCCCAATAAAGGGGATTACTCTACTTTGGTAGAGTCAGGTTTTACAAGTAAGGTATTGCTAAGTCCATACAGCTATGTAGGTGTTCATATAGCTGTTTGGAGTAGGCATGGACACAAAGTCATAACACAGTTAGACACCTCTCCAATTTCAAACCTGATAATCATGCTTATTGTAGTACCCATGGCTGTGTCAGGGCAATGCAACAACCAGTACCTGTATAAATGTTACTCTGTTGGATGTACAGTAACTATGATTATACATGTGTACAATGTGTACAGCTTAATTAACTGACAGTTTACATTCCATGTCTGTTGTTATGAGGCAGTCAGATATACCTATTCATACTGACATGTGCACAGGTAATACCTGATATACATTTCTGTTCTATGTCAGTATGGCACACTGTATTCACACTCTTGCTGCCCAGTCATCCCTCTCAACCTGTTAAAACAGGACATTTGTAGGACACCACACATGCATGTGGGGCAATGGGATAAAATTAGTGACACTGTCTTAATATTGCTGTAACACACTTGAGTCATTTGATAGCACAGTAGCATTTGCATTGACAGGCATACCCTGGAGGATGTACAACACTCATATGGTAGGAAGAGAGGAGAAAGGCCAGGAGTGTGGTAGTGAGGGTAAGAAATTTTAATGTTGGCAGTATGACTGGTATAGGGACAGAGCTAGCTGATATGATGGCTTTGGGAAGGTTGATATATTGTGTATGCAAGAGACCAGATGGAAGGGGAGTACAGCTAGATGTATGGGAGGCAGGTCACAATTGTGCTATCATGGTGTGGATGGGAGGAGAAAGGGGGTAAGGGTTATCCTGAAGGAACAGTATGCCAAGAGTGTTTTCTGAGGGTGAAATGAGTGTTTGACAGAGTGATGTTTATGAAGCTGGAAACTGATAGTGTAATGATGACTGTTAGTGCATATGATACACAAGTTGGTTGTGCAATGGATGAGAAAGAGAAATGTGAGGTCAGTTGGATGATGTGGTAATGACTGTACCCAAGGGTGACAGAGTGGTAATTGCAGCAGATTTCAATGTGCATGCTGGTAAAGGGAACAGAGGAGATGAGGAAGTGATAGGTATGTATGGTGTTAAGCAAAGGAATGCAGACGGTGAGATGGTAGTGGATTTTGCAAAAAGGATGGACATAGCTGTGGTGAATATGTACTATAACATGAGGGAGGAGAATAGGGTGACATACAAGAGTGGAAGAAGATGCACACAGGTGGAATATATCCAATGTAGGAGGGCCAGTTAGAAGGAGATTGGAGACTGTAAAGTGGTGACAGGGGAAAGTGTATAAAGGCAGCATAGAATGTTGGTCTGTAAAAGGATGTTGGTGATCAAGAAGAGGAGTAGTGTGAGGGCAGTACCAAGGATCAAATGGTGGGAACTGTAAAAGGTTGATTGTGAGGTGGAGTTCAGGGAAGAGTAAAGATAGGCACTGGGTGGCAGTGACAATTTACCAAATATCTGGGTAAGTACAGCAGACCTAGTAAGGGAGATAGCTAGAAAGGTGCTTGGTGTGACATGTGGATGGAGGAAGGAGTACAAGGAGACCTGGTGGTGGACTGAGGAAGAACAGGACATTATACAGAGAAAGAGGATGGGGAAGAAGGAGTGGGATTGTCAGAGTGATGAGTAAAGTAGACAGGAGTATAAGGAGATGAGGTGCATGACAAAGAGAGAGGTGGCAAAAGCTAAGGATGAGCCATATGAAGAGTTGTATGGCAGGTTCAACACTAAGAAGGGATGAAAGGACTTGTACTGACTGACTAGACAGAGGGACTGAGCTAGGAAATATGTGCAGCAGATAACGGTGCTAAAGGGTAATGAGGGATACGTAATGACAAGTGAAGGGAGTGTGTTGAGCAGATGGATAGAGTACTTTGAGAGACTAATGAATGAAGAGAATGAGAGAGAGAAGGTGGGATGATGTGGGTATGGTGAATCAGAAAGTACAACGGCTTACCAAGAAGGAAGTAAGGATAGCTATGAAGAGGATGAATACTGGAAAGCCTGTTGGTCCACATGACATACCTGTGGAAGCCTGAAAGTGTTTAGGGGAAATGGCAGTAGTGTTTTTAACCAGATTGTTTAATGATATCTTGGAAAGTGAGACGTTGAATGAGGAGTGGAGAGAAAGTGTTTGGGTACCATTTTAAGAATAGGGTTGATGTGCAGATCTGTAGTAACTACAGAGGGATAATATTGATCAGTCACAGTATGAAGTTATAGGAAAGAGTAGTGGCAGCTAGGTTAAGCAGGGAGGTGATGAGTAGTGGTCAGCACTATGGTGTCCTGCCAGGAAAGAGCACTACAAATGTGATGTTTGCTCTGAGAGTGTTGATGGAGAAGTAAAGATGAGGTCAGGAGTTGCTTTATGTCTTTCTGGACTTAGGGAGGGCATATGACAGAGTGCCTATAGAGGAGTTGTGGCAGAGATTTATGTAAGAGTGGTACAGGATATGTACAAGGGTGGTGTGACAGTGGTGACAGTGACAGATGAGTTTAAGGTGGAGGTGGGATGACATCAGGGATCAGCTGTGAGCTCTTTCTTATTTGCAATGGTGATGGACAGGTTGATAGACAAGATCATACAGGTGTCCCTGTTGACTATGATGTTTGCAGATGACATTGTGAACTGTATTGAGAGTAGGGAACAGATTTCTGAGAACCTGGAGAGGTGGGAATATGCTGTAGAAAGGAGAGGAATGAAGGTCAGCAGAACTATGGCAGAATATCTGTATGTGAATGAGAGGGAGGATAGCAGAATGTTGGGGGTGCAGGGAATAGAGATGGCAATGGCAGATGTGTTGGAATGATTGGGATTAACATTTCAGAGTAATGATGACTGTAGTGGACAGGTGAAGAGAGTACAAGCAGGATGGGGTGGGTGGAAAAGAGTGTCAGGAATGATTTTTGTCAGATAAGTACCAGTAAATTTGAAAGGGAAGGTCCACAAGAGGGTTGTGAGACCAGCTATGTTATATGGGTTGGAGACAGTGGCATTGACAAAATGACAGGAGTCAGAGCTGGATGTGTTAGAGTTACAGATGTTAGGATTTGCACTTGGTGTGATGAGGGTGCACAGGATTAGCAATGTGAATATGAGAGGATCAGCCCATGTTGGACGGTTTTGAGACAAAGCTGGAGAGGCAAGATTACATCGGTTTGGACATGTGCTGATGAGGGATGCTGATTGTATTGGGAAAAGGATGGTAAGGATTTAGCTGCCAGGTCAGAGGAAAAGAGGAAGGCCTCAGATAAGGTTGTGGAAGTTGTGAGAGAGGACATGCAGGTGGTTGGTGTGACAAAGCAAGATGCAGAGGACAGGCAGAAATGGCAACAGAGGATCCGCTGTGGCAACCCCTAATGGGAACAGCCAGAGGAAAAAGAATGAGATGTTGCAATGTCAGTCTTCACAGATTTGTCAAGGATTTGCCAGACATAACACAACTCTATGAGAAAATAACTACAAATATGAGGCACACATCTGGTCAGTTTGCATAACACTGGACAGTTGCATGGTATGAGCTCAGGATATCACATGCAGTTCAACACACACATCTGCAACAGTACTTTACTATGCAAATACCATGTATAGGTCTCTCATATTTCTGAGACAAACAAGTATATTATAGTTGTATTCACAAGTAAGATATGGATATGTATGGCATCCCAGTAGCTTGCCTAGCATTGTCACAGTCAGTATTGTTCAACGCACACTCCAGTAGTATTCATATGTCAGCCATCCTTTCCTGGGGAGACTCAGGGGCCTGACCTATGATGTATGCCACTGCAGACAGACCCAGATGCTATGACCATTGGTTATGATCAGCAATATATCAGTACAGCAAGTCTTGTTGAGACATATATGTTAAACGTCCTATTTCCCAATCTTACATTTCCCCTACTGCAGTCCATTACATGCTTTCTTGTTTGACATACCCTTTTTTCCAGTGTAGGTGGTTATAGCCTGCTGTTTTTTTTTCACTGTTTCTCTCTCTCTCTCTCATGGATGTAGGGTGTACTTCTGTTTTGCATAGGCAGCAGCTTGCCTTTTGTGGGTAATGCTCATGAGCAGCTGATGGCCTGTGCATGAATTGGTGCCCCCCACTTGCTAATTGCATGCAGAACAGCTATGTTGTTATTCGTATAACCAATGGCATGGCAACACACTCCTATAATTGAGTACTTCATGTGGTCATTGGCCCTTTTCCTTGCCAGTGAGAAGGAATTTATGGAGGTATGTGAACAACAACATCACAGAGGGTATTTGGAACTATCTCTTACAACCAAAACTGTGGAGACAGGCCAACAAAATGAGGGAGAATGTTCCAGACATAGGGACAGAATGTAAGTATTGCTATTATACATTTTGATTAATGCTAGTCTAACAGGGTTTGTGTGGTCATGGAGTTTCTGCGTGATTTTAACTCCGACAGTGTAATGTGTTCTGACATAACTCTCAACTGTAGGGCTATCTGTAGAATGGCCAGAGTTTGGACTCCTTTGTTTGGTGTGTTCCTCAGACATTTTTTGACTTTAAAAAATCAGTAGCATACTCTGAGGATTGCAGTCAGTAACTACTAACATCCATTTGTGTTTCTGACCACAAATCTCTCAGAAAAGATATGTTACAACTAACCCTGTTACACCAGCAACTTTCTCAGTTTATAACAGCAATATTTCAAATATGCCCCTGTTTTGGGCCTCTGTCCTACAATTATGTCAGGCTTTGTCCAGATATCATGCACTAAGAGGTTGACAAGTGTGGTATATGATTATTTAGTGACTAGATTCCTGATATCATCCAAGTGATGTATCAGACTGCCAGACATGTTATGTGGAAGAGGCCTTATATTTGAGGAGAAAGCCTGGATATTCTGTGGGACTCTGTACAGTTGAGAGGTCTGTGTATTTCTGGAAATTGTTGAAAGACTGTCAGGATTGTGTAGCAGTGTAGTGCGTCAATGTTATTTGGCCTGTGTAGGGAGGGGGTGAATGTATGTGTTGTGGCTCCTTTTCTATCTGCCTGTGCATACTGCTCCTGTGTCTGGTGATCTGTCAACTGTATATGTTTGTAGGGGCAGACTGAGACATATCTCATACCATGGTCAGGCATAATACTACACTGTCAATTGTGCCAGTATATGTAGGGGTAGTGTGTGAGTGGAAAACATGTTGAGATGTTTTTGTTCACACAGTCCTTATACTTTACTGTTCCTTTACTGACCGGTATGTCACTGTGATTGTGGTGGAATTGGTTGTGGGTATGCACTTTCAAACTGGTGTCTGTTTTTCAGTGCTTTTACATCCTTGTAGTGCCTGATATATTTGCCAATACATGTGTAATTCCCCCTAGTGGCTTTGGGTTAGGGTTGGGTCAGTCTGACTGTAGTTTGAACAGTGCTTGGTGACATGTTTAGCAGCTGAGTGTAGTTTCCCTAATGTGATGTTATGTCCAGATATTTACAGGATGTGCTGTTGCCTAGCCCCCATAAGTGTTGTGTATTTCTGACACATCAGTGGGATGATGTGAGGATTTTAGTTACTAACTAGTGAGAAGTAATTGAGTGTTGGACTTGTGCTATTTCAGTCAATATATGTTAGGAGAGACATGAGGTTGTTACTGAAGCAAGTGTGTCAGCTTATCTACTCCAGTATTTCAGATATGTCCCTATTTTCATCCCTTTCTCACCCCCCCCCACTTTGTCAGGCATGGTCCAGATTTGTGGCACTAATGGGTTCTGAGCCTACATCTTGACTGTCTGGATTGTTGCAGTATGTCCAAGTTTATTGCTCATATTTCTGGTCTGTTCTACAAATTCATTATTATTATATCCCTGGTAAATCACTGTGATGATCTGCAGATTTCTGACAGTAAATGATGACATATTTCAGTTTCAGAACTCACATCCTTCCAAACATGTATGCTGAAACAAACCTTGTCACTCTGGCAACATTCTACATTTATAAGAGCAATATTTAAAATATGTCCATAGTTTGGGCCCATTGTCCCCCATTTGGACAGCCTTTGGATACATTACTTGCACTAACAGGTTGAGAGGTATGGTTGTGAGGTATGACTCAGGTTGAAAGGTATGGTTGTGAGGTATGACTCCACTACATGCTGTATGTGTGTGTGTGTGGGTGTGTGTATGGGTCTACTTTACATGATCAACATTCCAAAATGTCGAAGACCATATGGCCGAGACCATATGGTCGGCATTTCAAATGTCAGACATGTAAATAAAAAAAACCCCCGACAAACACTTACCTGAACACTGCTAACAGGGGGCCAAGCCTCCCTGCACCCCCTGTGGGGGTTCTGCCCCCACACCCCCTGTAACTTAAATATACCAACTCTGAGATTGAACTACAGTGTGAAAGATGGTAATCTTGCCATTCCGCACTGTACGGAAATGCCAGTTCCGCATGGTCGGCATTTCAAATGTTGATCATATGGTCTTGGCCATATGGTCTTCGACATTTTGGAATGTTGGTCATGTAAAGAGGACCCATATATATATATATATATATATATATATATATATATATATATATATATATATATATATATATATATATACACACACACACACATATATATATATATATATATATATATATATATATTTTTTTTACTATGTACATATATATATATATATATATATATATATATATATATATATATATATATACACACACACACACACACACACACACACACACACACACATATATATATATATATATATATATATATATATATATATAGTTTTATATATATGTATATATTTTATGTGTATATCTCTATTTATATTATGTATATATTTTTCCATATATGGGCATGTTTTCGTTGAAGGTTGGGAGTCGAGCTGACAACTTGGCACCGTAAAAACCTACTGCCAATAATTAGCAGACCGGAGCTCTACTGTGGCGACCCCTAACCAGGAAAAGCCGAAAGACAAACAACATATATTTTTCCATATATATGCATCTCCATACATATATACATGTGTATATATATATAAATACAAAACCTGACTGAGTCTATGGAATTTTTCCCTACTGTTGAATGACTCTACTGCATGATATGTTTGAAAAAGCATCAGCAGTCGTTACAACTCAAATGTTGTAGTGATACATTGCACTGACTATGGTGTACAGGGCCCTGGGTTTGAGACTTGGCAGGGCTGATTATTGTGTTGCTAGGCAGAACAGTGTCTAATGGAAACAGAGTGATTAAAGCAGTTTTAAACAGTTGTAAGCAGGTTTGCGTGGGTTTGCATGGCGTTAAGCTATGCCAACACACGGTTAAACGTATAGATGCTTAATCTGTATTGGCTTTACTTAGCGACATTTACCAGTGCACACATCTGCTTAGCTGAGCTACCTGCTGTTTAGCATTCATGTTTGAGCAATGATTAAACCTGCTAAGCATAGCTGAGCATTGCTAACCATTGCTCACAGTTCATTCTTATAAAATATATTTTATATATTTTTCTATATATATTATATTATAATATTATATCCTTATAATATTATTATAATATCATACTATATTATATTTTGATATATATTTTTTATATATCTGTTATAACATGTAAAATGTGCTTTAATTAGAGTGGCAAGGGGTGTAACTATACTGTATGGGACACATCTATATATGGGTTGTTTCACATTTTATATGCACTCACACTTCCATTTTACACCAGCTACACTACCCTGGATGACAAAAATAACTTACCACATATTTTAATATGAAAATATTACTTTTAGCACTGCTTTCCCTTGTAAAATTGGATTGCCTGTTGTAGTACTCAAACCATGTATGGCTGCATGCCAAGCTGGGGCTCTGACCACTGCACTACCTTGGTTTGGGGATTTGAGCTGCATATTTTTATTTATCTTCTATTGCATATTAATATTATGTTATTATATTAAATGGAGAGTATTGAGGTTTTCAGCCATGTCATTGAGGACTACTGTCATGACATAATGGCATACATTTTGGTTTCAGATATGTATCCTTCAGAACATTCATGCTAATGCATAACCTGTTTTCTATCAACTTTCTGTCTGTCCTACATGCATATGGAATGACACCGGTGCTCAGGCTGTAGTTGATTACACTGCAGAATGGGTCTGATAGCCCATGCCTGTGTTCATGTAGGATGCAGCCAGGAATGGTATCAGGCCTATGGAGACCTCTATGTGTTGCCTTTGAGAGGGCATTACAGACCTGCTTCCTGATCATGAGTGGAGGGGGGCAGGTGCTGTACATGCACATGTGTACTTATGGGGAGACAGGGGGAGTGAAGTTTACACTTCACCTGTCTGCAGCCAGTTGCCTATATCTATGGCATATGTGTATGTGGTGTTATTGATCACCACTACAGAGCAGATATGTGTGTTGCCTCTGGAAGTGTGGGCACATGACTGGAATGCCTACTGATTGGCCTTGGTGGATGTATCCAGCTTGCACTCAAAGACAGCCTTAGTGTACATCACCTGTGACCTTATTTGTTTGTGCAGAACAAGGTGACATGGCTGCCAATGAAGCACATGTTCCTTCTTGGCCCATCCTGCGATTATTTCCACCTATGATGTTACTTCTGTATTGCTGCTGTCCACCACAGGTGGTCAGCCTACCTTGAGGGAGTTGATGTTGCCTTGTCAAGTTATTGCTGAGGCCATACAGCTATGTAGGTGCCCACATAGTATTGTGGCATGGGCTAGACAGTGCTGCTAGTTCCAACATATGGGATGTCCTTCATGTGGGCCTTGCCCCTTTTCCTTGCCTGTCCCGGGGACATTACGGAGGTGGGGTCTATATTAGATGAACAAAAGTTCATCGTACCGAATGCTCACATGAGCGAAAATTATGGAACTCGAAACCGCAATTGTGAGATCGCAGTACAGCAAAGATGGGAATATTTGCCCTTTCCTCAATGTAGTGTGATCATGGAGTTGGAATATATATTTAGCGGGGGGTGTGGGGCCACAGACCTCACAATTGCAGTTTTGAGTTCCTGGATTTTCGCTCATGTGAGCGTTCGCTAAGATGAACTTTCGTTCATCTAATATAGACCCAAGGAGGTGTGGGGGCTACAGCTTCACAGACAGTAGGTGGGAATACTTCACAGGACAGGATATGTGGAGACAGCCCAACAACATGTGGGACAAAGGTCTAGATTTTGGTACAGATTGTATGTCATTAGTGCTGTTATACACATGGAAGGTTGCTAGATTAATAGGGTTCATCTGGACATGCATTTACTGAGTGACCTGACATCTGACAGTGATATGCCTCGACATACCTCTCAACTGGCATGTTGTCCACAGAGTGGCCAGAGGTTTGTCTGTTTTGGTGGTCAGTTCCTTGAACAACATCTTTTTTTTGTGGTGTCGGTAGGATAATGTGAGGATTGTAGTCACTAACTGTTGACATACATTGGTGTTCCAGACATCATATCCTTCAAGGATGTTATGTTACAACAACACATGTAACACCAGCTACTGTTTCAGTTTGTAACCCATTCTGTGTGATATGTCCCTCTTTCCGGCCCCCCTGTCCCCCAAGTATGTTATGCGTTGTCCAGATGTTCTGCACTATGAGGTGTGGAGGTATGGTATATCATTAATTACCAACTGCACTCCAGTTATCATCACAGTGACCTAGCAAACTCCTGGCCATGGTATGTGGCAGTGGCTAGGATTATGGTTCCAATCCCTAGAAAAACTGTGGAAATCTGTACATATGATAGTTATGTATGTCTGGCCATTGTGAACAGACTGCAAGAATTGTGTAGCAGTGTTATGTGTAGATGTTTGTTGGGCTGTGTAGGGAGAGTAGCAGATGTAAGTGCCATGCATCCTTTACCTATCTGACTGTGCATGCTGCTACAGCTGCTGGTGGTCTATCATGTCTGTATGCTTGCAGGGACAGACTGTAAAATGCCCTGTAACACCTCAGGATTCCCAGTAAACTGTGATTTTGGCTAGTATATGTTAGTGTAGTGTGTGACTGGCAATCAGGATATGTTTGTTCAGACAGTCATTGTACTCTGGAGTTCATTTTGGGTATGGGTATGTTGCTCTGACTATGGTGAAAATGTTTTTGGATGGACATTTTTGCACCACTATCTGCTTTTCACTACACTTTCATCCCTGTAATGCATGCTATGTTTGAATATACATGGGTAGTCACCCAGAGCTGATGTGGGTGAGTGTCATGTTGATCTTACTGTGCTTCATAAGGTGCTGGGTGACATGTTTGGCAGCTGTCAGGGGATTTCCATTCTGTTACATGACTGCGGTCATACCTCTACACTGTCCAGAGGCCTAGACACTGTCCAGATGGGTGGCTGATATGTTTGGTCTGTTCCCCACACAGTCGTTGTTCTTGGCTGATCAGTAGGATACTCAATGCAGTCAGTACATGCTAACATACATTGGTGTTACTAACTTAATATCCCTCAGAAAAGATATGTGACAACAAAGCCAGTAACACCAGCAATTGTCTAAATTTATAACAGCAATATGTCCAATATACCCCTGTGTTTGTGCTTCTGTCCCCCAATTATGTCAGGCTTTATCCAGATGTCATGTGCTAAGAGGTTCAGAGGTATTTATTGCCTTCATTTCTGCTGCCATCCCAGTGATGTCTTAGACCCCCAGAGATGTAACAAGGAAGTGTCCATAGATATCAGCCCTGTGCCTATACATTCTGTGGGAAACTGTACATTTGAGAAGTCTGTGTATGTCTGGTTATTGTTAACAGACTGACAGGACTGTGTAGAAGTGTAGTGCACAATGTTATTTGGGCTGTGTAGGGAGGGGGAACATGTGTGTGCCATGGGCCCTTTCTATCTGACTGTGCATGCTGCTCCAGTTTCTGGTTCCCTATTGCCTATATATGTTTGTATGGGCAGACTGGGACATGTCCCATAACACCTCAAGGTTCCCACTACAGTGGGACTTGGGGCAGTATATATAGGGGTAATGTGTGAATAGCAAATGGGATATTGTTGCTCACATGATCATTATACTGTAGTGTTCAGTTTGCTTACTGGTATGTTGCTGTGACTGTGGTCCAATTGGTTGTGGGTATGCACTTTCACACCAGTGTCTATTTTCCACTAGTGTTACATCCCTGTAATGCCTGTTATATTTGCAAATGCATGTGTACAGATCCAAAGCTGGATTTGGGTAGTGTTATGTCAGTCTGATTGTAGTTTGGATGTTGCTTGTTAGCTGAGTGTAGTTTCCCTAATGTTGTGTTATGTCCACACATTTGTAGGATGCCCTGTTGTCTGGCTGATATCACTGGTCTGGTCCCCATAACTGTCATGTATTCCTGACACATCAGTGGGATGATGTGGGGATTAAGGTTACTAACTAATGAGATGCAAATGAGTCGCAGACATGTGATATTACAGTCTCAGCTTATCTACTCACGTACTTTGGATATGTCCCTAACTTCATGCCTTTGCCCCCCCCACTTTGTCAGGCTTGGTCCAGATTCATTGCACTAAGGGGTTCTGAGCATACCTCTCCACTGCCAGGATTTTCACAGAATGTCCAGATATTTGGCCCATACTTTTGTTCTGTTTCACAATTTATTTGTATTTGTCTGGTAAATCACTGTGATGATCCTAGGATTTATGTCAGTAAATAATGACATAACATTTCAGTTTCCATCCTCATATCCTTCAGTAATTGTCTGCTGAAACGCACCCTGTTGCTGTAGCAAATGTCTTCATTCCTAACAGTGATAGTTGAAATATGTCCCTATATCTTGCCACCCCTTTTACAGCCTTTGTACAGGTGTCTTGCACTAAGAGGTTGAGTGGGTTGGTACTGAGGTTTGACTGCACTGCATGCTTTGTACATATATATATATATATATTTTCCTTCCTTTATATATTTATATATGTATATCTATATTATTTATCCACTATTTCATATATATGTTTCAACAAACATATATATATCAAAAAACAGCGTATGCTGGTGAACAACGGCCCAATACCAGCTCTTTCAAATAACGGTTTATGCAAACGTAATATTCACATGCTATGGAAAGCAATATGAAGGAGAAATCCTTTTCCAATACCAGTTCTTTAAAAATCAGTTCAATCGAACATAATATTCACCACGCTAATAAAAGCAATGTGGAGAAAACAAATCCTTTATTAACAGTGAGCGCTTTCGCCATCCGGCTTCTTCAGACTGTATAACAACTAATAAAATTCAATCAGCTGTTTATATACCATTATACAGACTCCCATTGGTTAAACACAAAGACAATAAAATTCATATAAAAAACAAACTGTTACGTTCATAATGCATTACAGCAGAGCATTATTTTTCATTGGACACAAGGATCAATTTCTAAAAAACATCTAAAACACATACATCTCTATAAACTTTAAAAAAATTTTTTAAAAAATAGGTAAGCCACGACCTCGCGATGTCATGTTAATACCGTCCAAGTTTACCATAAATCAATGTATTATAAAATGTGATAAAACCAATCTTCCATATAGAAGTATACATCTCTGTTTAAACCAACGAATGGTTAAACAAGTGAATGAACAAATGAACCTTTACCACCTGCTGCTGTAATGGTGCTGTTCGAAACCATAAAGGGGTGTTCTAACAGACAAATGTTGAAAAACAACGCATCCATTTTACAGCGCATTCTCCTATCCTGTTATCACAAGCACATTACCACAGCCTAAAGCAAAATTGCATTACTAATTAATATATGCAAATCACTGAAAACTAAAATGCATATAGCTTAAAAATGACGACAATCAAAAATGTGATTAAAGAATCTCACTGTGAACAAATAGGGGGTGGTTTCAGAACTAGCTTGAAACATATAGGTACAGTGTACAATCATAGCTACCTTCACCTCCTAAAGCACATTTAACTAGATAACTCAGAATGTCAAATCTCACCAAATCCAAGACCACATTCGGCATCGCACATTTCATAACAATGACATGTCCCATGTGAAAAGAGTGAGATACGCTGTTTTTTGGTTTATTGTATTTTACATTTGCTGGTGTTACATCCTACGTCCTGGGGTAACGTTTGACTTTACTTAAACATATATATATGTATATGTCTATATGCAACACATGAATGATTTCACAGAGCTTTCTCCCTAATGTTGTTTGCATGATATATTTGAAAAAAACAACATTAATTCTTACAGTTCAGATAGTGTCATGGTACATTGCTCTAACTATAGTGTACAGTGTCATGGGTTTGAGACTGATGTTTTTTTCATTACTGTTAAATGACCAGAATGTATGATATGTTTGTTAAAGCATTAGAAATTCTCACAGCTGTAGTAGTATGTTGTTGTGATTGTGGATCGCAGCATCCCAGGTTTGAGATTTGGGAAGGTGGACTGTTTTGTTTCTGGGCAGAACGAAGTCTGATGGATACAGAGTGATTAAGGCACTTTTTAGCAGTTGTAAGCAGGTTTGATCGATGGTAAGTGATGCCGACACACAGTTAATCCATTTTAGCTTCACTTACCATTGCTTATTCCTGCTTATCCCTGTGGTAATTTATTTAAAAGAAAAGAAAAAGGGGTGATAGGAAAGTGGTGAAAAAAGGGGCACACAGAGGGAAGTACAGTATGGTAGCTAAGGATGTGTAGGATGGGTGCAGGAAAGGTCCATTGCTGTCCATTTCTTCTGTAGCAACAGCTGTGAATTTTTACAGAATTTGAAGGTGAATTTGGACACTCAAATGCCTGAGAGAGGGGTGAGGACAACAGTAATGCATTGTCAAGCCAATTTGACCAGATTACATCTGTCCAGTGGACACATGTGCAAAATGGACAGCTATGTATGGGGTGTATTTTTTTTTTTTGGGAAGAGATGCCCTTTTTTTTAAGGTGAAAGTGGGATGTTGGGGAAGGATAGTAGGTATATTTGGGGAGATAATATAGGAAGGAAGACAGACAAGACAGCAGACAGGGGCAGTATATGACACATGTGGGCGGTAAACACCTTGGACGGGGAGGGTGGTTGGGAATCAGATGCCCATGAGCCCCCAAATGGATACAGTGGGACTGAGGTCCCCACCCATGGTCAGTCACCACTGCACCTTCACGGCCCCAAAGGTGGCTGTGATGGGGGCTGGACAGGAGGGGCAGGCTGACCCTCAAGATGCACCAGGCAGCCCTCAATCTGGTGGAGCTGTCCACCAAACTTCTTTTGGATGGTGCTACTCACCAAACTCCAGACCTTGCTAAAGGTGACAGTTTCCTGTCTGCTCCCACTTCCAGGAGGGCATGGGCCCCGTCCTCTGAGGCAGTTCCACCCAAAGGTGGTGCAGGACCAGCAGATGAGGAGGTCCCAGGTTGGGTCCTAGATGTGCTGGGGCCTGGTGCCATGGCCAGATGAGGTGGGACAGGCAGATCCACCTGGATCTGCCTTCCCACCCATGCTATGGTATTGAGGTTTTACAAAATATGTCTGTTAGTCATGAACAAAACATTTCAAAATTAGTTTTAACAGCATGCATGGGTGTTCCAATTAACCCAAACCAACAGATTTGAAACAGTTGCATAGCAAACAGAACATATGCATAAAATGGAACAACAGTAAGCATCATAATGGCATGCAGGTTACATTGATAGTAACAGGCCACCAATGATAGTATTGGAACGGGGAACATTAATAATCAAATGATTCAATATTTGTAGAATAATGCACATGTCCCAACAGTAGTTTTGGGGAAAAACATACCCGTTGATTATGTGTATTAATTATTGGTGCAGATAGGGTGGGGGAGACAGAGAGATATCAATTAACAATTGTATAGGCTTTGATTGTTCACAACTGTACTGATCATTACTGTACTCATTACTGTCCAGGTATGACCTCACTTTACATCTACCTATAGCCTGGGGTTGGGCACTGGGATGTTTGTACACAGTGTATTACTGAAGCCTTCTTAAAACCAATACATACATTTCCTTACCTGGCAGACCTGTGGAGGGAATATCTGTTAAAGCTACCTGACTGTTTCTACACCTAATCATATATTCAGGATTACATATGTGATGCTGACAGGGGTGCCCTGCACTCATGCTGTGTGTGTGTGTGTGTGTGTGTGTGTGTGTGTGTGTGTGTGTGTGTGTGTGTGTGTGTGTGTGCTACTGCCATACTCTGCCTGAATTTCTGTCACCCTGGGTATTGGCAGCGGTGACCACTAGCCATGACAGCATGACACTTGAGGAACATTTATCAGGAAAAACTGCTTGGTGTATGTAATTATCTTGCTGTCATTTTCAGCCTTGGAGTTGGACAGTAGAAGTGTTGTACACAGTGTATTAGTACAGCCTTATTATGGCTAATAGAAACATTTCCTTACCTGGCAGACCTGTGGAGGAAATTTCTGTTAACACTACCTTATTGTTTCTACACATATTCACATAGTCAAGGTTACATATGTGACACTGACAGGGGTGCCTTGCACTCATGCTGTATGTGTGTGCTACTGCCATACTCTGTTTGGATTTCGTTAACCCTGGGTATTGACAGCAGTGACCACTAGCCATGACAGAATGAAACGCGAGGGACATTTATCAGGAGAAACCACTTGTTGTATGTACTTATCGTGCTGTCACTTGCGGCCTTGGGATTGGACAGTGGAAGTGTTCTACACAGTGTATTAGTACAGCCTTCTTACGGCTAATAGAAACATTTCCTTACCTGGCAGACCTGTGCAGGAAATTTATTTTAACCAAAAAAGAAAAATTATTGGACACTGCTATTTAAACCAGTAAAAGTCACCAAAAGCAGTAAACACGTAGAAAATATGCCGCCAGACTCCACTCGAATGAAGGCTAAAAGAATTTATTCCAACACGAATACACGTACAGAACACATGACCACATGTAATGTGTAAATTTCTTTTAACACTACCTGACTGTATCTACACATATTCACATATTCTTGGGTGAAATTATGCATACAGCTTACTACCACTCCCAGGATTCAAACTGTACCTGTTTCTGCAAAAAGGTACAACAAGGCTGTGTTTCAACACAATGAGCTATTGAGGAACTGCTGTCTGTTGTTTGACTGTTTTCTGCCTAATACTCTTTTGGTTGGACAATCTGACCTTGTAATTCTGACATACATGCATGGCAGATAGATCTTGTACTGTGTATTAATACTTCAACACATAACACATTGGAAAGCAATGGTTAACACTAAGCACTGCTGTAGGGGATACAGCATACTAGCTTACAGATTACTATTCAGGGATCAGATCTTGGTGCATGGAACATTTCATATAGTTGATATCCTGTTTTACAGCTCCATGATCTTTGTCAGATGAGCCTCATTTAATTAATGCTGTCAGAGCCATAGTTGCTGTGCAGAACCTGTACACATTTAGATTCATACCACCACATACCAAAGTAAACACATCAGTCTGGGGTTTTTAGTTTTATTGAAGGGAACTGGCACTTTTATTGATAGATACATCAGTAGTTCTCTGCTAATGGCGCTTTTATTCATTACACACAGTACACATTTTAACATTATGGCAGTTGACATTCTACATTTTTGTATTTATTTGCCCTGAATACTGCAAGCTAGATTTGTACTCACTAGCCTGCTGCATCCTTAGCAACCTGCTGGCATGGACATCTATGTTCGCAGCGCTCATCTGCAGCTGTACAGGATATAAAGAAACATTTATGCATACCTATCAATCACATACACAGGCTGCACGTTGTTGAACACTAATTGATACTGATACTTACACACTTTTGGGACATTCTGTGCCCATGCGTCTTGGGTCCACAGGTCTAAAAGCTTTGTCTTCCTATGCTTGAGGTCAGCAAAATAGTGCCAGACCTGCTAATCAGTTCGAGGGATGCCAGTAGCAATGGTGAGATCATGTGCAAGATAGTCCAAGGCCTCCGCTTTGTATTGGAAGCCCTGGTACTGACCCTGCAGCAGTCTCTCCTTATGGTCTTTCACTAGGAGTCCAACCATGACCCCGGACTCCTGAATGCCACAGGGTTGCTCCCGAAAGCGCAAACCCTCTCCTATGCCAGCCATAGTACCTGCAAGGATGAGTTACAACTGGTTATGGCTGTATTCCTGCCAAATTCCCACCCTTTGCCATCATTGGACCATTTTGAATATGCTGAACTAAGCTAAGTGACACGCAAACCCGCTTAGCTAAGGTTGGCAGTGCTTAAAGGAATAGATGTTGAGCACTGCTTACCAATGCACACATCTGCTTAGTTGGGCTACTCATTG
The DNA here is from genome assembly GCF_019279795.1 of Protopterus annectens. NCBI lineage: Eukaryota > Metazoa > Chordata > Ceratodontiformes > Protopteridae > Protopterus > Protopterus annectens. The sequence continues at coordinate 890,839,165 of NC_056748.1, forward strand.
CTTAACATTTACATTTAAGCAATGCAGGTTAGCATAGCTGAGCACTACTTAGCATTGCTCACATTTCATTTTATAAAGTATCGGGATTGTGGGATTGATTCATCATTACTAACATATTATAATTTTATGTTTACCTTCCATGACATCCACCTATGTTCTTTCATTAAATTATATTCTCGTGTGAGTATACTGCATGAGGCACTTGTGTTTATATGGGGATTCACATCTTTTCTAGACTGACATCTCACTTTTGGACCTGCTACACTACCCTGGTTGACAAAAAACAGTTGCTACATAATTTAAGTTTAAAAATTATTTTAACACTACTTTCCCATAGAAAAATGAGTTGCCAGTCTTGGTATTTAAAGCACGAACACCTGCATGTAATGCCAGGACTCTACCCATTACACTATCTCAACTTGGGAATTTCACCTGTATATTTCCATTTATCTTCTAGAGGATGTTTAAGCTATGCAAAGCAGAAGGCCATAACACACACATCCGCTTACGTATGCTTAAACATTCCTTAGGCTTGAAAAAAATGTTTATATTATTTTATATTATTTGTTATATAAGTGAGTCTTGTGGTGTTCTGACAACTCACTGAGGACTGCAATCATGAAATAATGGCATTCATTTGGCTTTCAGGCTTCTATCCTTCAGGGACCCCTGCTAATACATATCCTGTTATCTATCAACTTTCTAAGTGTGTGAGGGCAATTTTCAGGTGTGCCCCTAATTTATTATTTATTCCCCCCATCATTTGTGCCTTTTTCAACATGCAGTGCTGTAAGGAAATATTGGCATACATTTACTTTCAGACTTCTACCTATCTGTAATTCATGCTAATGCATGACCTGTTCTCTATCAACTTTCTATGTTTGTGAGGGCTATATATGTGTTTTGTCACTTTTGGGGAATTGATCCCCTGTTATGTGTGCATTTGGACACATTTCCTGCTTTAACAGGTTGCAGAAGTGTTGTATGACACTTTAGCAATGCAGGGAATGTGTCACAGAACCTGTCACCCCCCCCCCCTGCATTGCGTTCTTCATGCCGATGTTTCTTTCAGTTTCTGAAGACACTGAAATGATCATTATCTCATTTTAGTGTCCGCAGATACTGAAATACTGGCATAATATTAGAGTAAATCTCTAATATTATGCCATTTCATCTTAAAAAGTTCTGTACGACACTTTCTGAGTATGGGGGGTGTGTTCAGTGTTCGTGCACTATTTCAACACACCCCCTGCACTCATTCATGATTTGTGTCCATATAGGAAGTAGAGCAGTGCACCTTCATGAATATTCAAGGTGCGCTGCTGTGCTAAACGGACACAAATGCTCCGTGTAAGAATAGTCTTATTCTTGCATGGAGTTTGTTGAATCCAGGGGACTATTTTAACTGTAACATTACTTATGATTACTAAATAAATAGTCAAGTCATAATAAATAAACTATCATTAAATACCTTTATACAATGGTACATAACAATTTGTATTTTTACCATATGCCGTGGTGGTATGGCGGTAGCGTTGTTACCTCACAGCAAGAGGTTCTCCCGTTCGATTCTTGGCTTGGCTTGGGAGGGCCTTCTGTGTGCAGTCTGCATGTCCTCCCCATGGTTGGGTAGCGTTCGAAAGACATGCGTGCATAAATGGGCATGCCTTCGTTGAAGGTTGGGCGTCGAGCTGGTACCTTGGCGTTTCATAAAAATCTACTGCCAATCATTAGCAGACCAGAGTTCTGCTGTGGCAACCCCTTACCGGGAAAAAGCCAAAATACAAAACAGCAACAACAACAACAACCAGTGAAATCAGGAGACTTCCACTAATCAAACTCTAAAGGCAAGCCTAATTCCTACAGGGAGAGCAGTATGCTACTTTATATTTCATTGATTTAACCCATTCTTGAATGCAATGGGATGGATTTTGTACCTTGGTACAGGCCAACAGAAACATCTTGAGAAGATGCAGTGATTCCTTGTGAGAAAAATCACATTGCTGGGAAACTTGAACTATTCAGAGAATCTGCAGGCAGTGTCATTATAGTCTGTTTCTTACAGGTTACTTAGATATAACCTCTTCCTATTCTATAAGCAATGTCTGATCCAGTTCTACTTGAAAGGCTATGTCTAACAGGCACCACTGGGGAAGTTAACATGCAGATTCATCATACAACACTGACCAAGGTTATGGAACAAGCTTCTCCTTGGAATCAGAAGCCACTCATTAACTTCCTCCACAAATAGTCTTGTTATGTCTATCTTGATCTGTGTATGTGTGTATGTATGTTTGTCTCTGTCAACCTGTCTGTCTACCTATCTATATATCTATCTAGCTACCTATCAACTATCTACCTATCTATATATCTACCTATCTATTTATAAATGGAAGATGATGCATGCCAAAAACAGGACCAAAGAACTGTTGAAATAGTGGTAAAGCATGTATTACTGGTTACAACATGTCCACATCAAAAAGAGTAAATATCTTTAGCCATTTAGTGGACTTTATCTGACTCAGAATTGATTACAGAAAAGTTCAGACACAAAACTGTAAGTATTACATTCATAAACCTTATATTTCTTGTGCAGATGTGTTCCATAAGAAAAGCTTGGCGAGAACACCATTCCAATTACTATGTATATTGGAATTAATGCCACCAAACAGAATAAGGAATGGGAGGTCCAGTGGAGCTTCTTTTTAAACATTCATAGGTTACAGACCAATCATGGAATATTGTCTGAGCAAAGAAAGCTGTTAGTTGATACATGTGGAATAGGGGTTTTGGTGGGGGTTACCATGAAGTCTAGAAATGCCAGGTTGAATCTAATACACCTTTAGCCAAAAAGAGTGCACGCTAATGAAGGTAATGAAGAGTCTGTTCAGCAGATCACATTACAAAAATGATTACCAGTCAAAAGGGATGTGTAGTTTGATACCAGTTCAAGTGCCTAAATGAGAAGGAAGTATTATCCATGGGGAAATCATCAATGTGTGGTACACTGTAGAGCAGTACAAACAACATCAAAGAGAGACCTCTTCTGGTTTGAAAGAAACATCACTAGGAGGAGGTCAGTGATATATAATGTGCAGGGAGAAGTGCAGTCAAGTGTAAACAGTAAGGGGGGAGTCAAGTGTAAACAGTAAGGGGGAGTTACATGCAGTCAAGTGTAAAAAGTAAGGGGGAGATACATGCAGTCAAGTGTAAACAGTAAGGGGGAGTTACGCGCAATCAGGTGTAAACAGTAAGGGGGTTACATGCAATCAAGTATAAATCATAAGCGGGGGTTACATGCAGTCAAGTGTAAACAGTAAGGGGGAGTTACATACAGTCAAGTGTAAACAGTAAGGGAGAGTTATGTCCAGTTAAGTGTAAACAGTAAGGGTGAGTTACATACAGTCAAGTGTAAACAGTAAGGGAGAGTTACGTCCAGTTAAGTGTAAACAGTAAGAGGGAGTTTTTGTGACTGAATGGAGGAAAGGGTTGGTTGGAAGAGTAAAAGCCAAGTATCTGTGTGTGTGTGAAAAAAGAGCTAGTAAAGACTGCAATGAGTGCCAATGGATGCATAAAAACATGTGAGAATAGTTGTCTGACAGTTGGAAATATCTAGCTTGTTTGTGTCCCTGGTGATAAAGTAGGCTTTGACAGCTAGTGCAGAGAACTAAAACTGCAACTTGGTAATGAGATGCTTCCCTTGGCAAGAGTGCAGAGTTTGAATATTTTTGAGGGTGAGTTTGGCATAATGGTTAAGATCTTCACATTATAAACACAAGGTACAGGGTTTGATTCTGACCATAGGTTATTGGCTAGGCTTAGAATGGCCTTTTAGCAGTTAGCCTAGTATTCACCTATGAAGCATCAGATTAGGTTCACATCATGGTTCCAGCTCAAAAATCTTGTTAAGTGTCTGCAGTCATGGAAGTTGGTCACAGATGGGTAAAACCATCAGGATGACAATAAATAGTGTACATCATAGAGGAAACATAGCAATATGTGGTTGGGCAAGTGCCTCTGATGTCATCACCTGCAATGGTGGCACCACAGATATGTGTGAGGACCCTGGAGGGGAGAACAAGGATCCTAGCAAGTAGTGCTCTGACACAGTCCAAACACCAGTGCTACTGCGTCAGGAGGAAAGAGGGGAGAGGAAGCATCTAAACCAGACCTAAGACATGTCATATTGTCATAAGAGGAAGGCAGGGATGGAAAGTGTTTGGGAAACAGATTAGCTTGCGATAGGTAGGACCGGCTGGTGAACATCTACCCTTGGTTGATTAAAGTTCAGCAAGCTTGGTTTCAAACCACTCCTGGTGAATTTAGTTCAGTTTATAGTTCAAAAAGTTTCTACAGCAGTTATTTTCCTTTGTCTGTTTAACCCTTTTTCTGACCTCACACCTTCAACCCCTATGCACCCCCCCATCATTCCTTTTATTTCCAGATGGAGAGAACTGTCTCCATGGTGGAAAAGGTAGGAGAAAGAGTCAACAATCCTTGTGGCTGTTTATGCAATTATATAAGTAACAAGGTGGATTTATATTTTTAGTATTTCCAAGAATGCATCATGTTAGGTTTCTGTTCTTACATTTACATAGATGCCAAATGTTGCAATCCTTGTGACTGTCTGTTGCACATGCTGTGTTGTGCCTCAAACTAGATGGTCTCACAGAATCCACTAGGGGGAGCATACACAGCAACTAGATTGCTAGATCACTTATGAAAATATAGGCAGTCATCAATGGGTCTATATTAGTTCATCAAAGATTCACTTCAGCGAACCCGACTTCATTCACCCCAAACCACCGGACTTCACTTCCGCAAACATTCACACTGGAAAAAAAATTCACCAGGGAAAGAAAACACTTGGCCAACACCACAACAGAACACACACCACAGTATATCAAACCCACTCAAGTGGGGAGCTTCTCCTTCCCACCCCCAGCTATATGTGCCAACTCCAAGATCGCACTACATTGTGGAAAAGGGAAAAGTTGGGCTGTTAGCCAACTGTTTCCTTTTCCTGCTTAAATCTTTCTTGGGTATGAATGTTTGCAGAAGTGAAGTTTGGTGGTTTGGTGTCGATGATGTCAAGTTTGTTGAAGTAAATCTTTGATGAACTGATATATACCTGTCATCAACTAAGTCCTTTTCATTCTTGAACATTCTTCTGTGATCTGGGTTACTACTGATGATGCCTTCATGTGTAAAACATTTATTCCAATATGACATTGTTTTTTGTGAGGCTTTTTTCCTATAGGCTGTGTGTTAAACATTGAATAGTCTGGGGCTGGTGTCAGAGAACTGTTATATGACACCCCTTGGTATGAGTTATGTGATTTCAGGGATCAGATTTTGGAACAGAATTATATACTTCAGTGACAGTTTAGATGCTGAAGTGGCAGCATGTTTGTTATACTTCAGGTGCTTTTATCCTGTGGGTTGTAAAGGTAAGACCAAATGGCTCCGTACTATGAAGAAGTAATCCAGCACAAAGAGAAGGTAAAAATAAATAAAGGCTTTATTGTGGCAACTCCATGTAGAATAGCAAGCAAACTGGTTTCGGCTGAAGTATTACAGCTAGTAAATTCTTTGGTTTTGAAAATATGTGTACATGCGCTACAGTGACCACAAGGGACACAACCTACTAGAATGTCCCAATGGTTGTTAATAATATCTCTGAATCTTGGAGTGTTACTACCAAATGTTGTCACTAGTCTAACTGGTTGTGATTCCTGTGTCTTATGTTGACTAGTTCTGTTTTGGTATTCCAAAAGTTGGGATCTCTCAGTTTGGTTTACCTGGGTTACAGCTTGTGAAATGTGATATTTACTGTAGCCTCTAGTTACCAGACTATTTGTTAAGTCTTGTTGACACTCTTGGTGAGTTTGTTCAGAAGAGCATATGCGTTTGATGCGTATTTTGGAAATTTTCTATGTACCCGAGTTTCCAACGTATGATCTTCTTGTCGAGTAACAATTACATCCAAACAAATGATTTGTTGATATTCAATGTTTAGTGTAAATTGAATATCCCATCTGTATCAGGCTGAGGTGGACAAACAACTACCTGATGCCCGTTTCTATATACACATGATTGTTGATCCCACGCCAAATTTAAAAAAAACATATTGACTCCTTCTTAGATCTAGCTATGGAGGAAGACATCATCAATCAACAAACATGCAAACAATTTAAGGTTTCAGACCTGATCCCTCAGTACTTATATCTACTCCTGAAGATACATAAAAATGCTACATGTCCACCAGGTAGACCAATTGTATCTGGCAAGGGTTCTTTAACCGAACCTCTGTCTGCCTTCCTGACTCAATACTTACAACCGTTATTGTCCATAGTTAAGTCCAGACTAATAGATACCACCAAATTTTTGAATATTATTCGGGATACACAATTGGAATCTAACTGGTATCTTTGTACACTGGATGTCACCTCCCTCTGCACAAGTATACCACATGGGGCTGGACTACAGGCCATTCAATACTGGCTAGAGAAATCTAAACTATACACTCCTGGTTTCAACAATTTTCTACTTACCATAACAGAACATGTCTTAACAAAAAATATTTTCTATTTTTATGGTAAGTCTTATTGGCAGGTCAGAGGTACAACTATGGGAGGATCCTTTGCTCCCATTTATGCTGACCTATTCATGGGTTTTTTTGAAGAGCAACTAATTTATGACACTAATAACAATTCCTTTTTAGATGAGTTAGACATTTGGAGACATTATCTGGATGATTGTTGGATGGTGTGGTGGGGTGATGTAACATATATGCATGAATTTCTCAATAATAACAGATGGGATATTCAGTTTACACTAAACATTGAATATCAACAAATCATTTGTTTGGATGTAATTGTTACTTGACAAAAAGATCATACATTGGAAACTCAGGTACATAGAAAATTTCCAAAATACAACACTTTACTTCATGCTTCCAGTCATCATCCCCGCCACATTATCAACAACATCCCCAAGTCCCAATATTTAGGCATCAAACGCATATGCTCTTCTGAACAAACTTACCAAGAGTGTCAACAAGACTTAACAAATAGGCTGGTAACTAGAGGCTACAGTAAATATCACATTTCCCAAGCTGTAACTCAGGCAAACCAAACTGAGAGATCCCAACTTTTGGAATACCAAAACAGAGCTAGTCAACATAAGACACAGGAATCACAACCAGTTAGTCTAGTGACAAGATTTGGTAGTAACACTCCAAGATTCAGAGATATTATTAACAACCATTGGGACATTCTACTTGCACATGAACACTTGAATGGGGTACTTCAAGACAGATGTTTATTTTCTTACCGCAGAGGCAGAACCATTAACTCATATTTCACTCATTACAAAAGTTACAATCCACCTGTACCTATGCAGAAAACATTATTTGGTGATACACTAGTAGGTTGTGTCCCTTGTGGTCACTGTAGCGCATGTACACACATTTTCAAAACCAAAGAATTTACTAGCTGTAATACTTCTAAAGTGTATCAGATTAGAGTTTTTGGTAATTGCAGCAGTGACTGGATAATCTATTTAGCTACCTGTACTTGTTCATCTTTTTATGTTGGACAGACGTCAAGACCCTTCAGACACCACATAAGCGAACATTTAGTGAGATCAGGAATAAAAGGATTTCCAACGCCCTTTATAAACATACCACCACACACACAACTGCTAAATTTAATTTCACCATAATAGACAAAATTTAAATGCACAGAACTTCCAAAGCAGGTTGGCTTGAAATATTAAATAATAAGGAATCCTCTTGGATTATCAGGCTAGGGGGCTTTATTTAGATCTGGCCTTAATGAATTAAGTTAGATTTTGACTTGGTGGTTCTGTTTAACAATAATTTATCCATTTCAGGTGTATCTCTTTAAATATATTGATATAAAAGCAGACACTAGGATGTGCTCTAATGGAATATTTTGTAGCACTAAGGAAGGCTTGAATCTTCAGCCGAAACCGGTTTGCTTGCTATTCTACATGGAGTTGCCACAATAAAGCCTTTATTTATTTTTACCTTCTTTTTGTGCTGGATTACTTCTTCATAGTACGTATTCAATTGGTACAATCCGTGCACTCAGTCTACCTTGCGTGGTTTTTGGTTTGTCCCTCAAGACCAAATGGCTCCTCATGCATTGACTGAGTCATTGATAGAGTAGAACAGGGATAAATACTTCTCCAGTGCAGCGTGCACATCATTTGAATAATATGTTTGTTTGATTTTAGCTAGATACAGTATTTGCTTGTTTCTAAATTTGGATTTGGAATTATTAACAGGAAACAGTTGCCCTCACAATTTAATAAAAAAAAAACATCACTGGAATAGAAGTGCATTGCAGTATATGCTTTTTTTGCTACAATGTCTCTTGACAAATAACGGAAGCTAAATGCAGTAAATTATTTTCATGACTGCATATTTCTTATTTTTTTTAGTTTTTATGTCTTTTGAGACCAGTATAATATTAATCTATTATCAGAAAGAATTGTTTAGTTTTATCTGTGCTCTGATGTTTCTGTCATCACTTTGCAGTTTTAGCTAAGCCATACCTAGTAAGGATCAGTTACCAGCACAAAGTTCCTGCACATTGTTGATTTAGTAATTCATTTAAGCTCTATCCATAAGCTACTTGCTTAGACACCATTTCCGATATCACTTTGTCATTTAATAATCAGCACTGAGTGTCTCTCTGGGACTGCAGAGATGTGGATCTATCTTAGCTTCACTTATGAGTAGTCAACACTATTTTCTTTGTATCTTTACCCAGGTGGCACCTCATCTTGGCCTACCTCTACATTATATCCTGCAAAGAGTTTTTGCTAAGAATTACAGCTAATGACAGCACCCTTTGACATGTCTGAATGTGGCATTGCATGCAGCTACTGTTCTTCATCCTTCAGTCTTTCTTTGCTGTGCCAGTGACATTAAGAATCAGAAGAGCACTTGGAAGAACTTAAATGAGCTCTGCTTTCATTATTCCTAAGTGGCTTAAAAATGGTATTGTTTGCAATCTAAGGGAAAATGGTGTTGGTTACTTAGACTGCTTATTGTATCATTTTCCTTAAACTGTATATAGCAGTTGTTTGCAGTTCATGTTACTACAGCAATACACTAGTTCTTTGTCATTACCATTATATTGTTGTATAGTTGCTTTAGCTAACTATTTTACACTTGGCCTGAGTTTATTTATAACATTTATATCTTAAATGCATCTTTCTGTATTCATATATGGCCTGTTTCATCAAACAACTTCTGCTGGCAACAGTGCTTGATCCACATGACCTTTCTTTGCTGACTGTACTCTGATTGCATTACTTATTGTAAACATGTTCAGCTGCTATTTACTTTGGATACTCATCCCATATATATGAGACATAATTTCCCTCAGATTAGTTTATTGGTGAGCCTTGAACTGGTTTTCTAGTAGCCATTTTGTTTTAATTTGCATTGTTGGATGAATCTATTAATCTTCATGCTTATCTGTCTTTGGTTATTTGTTTTGACTTCCATGTAATCTTGGTCTATTTTATTAAACTTGCAAGCACTGAATGTTAGCCCTTGCCTTGCAGAGGTTCTTTTGCATTTCACTGCTACCTTCCCATGACTTAGGCTCCTACTTGGACTCATGGTTTCACATTCCTGCATGTTGTGAATAAGTTGCATTCCTCTATCTTATCAGCTACTTATATCTTGTAGTTCAACAGGTAGCATACTCATTTTCAGTGATGGAAGATGAGAAAGCTGTGGGTTCTATTCCCACTCCAAGTAAATAGATTAATTTTCCATTACTGACACTACAGTGCAGCATTAGAGGCACCTCACTCCACTGTGTGCCATCTGGTGGAACAAATGGAAGCTCAGCTGAATGTAAATGATCCCATCGCACTTATTGAGTAGAGTAGGGGTTGATTCAATTATACATCCTCATTTTTATATTTACACTTTCATTTTTACAGTACTTGCACCTTCCATCTTTACAATATCAACACTTTTCATATTATCAGCATAACAGCCATTTCATTTTAACAATATTCACTTACTTCTTTACATTTTCATTATATTTTCTTGCCTTTGATGCATTTCAGTCTTCTTCATCCTTTTTCCATACCCATCGTTTAATATGTAAATGAAACTCCTCCAAACACCAAAACTTCAATGTAATCAAACCACTGCAGTTGACAAAGTGGGAAGCAAACACAAACACTACAACTTAGCGCTTTTGTTCCTTTTAATAAAATTAGAACTTCTTCAGAAAAACATCAGCCCTCATACAAACATGCATTAAATACACATTTCAAATAGTCACATGACTCGATGTCCAATAGAATTGTATAATGACTTTAATTCTTCTTTAAAGTTGTAAAACTCAATTGAAAAATAATAAAATAATGAATAACAAGAAATGACTTTGAAATAAAAATACACACTTCTAATATATAGGTGGGAACAGATGCCCTTTTTTAATAGTCTCATTGAGACCAAGTTGTGGTGTTCATGTCTGCTTTCCACTTTGTCAACTGCAATGGTTTGATTACTATCTTTTAATATGTATTAACACATCCTCATATTCTCTGTTTTTTAGTATAACACAACCATCCATGTCATCCTCTTTTCTATATTACCCATATTGCTACAAATACAATGCTGTCCCAGTTTTCAATTTCATATTTCTTTCCTTTCACATACTTTCCATACATTATCATATCAATGTTTATATTCTTAAATCCTTCTTGTTTATAATAATTTGGAAACTTTCAACTTTCATAAAGAATTTCAACCCCTTTCTTCTATTTTCAGAGATTTATTTACATCTTCCTTTAACCATTTCCATGAATATAGCAAATAATGTTTTTCCATTATCATATTATACCATTCGTTTACATTTTTCTTGATTTCACCAACCTTTAGCTTCCTTAACTTAACCTTTCTTTCGTATTCTTTTCCCATTGCCTCCGCCTGCTTTCTTCTTATTTTCCCTCTTCATTTCCTTCCTTCTTTAAGTTTTATATACAACACATGTTCTGTAATTTTTGGTTCCTTCTTCATACTTCTTGAACCCCCAAGAAACCTGCTTCTTATTTTCCATTATATAACATACTTATTTTCACTGTGTTTAATCTTAATCCCTAAATAAAACAATATTTAAAGTCCTTTCTCCTTTTTAGTGGAAAACATATACTCCTATCCCAAATATGTTCATTTCTCCAATATATAGGTGTTTAAAATATATCTTTTTGTTTGATAATTAAAATGTTTCCCACAGTACATCAACTTTTTAATTTCCTCCATTATCTGTCTCCATTATCTAATTATACTTTCATGCTCGTTAAATTTTACTCGTAATATACTTATCTGTTTTCTGGTGTATTGAATCACATTTGTATTTGCATTCTACTGTCTGCCTGAACTGGCTGAACTGTTTTTTTGCCACATTTTACTGTATACTCTACTAGCTCAGCTGTAGCATAGCCCAATTCCAGGTTTACTGTTTCTGGATCTGTTTCATAACTTCTAAGTATCATATTCAAGCCATCTCTGTGGGTGAAGGCCATTCTGCACCCTTGCGAGAGGACAGTGCTGTCTGTGTCCCATCCTATTGGGGATGATTGGAGTAGTGCTCAGAGAGACTGTCTTTACTGACTAGTTTCAGTAAAAAGGGTTATCTCTTGTTTTGTTTAAGGCCTGCATTTGCACTTACCTGCATGTAGCACACCATCGTGGACTGCTGCATAGTGGTGGTCACCGCTGGTGGCTTAGACGCAAACATTTTGCTTGTTACATTTTCTCTTATCACTTAACTTGTGGCCCTCCAGAGTTTTTTTGTGGTCCTGCTGTACTATCAGGTAGAACACTAAGCCTAGCCTCAGAGGTACCAAAACACCTCTCACCCACTAGCCATTTCTAAGTGTGACCTCTTTTCCTGACCATATAAATTACCTAACACTATGGATGGACAATTTCCCACAGTTTCCCCAGCCTGCTTGGTTGACATGGGCATCCTGAGGGAGTGAAGCAACTGCCTCATGTTCACTGACAACCCTGTACTCCTAGTCCACATAAACTCAACATGTGAGAGCTACAACTATATTAAATCCTTGAATCTATGTGTGATGAAATGAGGTACTGCCAGCACATCTAGCTGCATTTTATAAATAATTATATGTCATTTATGAAAATCAAACTGATTTATAAAAGATGCTTGTGCTACAAATGTATTAGAACTGTATGTCATACATGATGTTGGTGTTACAACTGTAGTAGAACTATATTTCATGTGTATATCAAATTCATTTGTACAGATGTTTATGTTGAAAAGGTATTTGTAAAGTGCTTGAGTTTCAAATGCTTGCACAGTGTGCCTTACTGGAGAGAACAGAAATGTACACGCACTATTGTAACTATTTAAATGTATATGTTTTAATAGAGGAAACTGGAGGGTTAATCTCAGTCCATCAAACTTTAGAAAATATCTGAAATTAAGTCACTTTGTAGGCTAGGCCATAAATATGCTATCTCACAGGTTTCAAGGCAGCCAGAGACACAAAGCCTGTACTAGGAAGCTTTCTGTATTGTCTTTGGGGTGAACTGATTACTAGTCTTGAAGTGTGGAGGAATGCAATTATTTTATGACTTCCAGCACCTGCTAAAGATCTGAGTGAATATTTTTACAGATAGATGCTAAGTCCTGCCAGCTTCCAGTAATGGGGATTTTGCATGGGAAATAAAAGTCAGATTACAAGAAATGATGTCAGTTTGCAAGCTATCCCAGAAGTAAAATTTTAGATGTTATTTTAAGAAGTCTATTAGTGAGACAGAGCATTCTGTATTCTGTCTTCGGCCTGACAACCAGAAGAACCATTCACCACATCATCTGCCTTGCTCTATTAAGTAAGTAGGGAATTTTAACTCTATTAGATACAGTTAGGAATATAGTGAAGCATAGTTTAGCTATTGTTTTTCTTTATTTGTCTGAGCCTGTCGTACAATATTATTTTTAATATTTCCTGTGATTTTGAAGTCTGATGTCACTGTGAATATATATTTAGTATTTTCTTGTTCTTTTATTATTTATTATTATTAAATATATTTAAACCTTTTATTGTGGCTGATCTTTGTAGAGATATTTATGTTTTGAGAGTACTTGCATATTTATTTGGTGACACTGTGCAGGCCATTCCTAATAGCCTTGCTCTTGGTCAAACTACCACTTATATTAGTATTATTACACAGTAAAATTGGACACCCTTTGTTAAGGGCCTTAAAGTTGCTAGAGAGGGGTTCTGGTGGCAGTGGTAACTACCTTATAGTCTGGGCAGAAGGGGGCATAGCTAGTAAATCTATGCCAGCCTTTCCCATGTCTGTATGTTTGTAAAACAAACCTCAAAGAGTGTGTGTATCAGCTACTTGGGCAAGGACATGAAGCACTTGGTGGACAGAGAGATTGTTGGAGGACTTGGCTTGGAAACCTGGCTAAGTACTCAAGTCTATAGCTGTGCCAGTGGGGAGTCATAATGGGGATCTGGAGAAAGAGGGAGAAACCAGCCCCAGACTGACTGTTGTCTCTGTGTGCTCTTAAGCGAAATTGCACTTGATGCAGAGAGTTGCATCTGGAAATACTGTGTGTACCTGTTATCCTCCCAGTGAACATCCCCCACAGGTGCCAGTGGTAAGGATCGTGACACCCCACCACTGGCCCAGTAATCAAGGAGCCTCAATCCTCGCCACTAGCACCAGTGGGCAAGTACGTTGGGAGAATGACAGGTACACACACAGTATTTCCAGATGCAGTTCACTGCATCAGGTGCAATTTCCCTTTAGAGAACACAGAGACCACAGTCAGTCCGGGGCTGGTTTTTCCCTCTTTCTCCAGATACTCATTAAGACTCCCCACTGGCACAGCTATAGAGTTGAGATCTCAGCTGAGTGGCCAAGCCAAGACCTCCAGTACCCTCTCTGTCCTATCAGTGCTTCATGTCCCTGCCCAAGTAGCTGGCACACACACACTCACATTGGAAAGACTGGCACAGGTTTACTAGCTATGACCCCTTTTGACTAGACTATAAGGTAGTTATCACTGCCAACAACCAACGCTTTATCAGCTACTTTAAGGCCCTTAACAAAGGGTGTCCAATCTTACTGTGTAATGCTACTATTGACACAAATGGTAGTTTGACCAAGAGCAAGGCTATTGGGACTGGTCCACAGTATCACCAAATAAATATGCAAGTACTCTCAAACTTAAATATGACTCACAAAGATCAGCCACAATGAAAGGTTTAAATGTATAATAATAAATATTAAAAGAACATGGAGTTAGTACATATGACAATGAGTGGGTTGTCAGCATGCATACCTCACCTCCTACTTCACCCAAACCCACATCACACATTCCTACATATGCAGACATCCTCAACAGAAACATACTTAAGCACCAGAGACCTCTCAAACACAAACACAAGCATGCTGCACATGAGGAATCATGATGAGTGGATGGGAGATCGTAGGTTTACCCCAGGTATCACTTCTGTGTCACTGTTAGACAGAGGCACAGTATACTAACCTTGAAAAAGGGCATAGCAAAATAAATTTAATATGGGTGGCGAAAGCCATACACACTCTGGCTAGGCTTATAAATGCCCTAGGGCAGATAGCCTAGTATGAACTTATGAACCTATGAACCTATGAACAAGAAAATACTCAGTATATATTTACATGACAGCAGAGTTTAAAATCATAGGAAATATTTAAAACAACATTGCAGGAAAGTCTCAAATAAATAAAGAAAAACATCTAAATTAAGCTTTGCTATATTCCTGACTATATCTAAGAGAATTACTATACCCTAGTGCACTTACATAATTAGAGCAGCAAGGCAGATGTGGTGAATAGATCTTCTAGCTGATGTTACCAGGTCAAAAACAGAATATAGAATGCAGTGTCTCTCTTTGACACTTCTTAAATTAATATATCAAATATTACTGCAGAATGATATAATTTCTTGTCATCTGACTCTATCCCAGGTAAACCCCCACTGCTGAGAGATAGCCGTATTTAGCATCCACCTGTGAAAATACAAAGACAAGGGCTTTTCCTCAGATCTATGTAGATCCTGGAAGCCATAAAACAACAAAACACTTCCAAAACAATACAGAAAACTTCTGTATTACAGACATTATGTCTCCCGCTGCACTGAAACTGAAAGCTAACATTGTTTTATTGTGTGGCCATCAAGTAATTTAATTTCAGCTATTTTTCTGAACTTAACCTTCTGTGTTCCAGTTTCTATTGCTAAAATATATACATTTAAACAGTTACAATAGTGTATGTACATTTTTGTTCTTTTTCGGTAGGGTACCCTGTGGTTACATGTTTAAGCTCAATACTTTACAAACCCTTTTCAATTCACACTTCTGTACCAGCAGTTTAATATACACATAACATACAGTTCTAATACAGTTGTAACACAAGCATCTTACACAAATCATTTTGATATTCACAGATGACATATAATTATTTACAAAATTCCAGATAGCTGTGCTGGCAGTATTTCCCTTTGTTACACTTCTATATAAATCATGTTGATATTCACAAGTGATATATAGTTATTTACAAAATTCCAGATAGCTGGGCTGGCAGTATCCCCCCTTTGTCAGAAGGATTGAGGCACCTTGATTACTGGTCTAGTGGTGGGTCATCACACCATGCTCTGTCATGCACTAGTTAGTACATATGACAATGAGTGGGTTGTCAGCATGCATACCTCACCTCCTACTTCACCCAAACCCACATCACACATTCCTACATATGCAGACGTCCTCAACAGAAACATACTTAAGCACCAGAGACCTCTCAAACACAAACACAAGCATGCTGCACATAATACTTCCTCTGCAGAGCACAATACACATAATAGCTCACGTCTCAGTGCCTCACCTGTCAATCCCTTAAAACAAACCACAAAGCCAAACATATTAGTCATAAGTGATTCCATTGTGGGATATACAGATGTCCCTCTCGCCAGGCTGGATAAGGAAAAGGTCACAGTCAGCTGTCTGTCAGGTGCCAGGACACGCCATATCACACATGCAGTCAAGTTTCTCAACAACAGGTACTATTATAACTCTGCCATTGTCCATGTTGGTGTGAATGACTTGAGACATACCTCTCTTGCCTATATGGAGGGAGACATGTCATGTCTCAGGCAGGTATTTCCCTAGCCTTACCTTCACCTATGATGATGCCTCAATTCAAACAGAAAATTATTTATTTCAATAATTGGTTTAATTTCTGGTGTCATTCTAAGGGGGATTCAGTATTTGTCAGTCTGGGATGACATGAGCAACAGACCTCAATGCTTTGCCAGAAATGGTCTTCATCTGTCACCCCAGGGATTTCAGCTATTGACTAAGGTTCTTGCCACCCCCATAATCCCTTTTTTAGGCAGTGTCTCAAGGACAAAATTACTGACTTAAGAACTCCATCTAAAAAGAACCTCAAAGTTATGCTGTTAAATGCTAGGAGTCTTAACATGAAACTGCACTCACTGGAAGCAGTCCTCACCTTGGAAGACCTAAATATTTGTGTAGTCACAGAGACCTGGTTCAAGGTTGTGGAGAGCACCCCAGCCATACCAAGTTACACCTCCTTCCACACATTCAGACCACAAACTGAAGATGTGAAAACTAAAGGAGGTGGTGTATAAATTTTCATTAAAGATAAATATACCTCCAGATTGGACAAACAGCATGTTTCCATGGAGATACTTTAGGTGAAATTAACTGTTGGTATGACACCTATTCAAGTCATTGCCAGCTACAAGACCCATCCATGAATCAAGACACCCACTCTTCCTATTTGGATCTACTTCAAGTCTATCAAGATACATCCAAACACCATGGTTTTGGGTGACTTTAACTACCCATCCATTGACTGGATAAATTACTCATGTTCAAACTCACTAGCCCAAAGGTTCCTCGACATTGCTAGCTCCAATGCCCTGGACCAAGTGGTTGACACCCCACAAGTGGTGCCAACATCCTGGATCTGGTGCTTACCAATATGGGGGACCACTGTAGCACCCCCAATGTGAAGTCTTCCCTGGTGAGATCTGACAACATATCAGTTTCATTTGAAGTAACTATCACACCTGACCCTCCCCTAGCAGCAACTAAACTAAATAGCTTCTCCAAAGCAGATTATAACCTCTTACTGGATGGTATAAATAGCTTTTCTGCACCTCCCCCATCAAATGGAATTGGCAACTATGCCGAGTTCTACACAAATGATTTATACAAACACCTGCATAACTGCATTGACTTGGCCGTACCTGATAGGACCAAAACAAGCTCCTCAAGAAAGAGCAAACTTGCCTGGTGGACAACTGCCATTAACAGGCTTTACAATATGAGGAAGAAATTACTATCTAAGCATATGAGGGAGTGAGCCCTAAACTGGAAGCACTCCCTTGTCAGCTTAAACAAGCAAACAAGACTTCTTGTTAAGTTTTCCAAAGCAAATTATGAATCCAGTTTAGCTTCCTCAACTAAAGTCAGCCATAAGGCATTATTCAGTTACATCCATAACCTAAAAGGAAAGGCCCAGATATGTGCTGAACTGGTAGTTAATGATACTGCATATACTGAGCCTGTGGACATAGCTAACCTGTTGGCTGACAGGTTCTGTAAAAACTTCACTCCCCTGTTCCTGTCACATGTACCTCATGACATCCCTGCCACTTGTCCCCTACCTTGTAGCTCTAAAGAGAAGGTCATTAATGTCTTCTCTAAGGCCAGGAACACAGCATCTATGGGACCTGATAACATTCCAGGCTGTGTCCTACATGGGCTCCAACAAGAATTAGGAAAACCATTGAGTACTCTTTTCAGTCATAGTCTAAGCACCAGCTTCATCACAGCTGAATGGAAAATGGCCACCATTATTCCCTTCACAAAGGCGGTGCTTCCACTGACCTTGGGATTTATAGACCTATTAGCCTGACTAGCCGTATCTGCAAGGCCATGGCATGAATCATCATGGACCTTATCAACAAAGATATAGGTAATCTTCAAACACTTGATCCTACTCAGTTTGGATTTGTCAAAGGGAGATCATGCCTGTTAAACCTGGTGGAGTTCTTTGAGACAGTCACCAGGCCCTTGACGAGGAGAAATCTGTACATACAGCCTACATAGACTTATCCAAGGCATTTGACACTATCCCCCACTCAGGTATTATCGAGAAACTAACCCAGCTAGGTATCAACCCATATATCGTTAGATGAGTTGGTAACTGGCAAACCGATAGAACCCATATAGTCAAAACAGGGGAATCCACCTCCAACAGCACAGGTGTAACCAGTGGTGTTCCACAGGGATCAGTCCTGGGACCTCTACTGTTTGGAATCTATTTCTCTGAAGTACAAGCAAAAACTATAGGTCTGTGGCTGACAAAGTTTGCTGATGACTGCAACTCTCCAAATGATGTCAACATCCTACAAGAGGGTCTTACACAAACAAATGATTGGTGCCAAAGTCATGGCCTTAAACTCAATGGAAAAGTGTATTATCATCCCTTTCAGTAAGGGCAATGTTCCTGCTAACTACCACATCAACAACAACACCTTAAGTATGTACTCAGTGGTGAGAGACCTGAGCACACAGGTTGACAGCAGACTCACCTTTGACCACCATGTCTCCACAGTGGTAAGAAGGGCATTCTATATTGCTTATCTCATAAGTAAGGGCATTGCCTCCAGAAAAAAGAAGTTAGAACCTCCCTGTAATCGTTCCTCATCAGGGCAATAACTGAGTATAACAGCACTTTTGGTATGTACCTTTCCAAGTACGTACAGCAATTGAAGAGACCACAAAGGTTCCTCACAAGGAAAATTCTAGGTCTTCAGCATCTATCCTATGTGGATCATCTGAAATCACTGTCACTTTATTCTGTTTGATACAGAGTACTCAGAGGGGATCTCTGCCTTGCATACAAGGCAATCTCTGACCTTACTTTATAGGAAATGCTGCATCTCTGTAAGTCAAATGGCACACAAGTTACTCACTCTAAAGACCTTAACCTGGTATGTGACATTAATAGAACCTGCTTGAGGGAGAGATATGTCTCCCACAGGTTACCACACCTTTGGAACAGACTCCCACTTAATGTCAAACAGAGCACCTCATTGGCCCTCTTCAAACACAATCTGGATGATTGGATGGGTAACCATAAATTCACCCTGGAGGCTCCACCTGTGTCTCTTTTGGACAGGGGCAATAAGTGCTGATAATGGAAATAAGGGTAGAACTTGGCTAGGCTTATAAGGACCCTAGGGCTATTAGCCTAGTAACTATCTATGATCATATGATCCTATGATAATCATAATATGCATTTCCAAGTATTACTGACTTCCAGTTCTTACAATCTTTTCTTTCATCTTTTTCTCATATAAATGTAATCACCTCACCACATACCTCTTCTTTCTTTATACCTTTCTCACATCATTCATTCAATGTTTCCACAAAAACTCTTTCTTTTTTTTTTTCACTTTCACCCATTCTCTTAGAATACCCATAACTGAGTAGATCCAGGCCTGGTGCTGAGTCCTCTCTTCCCTTCCTTACAGTTTATCCAAATTCTTCATTCTAAGTTTCTTTTTTTTTTCTTAAACTTGTTATATATCCATTTTATCTTCTGTTTCCCCCTTCTCTTCCTTTTCATGCATTTAACTTACACATTTTTCAAGCACCTCCATAATTTATTGTTCTTTATATTATCTTCCACATCTAATATTGTATCCATCCTTCATTCTCTTGTTTAGCTTCTTTACCTAAAACAGATGAAACTTCCTCTTTTTGTCCTTTATTTTTGGCCTGTATATCATGATTTTCTCTCTGCAATGTTCATAGAATTCTTCTTCACTTTCTTTCATTCTTTCACTTCCTTCTCCTGTCTCTTTTCACACTTCTTGTTTTTTCATTCTTTTTCCACTTCTAAAAACACTTTTTAATACTCTCCTTACTAAACTACCCACTAGTATGTCCATCTTTATTAATACTCTTTCATTGTCATATGTTTTTCCATTAATTTTCTACATTCTCCTTCACGTCTTCCTTTTTAACTTACCTCATTAGTTAATATTTTTATTCATTTTGGTTCCTTTATTATTTCTCTGTCATCTCTTATTCTAGCCCATACTGCTCTATGATCTGACATTTCTGCCATTTCTACCTCATCATATCTTTATATCAAATACACAACATAATCTGTCTCAGTTGTCAAAATTGACCTCTTATTTTTTCAGTACCTATTTTTCCTGTTTTCAGTCTTCCACATTTTATCAACTTTTTCCTTACTTTAACAACCTGTGGATTTTTCCTTTTTCTTTTCTTAAATTACAATAAATGTCATCCATAATTATTGACATATTTGCTATTACGTTATTTATTCCTTCACACATCTTCCTCCTTTCAGGCATATTTGTATATGCATATACTACTATTAATCTGACACACCTTTCTCTTCTCATATCACATACCATCACCCTTTCACATAGTACTGTTGTCATATCTAACATTGTTTCCTCATCTCCTAACAAAGCACCTATCCTTGAACATATCTCATTTCCTACTGATCATTTAATCTTCTTTCCCCTTAGTACTTCTATTCTTTCTCTTCTTCTTTTTGTTCATGCACGTTGTGTCAAGAAAACACATCACATCCATATTTGCCTTCTTACACCATTCAGTGACTAACACGCTTGCAATACTGTTTCTTATGCTATTAACATTTAGGGGTTGTTAATGCTCCTCTATGACACCCATTTTCCCTTTCTGTATCCTTTTTACTTCCAGTTTTTATTTTTGTCGTTTTTCTCCTAACCTTCCTTCCATCAGAACTCTATCCACCTGTTCTTGTACTTCGCTGTCTCCAACTTGCCCTCCTCTCTTTGTTTATT
The DNA here is from genome assembly GCF_019279795.1 of Protopterus annectens. Lineage (NCBI taxonomy): Eukaryota > Metazoa > Chordata > Ceratodontiformes > Protopteridae > Protopterus > Protopterus annectens. The sequence goes on from NC_056748.1 coordinate 890,860,152, forward strand.
TTCCAGTGCTGCATACTTATTTTCAATTCATACCTGAGAGACATCACACAACACCTTTCTTCATTTACCCCTTCTTGTTCGGTTTCCCTTTAATTTTATTCTTCACTTGTCTCTCCCATGTTACCTTCTTCACACCTTCTTTAGTATCTTCAACTATCCTTCTTCTCTATTAATTTCTTCTTTACTTACCCTTTCTTCAACTAATAAAGGGCAATAAAACCAGAAATGCTCATACCCATTAAATTTCCTTCATAATGGTTTACAGCTCCTCGTAATATGTTCCCACTCCCTACATTGTCCATATTTTTCTTTTCTTACAGTCTTGAATAAAATATGCTGTTTCAATGCAATGAAAGCAAGCCTTAGGTTGTCCTTATTATGTAGCAGTGCCTCCTTTTCTACTTAAGATTATTGTATTTGACACTTGCTGCAGTTTTTCCTCACTAACATTCATTGCCACCTGTGCATCCCACCTTCCTGTGCAAAGATCCCTTTCATCATGCATTTTTATTACATGCACTGTAGCTCAGACAGAAGGAAATGTTTTTAACTGATACGTTTCAGTATCTGACCTTTGGAAATGTGTCTCTATATTCTTAAAGAGACAGAGGCGATAATGTATTTGTCTTCTGTACTCCACCCAGAAAGTGTCCTGCTAAAGAAAAAAAGTTTCAAGATGAAAAAAAATCTTCATTACCTAAGTTAATTAGTGTTCTTACAGATTTTAAATTAAATCCCAAAGGCAAAATAGCATTATCCGTGATCTCATACCTGCTAATAACTGTATCACCTTTGTCCTTGTTCCTTCCACTAGCTGTTTTTTCTGCACCTTCAGTCCTTCAGCCTTCTTTTGCAATCTCAAACTTCTCTCTGCTTCTGTACTTCTCTTCTGCCTGGCTGACATATGATTTCAGCATATTTTGTCATCTTTCTTCTTCCAATTTATAGATCAATACCAAGCATATCAGCCTATTACAGGAGGATGTCCTTAAAACTGGCTCCTCCACCAGACAAACATGCCCTAGATTCATTTGTTCTCTAACAGCAGCTCTTTTTTCTTCTTCCACTTCTTCTTCTGGATTTTTATCAGCATTTTCATCTGTAGGCTTTTCATGTATCAGTCACTCCACCATCTCATTCTTATCAGCTGTGTCTATGTTCTTTTGATCATTCTCTCAAATTAAATCCATTAGTACTAAAACCACGTTGGTGGTGCTGCGGTAGCGTTGTCGCCTCACAGTAAGACGCTGTCCAGTTTGATTCTCAGCTAGAGCGTCTTCTACGTGGAGACATGCGTGAATGGGCGTACCTTCGTTGAAGGTTGTGCATCAGGGCTGGTAACTCAGCACGTAAAAATCAACTACCAATCCTTAGCGGACTGGAGTTCCACTGTGGTGACCCCTAACCGTGAAAAGCCGAACGACACAACAAAAAGTACTTATGTCTCAATCCCTCCACCATCCAAATCAGTTACTATTTCCTTGCGTATGTAAACATTATGATCCACACAGACTCTACTATACTTTACTTTCAGTTGCTATCATTCTCTGCCATCTTGGATGGTTCTGAGCCAGTGGCAGCCCTCTGATGCCACCTAGTGGCTCACACGAAAAAAAAAGTAAAAGAAGTTCCCCAGTGCCTTGTCCAAAATTTCCCAAGTCAGTATAAATACCATCTTGGATCTCCACTGAAAATATGTCACAAGCCATGTGGGATTATTATGTCAACAAAATGCAAATAAATAAATAATATAAATATCAAACTTATACTAATCAATCAAAAGACTAGAGAAGTTGTTGACTGCAACTGAGCTACAAAATATAAGTATCTTGATTTTTTTTTTTTATTATTTTTACAGATTACTGTTTTTACAATTTAATATATATAAAGCACTTTGTCTATTCAGTATCTTCACAAATCCTTATCTGTTTAAAAACTTTCATTTGTCTCTGTAGTGCTTGCTGTCTTGTAGGCTATTGTGTAAACTGAAAGATTTCCTCTGTGCAATTATCTCTTGGCTAGTGGGGGCTGGTTCTTTTGTGTTCTTGTAAAAAAAAAAGAAGTTTCTGTCTTTGCACACAGTGCAGACTAGAGAAGTTGTTGACTGCAACTGAGCTACAAAATATAAGCATCTTGATTTTTTTTGATTATTTTTACAGATTACTGTTTTTACAATTTAATATATATAAAGCACTTTGTCTATTCAGTATCTTCACAAATCCTTATCTGTTTAAAAACTTTCATTTGTCTCTGTAGTGCTTACTGTCTTGTAGGCTATTTTGTCCCACCCTCTCTCCCTGTTGGTGTCTTGCTCTTATACTTGGTGGCTTTGCAGTTGCCCGCCCCTACTGTGACACACCTCCCAGTCTAGTGTCATTAGCTCATTCTGCTTAATACAGAGAAAACATTTGATAAGGCCTTCTGTTCCTCCTTTTTCCCTTTCAAAAAGTAAAACAAAACTTTTTTTTTCTTTCGCCTGAACCTTCTTGTGTTCTGACTGTCCTTCTCAAACATTTTGGAAATATACAGTATATTTCAGAGCATTTGTTATAACTGTATTTGCTATAACTGATTTAAGTATTTTTTTCTGGATTTTTGATTATTTACTGCTTAGCGACTGCATTTTAGCCTGTTTATACAGCTCTGCATTCTATTTAAACTGTTTTTGTGTTGATTAACTGTTTTGCACTTTTAAAAGTTAGTTGTTGCTTAATTTTACCTGTAGGCTAACACACTCAAGTGCGCTAGCCGCTTAAAAGCATTTATAGCATTTACTGTCTGTTTTTCCTCTGTTTTCTGCAAAAAAAAAAAAAAAAATCTTGTTTTCCCGCCTTACTGAACTAGTATAGTCCAGTCTTCAGAGTTTGCTGACCTCTGGGCTTTGTCTTGGTTCCTGTGCTATTCCATATCCTTATTTGGATAAAAGGAAGCGTCTTTGTTCACCAGTGGGAGTGGGGAGCACTGAGCAGCCTGTTTGTCCCTAGAGGAGTGGTTCCAGCCAGAAACTTGTAGTCTATTGGCCATTTTGGGTCAATTCCTAGCTCTTTTCAGCCCCCTGTAATAAAGCCTGCTTTAGCGCTTTTCGGCTTGTATTCAACTCAGCACAGCTCCTCGTGGTGTCCTGCAGAGTTCTACAAGCAGCAGAGAGCAAAAGAGTGACTTTTTCCTGATTTAAGTATTTTTTCTGGCTTTTTGATTATTTACTGCTTAGCGACTGCATTTTCGCCTGTTTATACAGCTCTGCATTCTATTTAAACTGTTTTTGTGTTGATTAACTGTTTTGCACTTTTAAAAAAGTTATTTGTTGCTAAATTTTACCTGTAGGCTAACACATTGAAGTGCGCTAGCCGTTTAAAAGCATTTATAGCATTTACTGTCTGTTTTTCCTCTGTTTTCTGCAAAAAAAAAATCTTGTTTTCCCGCCTTACTGAACTAGAATAGTCCAGTCTTCAGAGTTTGCTGATCTCTGGGCTTTGGCTTGGTTCCTGTGCTATTCCATATCCTTATTTGGATAAAGGGAAGCTTCTTTGTTCACCAGTGGGAGTGGGGAGCACTGAGCAGCCTATTTGTCCCTAGAGCAGTGGACCCAGCCAGAAACTTGCAGTCTATTGGCCATTTTGGGTCAATTCCTAGCTCTTTTCAACCCCCTGCTATAAAGCCCACTTTAGCGTGCTTTTGCGTGATTTAGCGAGGAGTTGCCCATAGAGCACCATCGGGCAGCACCGGTTAAACAAGGTTAAACTATTTCTGGCTCTGTAAAGTGTGCTCTTCAATTTTTCCCTTAGAACTTCTCTACTTGCAATCTAAACAGTCTATTCTCTATCTCAAAAGCTCAGCACTTGCTCCTAAAGCATTTTTATATAGGTAAAGCTCAGCACTTGCTCCTAAAGCATTTTTATATAGGTAAAGTACTTGTATACTAAACAAAGTACTACATTAGCCTAGAATCCCCTTGAGTACCCATTTCCCTATAGGTCCCTTCTGACTCAGTTACACAGCAAACTTTTCACTTTTTCTAGCATGTCAAAGGGTCAGTTGCTAGCGTCCTCTCCTGTTCAGCTGGTGAATCTGGGCATCTTGAGGCAATGTTACAATTGCCTCATGTACACAGACAACCCACTCCTTCTCCCACAAAACACAAATACATGTGAGAGATGCAACTATATAGCCAAACTGGAGGCTGAGCTCTCTCAACTCAGGACTGGCAAGACCAGACAGGAGGAGAAGGAAACCACGCACACCACAAACCCAGTTTCACATAGAACTATCACAACTGCAAAACAAACACATAAACACACAAAGACATACTCGGAGGCACTGATCAAAAATCTACCAAAACTACAGAGGCCTCCAAAGCAGACACCCAAGCAACTGCCACCTCAAGACATAAGACATGCAACACATAGCTCTCAAAATCAGTGTGCTAAACAGTCACAGCCCTTAAGGCCAAACACAATGCCAGACACACTTGTTATAGGTGACTCCATAGTCAGACACACTGACGTCCCACTCACCAGACTGAACAAGGAAAAGATCACAGTAAGCTGCCTGTCAGGTACTAGAATCCGCCACATAACACAAGCACTCAGGTCACTCCACAGCAAGTACAAGTATGACTCAGTCATTGTCCATGCCGGTGTGAACGACCTGAGACGTACCTCCCTGGACTACATGAAAAGAGATATAGAGGAGCTCTCAGATTATGTAGCCCAGGCCGGTATGACCCTGACCCTGAGCAGTATCCTACCCTCACCAAGAATGATGCCATAATACAGAGACAAAATGATCAGCTTTAATAATTGGCTTAATTACTGGTGTCATTCTAAGGGGATCCAATGTCTGTCTGCCTGGGATGACATGCTTGACAAACCACGCTGCTTCGCAAGGGATGGCTTGCACCTGTCACCCCTGGGCTTCCGGATATTGGCAAAGGCTCTTGCCACCCCCATAGTGCCTTTTTTAGGCAAGGCTCAAATGATAAACCTACCGGCCTAGAGAACAAAAATGGAGAAAAACTAAGGGTAATACTGCTCAATGCCAGAAGTCTAAACCTCAAGATGCACGCCTCGAAGCCCTCCTCAGTATGGAGAACATCGATGTCTGTGCTGTGACTGAAACCTGGTTCAAGGCTCCTGAGAGCACCCCAGCACTATTAGGTTATACCTCATATCATGCGTTCCGGCCCCAAAATCCGGACCGAACCACAAAAGGAGGGGGAGTATCCATATTCATAAAGGATACCCACACCTCCAGGTTAGTGGCAATGCACGAAGCATCGGAGACCATCCAGGTGCAATTAACCATAGGTAAATCTGCCCTACAGTTTGTAACATGCTACAGACCACCTTCTCAAACTCAGGAAACCCACACAGCCTTCCTGAAGACACTGGAGAGTATGAATGTCTCTCCAAACACCATCATATTGGGTGACTTCAACTACCCAAACATAGACTGGGAACATTACTCAAGCCCCAACACCCTAGCCCAAAGGTTCCTTGAGTTCATAAACTCAAATGCTATGGAACAACTAGTCACCATTCCCACAAGAGGAGAAAATATACTAGACCTGATCATCACAAACATGGGGACAAAATGTTCCACACCGGAAGTATATCCCTCATTGGTGAGATCAGACCATAAATTAATCTCACTGGAGATCCACATCCCGTCCCACCCCAGCAAAAAGACCACAGTGAAGAACTTCTCAAAAGCAAACTTCACACTTCTTAAGACTGGAGTGGTATCCTTCAAGGCCCCGAGCCAGTGGAAACCACAACCCATGCTGCTGAAACCCTTACAAATGCCTTCTACGAGCACCTCCAGGAATGTATGGATCAAGCAATCCCTAATAAAATCAAGACCCTTTCCACCAAAGGCAGGTGCCCAGTCTGGTGGACCCCAGCCATAAACAAACTCTACAACAAGAGGAGAAAGCTACTACATGACAGAGCAAAATCCCTAAAAGGGAAGGCATCTCTGATCAATACTAGCAAAAACTACGATCACTCATAAAATCATCCAAGGCCAACTTTGAGAGAAAAATCGCTAATGACACAAAAGACAATCATAAAGCCTTCTTTAGCTATGTTAGAAACCTGGGTGGAAACTCCCAGATATGCTCAGAATTAGTCCAAAATGATAAAAAAATCACAGAACCCACAGACATTGCCAACATACTGGCAGACAGGTTCAGTGCAAATTTCTCCCCTCCCTCCCCCCCAAAAGGAGAAATATCTATCCCACCAGAGTCTAGCCTCCCCAACATCTCAGATGCCCAGGTGAGAGCTGTTCTCTCTAAAGCAAAAAACACAGCATCAATGGGACCGGACGGTGTCCCCGGCTGTGTGCTACACGAACTCAATGAGGAACTAAACACACACATAAGGCTGCTGTTTAATCTTAGCCTTACTACAGGATACGTACCCAAAGAATGGCGTACGGCAACTGTGGTCCCACTCCACAAAGGCGGTGCTTCTACGGACCCTGGAAATTACCGCCCCATAAGCTTGACGAGCCTTGTCTGCAAAGCTATGGAGAGGATCATAATGGAACTCATAAATAAAGACATTGGAGACCTACAGACACTGGATCCTACCCAATTTGGCTTTGTCAAGGGCAGATCCTGCCTCTTGAACTTGGTCGACTTTTTCAAAACAGTCACTAAGGCCATTGATGAGGATAAGGCAGTTCACACAGCCTACCTTGACCTAGCAAAAGCGTTCGACACAATACCCCACTCAGGCATCATAGAAAAGCTCACCAGCTTAGATGTAAACCCATATGTCACAAGATGGGTTGCAAACTGGCTCAAGGACAGTACACACATGGTTAGAGTTGCTGGTGCCATGTCAGACTCTAAGCCGGTCATGAGCGGTGTCCCACAGGGCTCAGTCCTGGGCCCCCTCTTGTTCGGCATTTATTTTTCTGAAGTGCAGGCAAACATAGGGGGATTGTGGCTGACAAAATTTGCAGATGACTGCAAACTGGGCACCATAATTGACACTCCATCAGACACAGACATCCTCCAGAGAGGTCTCATAGAAATGGATAACTGGTGCCAGAGCCATGGCCTTAAGCTAAATGCCAAAAAATGTATAGTCATACCCTTTGGGAAAAACAAGGTAACCCCTAATTACCACATAGGTGGTAATCCATTAAACACAGAAGAAGTTATCAGGGACCTGGGGACCCAAGTTGACAGTAACCTCTCTTTTGACACTCACATTGCCAAAGTGGTTAGGAAGACCTTCTACATTGCCCACCTGATCATGAAGGGATTCACATCCAGAGCAGGAGAGGTCATTGTACCCCTGTACTTTTCACTTATCAGACCAATGATTGAGTACAACGCCCCATTCAGAGTGTACCTTACCCGACACCTGCAGCAGTTGGAAAGACCCCAAAAGTTCCTCACCAAAAGGATAAAGGGGCTCAAACATATGTCATACGATGCCCGACTGAAGAAACTCCAGCTCTATTCAGTCGCATACCGTCTGCTCAGAGGTGATCTGTGCCTGACATACAAGGCCATGTCCAACCCAGAATTAATGGACATGCTCCACCTCAAAAAATCCAAATCCACCAGAGCCACGAGAGCAAGAGACTTAAACCTCAACACGGATATAAATAGGACATGCTGGAGGGACAGATTCATCACCCAGAGACTCCCTACACTATGGAACAGAATCCCAGTCCATGTGAGGCAGAGCCCCTCACTGACTCTGTTCAAGAGAAATCTTGACGAGTGGATGGGAGATCGTAGGTTTACCCTGGGAATCATCTCTGTATCACTGCTGGACAGAGGCACAGCAAACTAATGGGTATAGTATTCTCATCCTAAGGGGTGGTGAAAGCCACACACACTCTGGCTAGGCTTATAAATGCCCTAGGGCAGATAGCCTAGTATGAACCTATGAACCTATGAATTGTAAAACCAGCTACCTTCAGGTTTAGCTGAACTATGTAGAAACAGGTGCCTGACCAAACTCTGTTTTGTTTTTTGGCACTTATATGCTATAAAACCATTTTATCTGGAACCTTTACTGATCCTAAGGTTTAACTTCACATGATTTTAGTAATATGCTTGCTAACTGTCATAAAGTCTTCTGCATGTCTTTGGGATTAGTAGTCCTACTGTTTTTATGCTGATTCTGTTACTTCAGGTGTTGTTACAAAAGTTTGGGCCATTTTAAGGGAATAATGTGTTGTAAACTTAATTTTGTTCTAGACTTTATATCTATTTTCAAATTTTGAAGTAATCATTTTGTTCTTAATTTATTTCATTTTTATTCAAAAATTGTCATATTTTTTCCTCTAAATTTTTGTGTTGTACATTTTATCTTTCTTGCCATGCTTATTTTTCTGTTGTTTTATTGAATTATTTTGCATCAGCAATAGAGTTCTCTCCTCATTACAATAAGAAACTTTTGCCATCTCAATAGTGAAGCTAAAACTATATTAATTTGCATATCAAAGACCCGTTTGATATAATTATTTATTTCTCCATGGCATTGCTCTGGATTTGCAAGATTATTGTAACCAGTGAAATAAATAATTTTATGTACGTTATTAGTTAATTTATTTCAAGTATGCAGACAAGACCTACAGTCCCTTTACCAGCTATGTCCTGTTACTTTTGAACAAGCATGAGACTGGTTGAGTAGTTGAAATATTTATGAAAAATAGGAACTATGCATTGATAATACAGAAATATGAATGGAAGTAAGTTGCTGTGGTACTTGACTAATAAAATGGATTTTCCAGGTAAAAACATGCCTAGAGACTACAGTGAAACAGAAAGTCTCACTAAACTGACACTCAAAACATTGTGAAAAATGAAAAACTCATAATAACCAAAACATAAATGTAGCATAAGGCATCACAACTTACCATTTTTACAAGGGACTGTGCATCCTTTAGTGTTAAACCGCTGTCTCAATACCCTCCAGTCTGCCACAATATGAACTCCAAGGTCACTCAGCTATGAAAAAATGAAAAAAATAAAACATTACATTTTCCCTTTACACAGAACTACCTGGACCTTGGACACAGGATGAAACAGCATCTTTGACAAAACAATAGCTAACACAAAGCATTCAAAATTTAAGAATTTGCTTAAACTTACATGACACTTTAAATGACTGCAGTATGTCACATTACACATAGTGTTTTTCCTCACTGTGTGTCTTAACCTAAGCAGGATCATTAAGGGTCCAGAAGTAACCAATATGACAAATTGTTGTACTCCTGTGTTTTTCTTCCTTATGTTGTATAGCCTATTGATGCCTGGATTCCACTAGGGTGGCTTGTTTTTCCAGTTTGTACTGAGCTTATTTCTGGTAGGTACAGCTGTCTCTATGCATTTATCAATATGACTATATAGAGTATCTGTGAACAATTCTGTATAGGCAAATGTTTAGTCAGGGATTGCAGGTGCATGACATTTTTGTTTTATAGGTTATCACTTAATAATAATAAATTTGTCTTAGAACAGTTCCTAAATGCTATGGGGTTGGCTGGGGTCACAGGGTTTATTTATGTTTCAAAGGAAGCAGCTTTATAGTCCGACCTTGTGATGGGGGATACTACACTGAGTGGGGGTGGAGGTGGTGCAGCATTTGTCCATGGGGGGTGCAGCATTATCCCATGTTAGTGGTGACTGGGTCCAGTATGTTTGCTCCCCTGTAAGGTGTGTGGACTGTCTGGCACAGTATGCTAGCATTTACAAAGTCCATGAATCTCTGAGCCTGCAATTTTTGGGTCAGTTATGATTCCCAGTTTATAGTGGCACAGATAAAGTCACCCATGAGCATGGTATTTCGTTGAATGGTGAGTGTCCATGGGTTTTCTGGTTCACAAAAAAGGGACCTATAGCTAACAAGGATATGGTATGGGGCTTTGCATCTCATAATTTGGATGTGGAGAAACTCAGTCTTGCCATCCTGTTGACCACACTTCAGGTGACCTTATTATTGATGTAGATTGAGACACCTCCTCCTTTAGTCCCTGCCTATGCAGTAGCTGACCTAAATATGTGGACGGCATCCAGTGGCACTGTGTAAATACATTTCTTTCATACCTTTTCAGTCTGTTTGAGAATAAGCTGAATGTCAGTAAACATAAGGCAATTGCTGCATTGCCTTAGGATTCCAGTATCCACCAAGCTGGGTGCAGAGATAGCAGGAAAATTCATGCTCTTGTTTGAGTAATCAGTAAGCTGTTCCAGGAGGGAATAGCATTAATGAGAGTATCTACTCCCAGCATGCGGGACATTGCTTGTCAATGTGCAGACTAGTTTTGGTTCGTGCAACCAAGTAAAAGGATAGTGTTGCTGGGCAAAAGGTGCAGGAAGCAACAATTAAGTACCAGTACCAAATACAAAGTAGCAAATTACACAGTAGCACTGCCTGGAAGGCTTCTCAAAAGTGCATATCTTAACAATAAGAAAACAGTACAATATTAGGAACAAATTATTTAAAGCGTAAAATCATCAAATAAAGCAAATCAATCAATCAATCAATCAACCAATCAATAAATAAATAAATAAGTAGCTCCATAATATGGGTCTATATTGAAAACTCGAACGTTGACTTACCAGAACACCTAAACGCCGACACATATTCTGGGAACTGCAAATAGTCCGAACACCCTAAACCGCGAAATTCAAAAACTCGAAATATCATAGTTGTCCCATCCCACCGATCGCTACATACTACCTAACTAAATAAACCACATAAATACACTAAACAAAACCCTACTTCTAACCCTAACCTAAACCCTACTTCTAACCCTACACTAAATATTTCATATACCACCAAGTATGCACTTAACTTAACCCGCACCCTAACCCTAAGGTCCATAACTATCGCACACTTACCTAACGGAGCTATACCGCAGAAAGTCCAACCATGATGAATCGATGTTTTGCATTTCGCCCTTCAGGACGATCGATGTTTTTGCAATTCGATGAAGACGTGATGGCGTTTAGGTGTTCTGGTAAGTCAACGTTCGAGTTTTCAATATAGACCCCATAATACAGCTAACTGAAGTGCAGAACAATAACATAAATCACTTTTCTGCCAAGGATGGAGTAGGATTAATTCAGAACCCTCTCTGTGTTTCATTAGAATACCAAGCAGATGGAAGTTCTGTGAAAATGAGCATGAGGCAATTTATAGTAATGGAGTTTTACTCAAAAACAATATTGGTTTGCTGGGTAGGCAGTCAGTATTATGGATTTATGGAAAACAGTTGGTGGGAAAAGTACTTAACTAGGTTACCCAACAGACAATAAAAATGAAAGAGGGGAGGGAGGGACTTTGGAAATCAGATTACCATCATAGGTAGAAGTTGCAATATTGGAGCTTTATAACTTCAGAACTTGTAGGAAGCCATAGCTAGTCCTATGACTTAAGGTTACTGGTCAATGATGCCAGGTAGGTTAGAATTCTAAAAGCGTTAGCTTAACAGTCAGAGCAGGGAATGAATTGGGGCAAATACAAAAAAACAGTGGATAAATAGTAGCCAAGTGAACAGAAAGACACTAAAATGCAGGTAAGACTCTGGAATGTAAATAGCTGTAAAAGTACTGAAGCACAAATCCTGCAGCAAAATTTACAATAGTGCGACTTCCGCAATCCCACTACAGTCAAGGCACCAGTAATGCACCAGTAATACCATTTATGGAAAATGCAGTAATAAATTATTAAATGAAACACATATCTGGCAGTAGTACACTGCTCTGCTACAACTGCGAATGACACCATAAAATTAAGGCCCAGACAATGTTCAAAATATTATCAGCTAAATTTTGCAAGTAATTCTATTTATGGAGATAGAAGTGCAGTATAATGATAGAAGTGCAGTATAATGATAGATGTGCAGTATAATGATAGAAGTGCAGTATAATGACAGAAGTGCACTATAATGATAGAAGTGCAATATAATGATAGATGTGCAGTATAATGATAGAAGTGCAGTATAATGATAGAAGTGCAGTATAGTGATAGATGTGCAGTATAATGATAGAAGTGCAGTATAATGATAGAAGTACAGTATAATGATAGAAGTGCAGTATAATGTGTAAAAGATCTGGCAGTACTTCACAGTTTTCCCACAACTGCAAACGAAGCTACAATACTAAAGTCCCAGAAAAAAATTAAAACCGATAAATTTTTTGGCTAAAATATGGAAAAAGCAGAACAGTACAAAAAGTATCACCATATAGTTTACTATAAGTGCAACTAAAATATTTAAGCAAAATTGAAATAAAAGCTTTTTTGTTCCCTTTTTAATGAAAAGCTTGTTTCTCACAATTCTCGCCTCACAGAATCTTGAATAAAAGACCTTAAATACTAGGCTATTACTCTGCAGACTATTTGCAAGTCTTGCTCATAGCTGGAGATCAGAATCAAACCTTGTACCTTCTATCTGTGAGGCAAAGACTGTAAATATTATATCAACCCCTCACTCAAACCTGGACAAATGCCATACTCTTACTCTGCCCCTTATTTAGATTCATAGGTTAGTACTAGGATAGCTGCCCTTGCAGACCATTTTAAGCCTTATCAGTTTTACCTTCAAAGGTGAGAATCATACTCTGTACATTGTGTATGTTAGGTAAACACCTTATCCACTATGCCAATCCTAATCTGTCACTGTCTGCGTGGAGTCTGCACATTGTCTTTGTGCATACACAGGTGTTCCACAGGTAAGCAGGCTTCATGTCAAAAACATGACGATTGATTGGCTACTTTAAAATGACTGTACACATTTAGTATCCTTTCCACGTTCTGCGGCTTATGTTTGAAAGAGTTTGTTAAGAATCAGTTTACTTACCTGGTTAGGAAAGTAACAGTAAATAAAAAATAAATGTATAATTAACTAAAGCATGTAAAATAAAATGCATATAAAATAACTGAAACAGGTGCATTTGTACTGTAATCATAGAGATAACTCAATAAAAAAAATCTACAAAATAACCTTACAGCTATCTTTTTTAAAACAATAAATGCAAATAATTTAAAAATGACGCAAGATGATAGGATAGTGTGTAAAATGGCTGGCACTGCATGTTATATAAATATTCTGCTTTATCTGTTAATGAGCAAAACAATAGCAGAGAGATACTGCAGTCATAATAGTTGTTGAACAAGCAGCTATTTGTGAATTCACTGACAAATGTGCACCCATACTTTTGCCATTTTTCTCTGTAAACAGGCACAGATATTGAAAATGCATTCACCATATTTGAAACTAATATGAATTACATGTGGCAGAGTGGTGCAGCCATTAGCATTAGTATTTCACAGCTCCTGGTTCAGTTTTGGCTGGGTTACCTTGCATGAATAATCCGCATGCCCTTTCTGTCACACCTCAAACACACTCTGATATGTGAACTGGCAAACTTCGAAATTCCTGTAAGGCTCTGTGTGTGGTGTATGAGGGACACATGCATGCATGTGCGTGTGTGTAAGCATCTGTGACTTAGAGTCAGAGTTAAAGTAAAGGCTAGGGGAAAAAGATAAAATAACTTTTTGACCATAAAACATATATATGCAGCATTTGAGCATAAAAAGGTTTTATAAACACTTCAGTAGCCATCCCAACAGTCACTGTATTGAAATCAGCTGAATATATTTTTATTTATTTATTTTTTTATTTTTTACATTTGTTAACATGGTTAGTCTGCCTGGGTTCTTAGAAGCCCTTTTTCAGCAGAGACCTGAGGAGAAAAGCTCCCAAAAAAAAAAGTTTAAGTAAACAAATAGTAAGAACAAAGATAAACACAGATCACACATAACTCAAAACTGCATCATGGGTAATGATAAATAAATTAAGCAGTTTGCAATGGTTTACATCATATGAAAGTCATCCTTTTCATCTTAAAATGTTATCGAATTCTGATTTCGCATGAGATAGCACTGTTTACAGCTACACTGATAAACATGGTTAGTGGCATGCTAATCTCTGAACCATGATCCTTTACTGCTGTTCTGCAACAGTAGCATATCTAAAAATCTTAGGCCCGGTCAAAAATACCAAAAAGGTGCACACTCACCTTAAACAGTATCCTATTAACTATCGGCTACTTTGTTTCAGTACCTATCATGTATTACTGCTGAGCATATTTTATTGGTTTCACCATAGTTTGTGGGGACCCTATTTTTGCTGGTGTTTGCTGACTAGTTTTGATATACTGTACATAGTAGCCTTTTTGTCAGAAGTTTCATATTAAATGGGAATTAGGCTATGAGTGGAGATGTGCTATCCAACTCTCAGTGGCTGTTTTGGGCTTAAAACAACCTGATTATTGTGGCTGTTGCCATTAGGTAACAGAAACTTGTATAAGAAACAATGCTTCAGTATACCTGGGGTTGCTGACTTTGGTTCTTTCCAGCAAAGGGTGCTGGGAAACAATGCATGCTATCATACACTGTGCATCATGGTATAACACAGGAGACATTTGACTTTAGGTTGCTGAAGCCTAAGGCTCATGTCAGTAGTTTTCATTTTCAGGTTTACTTTAAACACTTGCCAGATTTCATTAAAGGGAGTGAAAGAAAGAGAGAAAGAAGGAAACATTCTCTGACTTGACAAATTTTACTTTCGTTTCATTCAAAGGACAGTAATGACTTAAACTTGGAAAACAGACTTTCATACAATTGGTACATTAGTAATTTGACAAATGTTTGATAATAAGTTGAAAAGAGCTACCATCTTTCAGTGTAGCAAAATCCGCATGGAAGTCACACCACTTATGCCACCACTAACCACACCTTTGTCCTTCCCTTTCCTTGTCCACACCACCTACCCTACGCCGATTTTGTGCTCTAAATGAGCATGTGAAGGAGAGACAGAATGTCTTATTTCTGCAAGACTTGAAGCAAACTGCATAATGTTACAGATACTTTTCTGTATTAAAAAAAAGGAAGACCAAGGTAGAATTTAAACTCCAGCATTCTGTTTGTGTTGCTAAATAGAATACCAGAATATGTATAGTGTTTTCTGAACTATTGGACTATTTTATTCTGATTTCCTGATAGTCCAGAAAAAAATGGTTAGGTGACAACTCTAAAGTCAACTTTTTTTTACAGGACGAACATCAGATTTTTCCATAAAAAAACATGGATGTGGGCTGGACACAGGATGAAAGCCATAGAGACAAAACAAAGCCGTCAGTGGGTAAACTTGCATTGCTCGCATCTAACCAGTGTTTGTTGCTATTGTAAGATAATATTATTTAAAAAAAGGATTTTTCTTATCTTTTTCTTTAAGTAATGATATCATATAATGATATTAATATTTCACCTTCTGCTTTGTGTTATTATTCTCAACAGACAGCTTCCAAAACTACTGATAGTATATACACCAGAGTATATAATTACAATTGGACAGTACATTGGTGCAATGCAGTTCCTTCCACTTCACCTTGTAGGATCATAAAATATAGAAGGCAAGTCAGACCACAGACCATGTGTGCTTTGTTAATACTCATCCTCAAGCTTTACCACCTTTTGGAAAGAGGTTGATACCTACGAATCTTGGTGTAAATTTATGGGCACTCATCCAGCTGTCTAAGATATACTTGATGGATGACAGGGAATCAAATTACTTGACAATGCAGGGGAGTTTATTCCATTGCAAGGGGTGATACTAAGTGAGCAGCCTATCTCTACATCTAGTTTTATTTATTTCTTGATAAAGGATTAGATCTGTAGTTCTGGTATTGGAACACAGTTTGACTTATTCTGGAAAAGGAGATCAAGAATAAGTGGATCATAAAGGGCATAGTAGGCTAGACCCAGGTCTCACCTCAGGACACTGTATGTCATTCGGTACACGGATAAAGATGCACGTGTTTTTGGTTAATAAAGGTTTTCAAGATCAGAGCTCCTTTTTGATAGGAACCTCTATGTCTTTTCAAGGTTTTTCAATATCTAGCCAGATACCAGCTGAAGGGTACATTATATTCAATAATAGTTCTGACTGGGCAGAATACATTGGGACAATGACTTCCTTAATTTTAAAAGAGATGCACTTAGCAATTAGTATAAAATGTGGAAATATTTCCTGAATATTTTCATTATGTGATTGTCAAAGGAAAGAGAGCTACCGACTCATGCGCCCAGATCTCTGACATAAGATAAAGGGGTGTTTTCAATGGAGTAGGATGCAGAGTGTTTCTGATTCATGATAGGGGATAGGGGAATATGTTGTATTTCTTTGCATTTGGTTGGAGCTTTTTTTCCATGCACCAAGAATTGACTTTAGTTAATTAGTTTTGGAGGCAATATATATCCAAAGTGAATTTAACAACCACACCCAACTTATAGTCATCAGCACACTTTGTTAACCAGAGATCATTGTTATCAATCTGTAGGTCTGAAAATTAGATACCAAGATGAAGGGGGTCCATCACAAATCTCTAGAGGACACCAATGGTTATGTTCTGTTTGTCTGAGGAGGCATCACCCCATTGGATAATGTGCATTTTATCCTTAAATCAGTTGCCTATTCATCTTACCACACAGGGATTTGTGTTTAAGGTTATAAACATAGAAGCAATTCCATAATTTGGTATGATAGTAAATGCCTTGGCCAGACAAAGATAGGCAGTATAGACAGTGCAACCACTATCAACCACCTGAGTGACCTTTTCAAAAAGTTCACAGTACTTGGCAGGCAAGACCAATTGTAGTGGATCTAGCTTAATCAGATTTTTAATATCATAATTTATGAGATCAGGGGTGATGTACACCATAGCTTTACAGATAAGACTCTTAAGGTTGATGAGTTTATAGTTTCCTGGGTTCATGGTGATTCTGTCCTTACGGAAGAGCATTACTGCAGCAGTGCACCTGGATTCAGCAACATAGTCTGTAGCACAGCTTAGGTTAAACAGTCTGAGGAGGCAATCAATGAGTGCATATTTAAACCTGTTTATTAGACAACCCTTCATGCTCTCTGGGCCCAGGCAGAAAGTGTTCTTGGTCTTTAAGAGTACTTTATGAATATCTTCCTTGGTGATAATGGGAGAGGGAGGTGACTCAGGAAAGGATTGAGAGAGGATGATAGTTTCATGGAAGAAACTTGCTGGAATAATGCTATACAGTATGTTTCTAATGTTTTTTGGGGATTTGAATGAGAGGCTTTATGGAGCAGATCTGTGAAGAACTGAGAGATATTTTTTTTAGTTTTCTGATGAAACTGATGCAGAACTTGCAATTATATTTTCTTCTGTTGCTATTCTTAATTTATGCAGCATTTTGCAGGTCCTTATAGTTGCTTGTAATTTTCTGGGTCAGTTTTTAATATTACTTTGATGCTGTATGGTTTTAGTGGTTTTAGCCATGCAAGGCAATTTAAGGAGTTTCTTCCTTCTGTTGTGTAGTTTCTATTGGTAGACCACCATGAGGATTTGTTTTTGAATTTACCACCAGAAAAGGTTTTGGAAGGGATTGCTAGGTCAATACATTTATCTAAAGATAGAAAAATGACTTAGCTGTATAACTGGGTTCAAAAGGCATAGCTAAGTTAAAGCAAAGTAGGCAGCCATCCCGGGTGCATGTTATTAGGGGATGCGATCTCTAGATGTTGATCAGGCAGAAATGCAGTATCAGCATTCTGAATGTGGATACTGCATTTTTGATTAGATCTGAAGCATTTCAGGTCTTTGTTTGTGTTTAGCAAGCCAGTTGTTACATATGTAACATGCAGTTTTCTACAGTTGTTAAAAGGGAAGAGCCTTTTCTTTTTCATTTGCTTTGGTCCTCAGTTCCAGATAGGGCTTTTTTTTCCCCAAGTCCTTAAAATGCTGAGGGGGCACCCAAACATGAATGTGCACTGGGTACACAAATACTTAGCTATGCTCTGTTGGGGTCTGCCATGGAATTAACATGGGTAAATACATTTTTATGAGGGTGGTCTTTTTCAAGTCTTTAAAGAAGGTGGTGTTTGCAACCAACGGACTGGAAGTTTGAGGGTAAAGATAACCAAATTATTGTCAGTCTTTACAAATGGAAAATTTAACAGGCGGGGCCAGGTTTATGAGTAATGAGCCAAAAAGGTTTACACTTCTTGTCAGTTTGAGGACAAGCTTATCAAGGACACTTTCGCTCATGCTATCCAAGAAATGCTGAACATACCCTGCATTGAAAATTTTGAAGCTTAAATCATTGGATGGATAAAGTCTTCAAGTATTAAAGCGCCATTGCTTATAAAGATATCTCAATGAATGACAGGAGTTTATTGTGGTCATCTGGAGCCATGAAAGGTGAATGGTATCAGACTATGACATGGAAATGACATTTCCCTAAGGTGAGCTGAAGTTCAATAAGTTTAATGGGGTGGGTCTGAAAGTGAAGTAGGCCCAAAATCCAGGCAAAACATGTGCTCACTGTGGATTTGAACCATGCTTTGGTGACAATGCATACATGGCTACACTTTAAATGTGAAAGTGCTTCAAGGTCAGGCAGTTCACTCTTAAGACTCCTGACATTAAGTAGAGTCACCTTAATATCATCCAGTCTGGGACTGGAGATATTTATGAGGTTAGGATGTTCATTTGATGAACTCTGTCTAAAAAGGCATAGTTGGAGCAGCAAAAGCTTTGGCCATTACATGGAAACCCTTGAATGAAAAATGTAGACCATCCTCTGTAAATTAAGATCAACTATCAATCATTTGTCCCAGGGTGATACTTACTGGAACTCCCAGGAATGGTGTCAGCATATTAGGGAATTGTTGAATCCAATTATCTTTTCCTTGTATCTAGGTATCATTGTAGGTGAAGGGATGATTCACCTTAGAACAAATGTCTTACACTTAGCTGAAGCTAGTGTGGTAAGTGTCAATCCTTCTGTCTGCTCTTAAGGGGATTTGATGTCAGGTCATTTATCCCCACATGGACTATAATCATGTAGTAGTCATACTTGGTAGAGGTGA
This sequence comes from Protopterus annectens, assembly GCF_019279795.1. Classification (NCBI taxonomy): domain Eukaryota; kingdom Metazoa; phylum Chordata; order Ceratodontiformes; family Protopteridae; genus Protopterus; species Protopterus annectens. The sequence continues at coordinate 890,879,097 of NC_056748.1, forward strand.
GGGTGATGAGTGCCCTAGTTATGTTCAATATCTTGTCTTCTGGGACACAGCTGACTGCTGTCCTGTCCTTACCCAGCCTGGTGAGTGTAAAATCTGTGTACCTAACAAATAAGTCATTAATAACTAGGATGTTTCCAGTAACTGAATTATGTCTACCAGACATGGGAGTGGTTAACTGTTAGTGGCATGTTGAAGCTGGTGTTGATGTAGACTTACATGGAGTAGGTATAATCAGGGGTTTACACTAATGCCTAGTGTTGGGAGTTGTAGGAAGCATGTTTAGAGTATGCAACAGTTTTATTTTGTTAGTACAATTATGTTGATTTGCATGGGTGGGGGTGTGAAAGTGCAATGCTCACTGCATATAGTGGACTGTAATAAGGATGCCTACATACTGGTTAAGTATTTGCACCTCTTACAGATGACATCTATAACGTTAAATAACAGCTCATTATTGGTGAGCATCAGGCAGTTTTTATATTGACTTAGGATACCAAGTGTTAGAAGGCTGACAAAGATGCTGGGAGTAAATGGGGCTATGAATGTGATTATACAAAAACTGTTTGGAGGAACTATGAAAATGCTTTTGTACTAGGACATTCAGAGAGACAGTAATGCTGTGGTGATGGAGATGCTTGGATAGTACTTCATATGAGTTGCTAAACCAAACTATTTGGTCGTAACCACTCTATTTTGTGCAGCGAATACTGGCCACAGACAATTCAGTGCAGCTTGTTTTGGTCCTGAGAACTCTCACACCTGGCAACTGCAGAATGGAGACAAATGTGAAAGTAATACTGATTATAGGGAAAAATTGGAGTTGTGGCCACTACCCATTGAATAGCTATTCTTACAGAAGTAGTGCACTCAGCATAGCTACAGGCATGTTGCACATCAAGCAAGAACAAAAGGGAACTGATGAAAAACAGCTATAAATTCAAGTCAATGGTGCCGGGCTACCTAGATACAGCAACAGCTAGCCTATTCCCACTAGATCACCTAGTGCTCCATCCAAGATGGACACCACACTAGTCTAGAAAAGGTTATTAACAGAGAAAAGTAAGTATAAATCAAATAAACAAGCAGTTTGAAATTAGCAGATAGCAAAGCAACTTTAAGTGTAGAGATAAAATGCAAAAAAAAAAATAAATAACTTTCATGAGTTTTTGTGAAGATCAGAAACACTTTTAAGCTTTTCAGTCAGTGGAAACAGGCTTAACTCTCTGCAGTTCTGTTGGAAAGCCAGCAAAGAACCTCAGCTGAGCACGGTATATATCAAGCAAAAGTGCAGTCAGACACACTGCATCAACAGCCAGTATACATTTTTGCCCCTATAATTTATAGCTGAAACTACCCAATATGCAGTTATTGTAGTGTTTCTGAATCATGTATGATCCCTAGAGGGGATGCATTTGCATCTGTTCTCCATACACAGAGCACTGTGACTGCACAAAAGAATACAACCGAGTATAAGATCTTACCACGTTGTATTGCAGTCTATATGAATCATACAGGTCTATGGTTAATCATCAAACAGCATGTTCATTGAACATCTGTTCACTGAATACTAATTGTCGAAACCTCTATTAATCGAATGGCCATATCATCGTAAAGATTTTCATCAAATGATGATAGTTGGCCACCATAAAGGAAGGTTTACAAAACACTTACTTACTGGTAACATACTGGTAAGGAAACCTGCCCTTTCCCACTGTAGTGTGACCTCGAAGTTGGTGTATATAATTAGTGGGGGGGATTGGGGAGTGCAGCCCCCCACATAATGAGTGTCCGGTGTTGAACTAATTTTCTTTTTGTGGGGGACTGTGCCTCTCACACCCCAGGCTAAATATATATACCAACTCCAAAGTCGCACTACAGTGGGGAAAAGGCGGGTTTCTTTATAGGTGCATTATCGGTAAGTAAGTATTTTGTAATGCTTCCTTTATGGTAGCCAACTATCATCCTTCAAAGAAAACTGTTATGATGATATGGCCATTTGATCAAAGGAAGTTTGACAATTGGTATTTGGTGAGCAGCCGTTCGATGAATGTGCTGTTCGATAATTAGCCATAGACCCCAATCATTCAGAGTTTTGGCATGCTGTTTTGCTGCGTGCTAGCTCTGCTCCATGGACACGATGTCTATGAATCACAGCCTGTTTTTAATCACATGGAATGCGCTGTCTTTTTTCTTTTTACTTTTTATGCTGAATTCATCGTGTTTGCTAAACTGAATACAACAGACAGCATTCTGAGAGATCACCATGGGAATCTAAAGAACAGCTTTGGAAATGTTTTTGAACACTGGGGATCTGCATTATTAACTTAAACTGGTTTTGTACTTTTTCAGTATTACAGTTAGCTTTGTGTTTTTTGGTTTGTTATTTGATGCAGCTTTGCTAAGTGATATTTGTTATCTGGAATAAGCTTAACATGTTCACATTGCACATTTTTCTAACTGCACTGTTAACTATTTTAGCTCAGTTACTTATCTCATTCCTCTGGGTGACTGCTCATTCACCTATTTAGTCACATTTTAATCTTCTAAATATTAAGCAGCAACTATTGGAGAATTTAACATCTGTGTGTTACTCTTCAACAGTGCTAAAATTATATTCTATCACTTTCAGATATTCTCAGCAGAAAACATTGCATTCTCACAGATCTGTTGCAAAATGTAATAAGTTTACCAAACTCAAATGGAACTGAAAGAAATATTACTTTTAAAAATAATATATACCAGAATCACGCTGATATAATTACTGTCTAAAACAACCTTGTTACATTATTTTATTATTCTTGCTGTTACAGTTTATTCAAATAACTGATTAGAATACCGATCCAAGAATCCAAAGATAAGGCGAAGGACCAGTGAACGTGCTTTAGATTGCAGTTGTGGTAAACCTTCCTCTTGATTTTAAGTGACTGACCGCTGTTCAAATATGAGCAACAAGACAGAACTTAGAAAATGAATGAGGATGTTTTTTAGATGAACAAAAAGGAGACATGAAGGAAATTCAAAATAATGTGAAAGACAATTAAATGAACAACAAGGATCATGAGATATCACACAAGTACTTGTAGAATACGAGAAAAAAGAAAGGAAATAAAAAAATGAGCCTTCAGCATAGATGCTGTAGGAGTCGTGCCAGAAGTAGGAAGTGTACATAATAAGATGATAAGAAAAAGTACGAGAGGGCAAAGACATCCAAAAATTAACCTGGGAAATGGAACTAGAGAGGAATAATATCAGAATACCTTCTACACAGGTGATACTAGGAAAGGAGAAATGACTGTTGTATGAGTTATAATGACAGTAGCTAACTGACTTACTCTTATAGTCTCCTTTTTAAACAGCTTGGTTATAGTCCCTATTAATGTTACAGTCCTTTTTGTTAAGCAATAAACCCACATTGTCAATGACAAAATGGGTTACTCCAGTATCAGTCAACAGGCCCTTGTCCATTTCCTGAGGTAGGAATTCAGATCTTGTAGCAAAAACGTAAAACATATGTTCTCAGGTAAGGCAAAGATCATAGATCATATACTGACCTCAAATCGATGGTCCAGTTAAAGAGCATGTTTCTTAGGACAGTTTCCTCTCCTAGCCACAGATAGTAAACTGCAAATGATGAATTGCCTCTCTTGAGCTACTACACTATTCCAAAATTATATTATACCAGCATAAACAATGTGCCCAATATTGCACACATAATAGAACAAGCCAAGGATGCACAGCAACTATCTTATGCAGACATTTTAATAAAATGCCAGGAAGTTAACCAAATAGTCAGCAGAATGGGCTAAATTATAGAATGTGATCTCACCAACTGTACAGAATGCAACAAATTTCAATGCTTATCATTACACATGGAGTAATAACTCTTAGATACCTTAAAAAGGGACGATGAAAGGGAGCCTAAACTGTTAAGATAAGAAATAGTCATTTATCTGCTGATATAACTACTGTATCCATACCTCTCAACTGTCCAGATTTTCACAGAATGTCCAGAGTTTTGCCTCTTATTTTTATTCTGTTCCTCATAAAATTTGTTGTTCTCAGGCAAATCATTCAGGATTGAAGTCATTAAACAATGACAGACATTTGAGTTTCAGACTTCATATCCTTTACAAACTATATAATAATGTAAAATCTGTCATTCTAGCAACTTTCTAAGTTTATAGGAACAATATTTAAAGTCTGTACTTTTACTGACCCTTTGTGCCCTCGTTTCTTCTGGCTTTGTCCAGATTTCCTGCTCTGAGAGGTTGAGAGGTATGACTGTATCATATTACCTTTTTACATTATTTCAGTATTCCTGCTTTCGCAATTTAGTCAAATAACTGGATAGAATACCAAACTAACAATCGAAGTGCCAGGAGTGTAGTAAGGAATGTGCTTTGGACAGTAGTTTGGACTGAAAATCTTGGTGAAGTTGTGGACTGAAGGCATAGATGTTGCTCCACAAATGAGTGCTAATGCATCCCCTGTAAAAAGGCTACAAATACATCAGTTTTTCTTATAGAATGTGCTCTGAGGGGTCCCTCAATGAGTTTACTAACTGAACTATAAAACAGTATGCTACCAGTAATCCAGTTTGTTAATGGTTTGATTGCCAGCAGTTACCACCAAAACAAAATGGTCACAACAAATTCTTATTAATTCATTAGCATCAGTAATCAGATCATTATTTACATTTATGGCAATCCTACCATGTCAAACTAATAATAAAAATAATCTGTAATCTGATGGCACATTAAGTTTTAAGTATTATAAAAATATGTTTTGTTTTCCTTTACATATGTTGCCAATTTGAGTTCATATGTACTTTTAATTTGTCTGCGTTCTTTTTGCAGTTTTAACATTACAGCAGTATATCTCTGTGTTCTTTGTGGGGATGTTGCAACACTTTCAGAATAGTTACAAGATCTCTAATGCATCTCTACTGGTTCAGAGCCAAGAGATGGGATGAATAGATCCATGACACAGATAATGGCCAAGGCTAGGTGTGACAATCTGATGGCCAGTAGAGGACAAGGACAGTGCTGGACTGAGTGAATCAGAGCAGCTAGGAAAAAACAAACAATGCAGGGACCATGAAAGGAAACACCACTGAAGTAAAACAAATGTATAAACTAAAAAAAAAAAACAACATGGTATTCCTGTAGGCAGAAAAGCCAGTGCACCAAAGTAAAAAACAAGTTTAATGGTAAAAGCTTTCACTGTTAAAAGGAGCTTCATCAGACATCTCCATCAAAGAAAGCTATCCATCTATATTCAAAATAACCAATCAACATCAAAAAACAATCAACTAATTAAAACATGAAATGCATTCTTAAAGTGCCAACACTTAAAACAGCCATCTATAACAGTACATCTATAACAACAAGTACAGGAACACATTTCAACTATAATTTCAATGTTGGCATAGTGATGGGCACAGCTTGTGCCAACAGCTACGCCAACCTTGTTTTGGCTAACTGGGAAGATGATGTGATTATGAATAATGTGCATAGCCATAATATAATATGGTACAAGAGATTTGTCGATTACATTTTTGTGTTGTGGGGGAGTAGTGAGACACAATTACTATCCTTCATTGAGTTCCTAGGAAGTACCATTTCTTTTCTGAGATTTACACATACGTATTCCACTGAACAGATCAACTTCCTTGATGTGAAGGTACAAAGGTCAGGAATAGGTACCTTTAATACGGGGCTCTATAGGAAGGAAATTAGGAAAAATACGTTATTGCATAGAAATAGTATGCATCCACACTATATTAAATGCAGTAGCAAGAAGGATGTGCCACACAAGACAAGTCATGGAGATCAAATGGATATAAGTAGCAGGGATGTAGTAAGTACATTATATGTAAATATTATCAAACTAAATTACTAAACAGGAAAATTACTGTAAAAAAAATAAAATGCCAAAACCATGGTAAGAAATGCAATTCCAATTCCAGTTGTTGGTTGCTTTGTGTTCTTGTTACGCTGGTTACAGACGGAACGGGAGACGGAAGAGCAAGACAATATATATATAACAATATATATAAAAAATAAAAAGGAAACAAAAATGCATTAAGCAAAACACATAGTGAAAAAGGGCTTAGAACATAGTTTTACCCTTCAAAATTATTGATCAAATTGAGGTTAAATTGTTAAAACAAAAATGATAATATATATATATATATATATATATATATAGTATATTTGTATATATTATTATTTTATTTTTTTATTTTTCCATTTATTGTAGTAATAACTATATATTATGATAGATTATTAATTAAGTGTATATATATAGGATATTTATATTCTTATGTTTTTAGGGAAACATTTTCTAATAAATAATGTATGATAGGCAACATTCATTTGTAATATTTATTTATATATTTATTGTATATATACATTTATACTTATATTTTTTTCACTATATTGCTAGGAATGTTCTTACCAGCCATTTTATTAGGATGATGAGGTTACATAGTGATGACACAGTTGAAAGAAGGCTTTGAGCAACTCAAACAAGATTTAATTGATAGAGGTTATAAGCAGAAAGAAATTAATAAATGTATAAAATCAGTACTTAGAGATAGAGATGGTAGGGGTAGACCTTTTTCTCAGATAACCCCAATAGTGAGTGTTCTGCACAATTGTACACCAATGGTAGAAAGGTTAGGTTCCCTTTAACATATTCCAATGATGTTAATTTGTTTTGTGATATTGTGAAAAGAAATTGGAATATTTAGTATGCAAACAATGAATTAAGGGAGATTATTACTGAAAGACCGAGTTTTCCTTTCAAAAATAATTTATCTATTAAAGGGCAGCTTTGCTACAGGAAAGATGAGACCCCACATATAATAGCTTCCGAAAGGAAAGGGACGTTTCCTTGTAGGAAATGCAGTATGTGTAAATATGTGCATGTTTGTAGTAGTTTTGTACATCCTACACAGAGGTGAGTTGTAGATTTTTATTTAATGCTAATTGCACTACTAAGAACATAGTATACTATACCTTTTCTACATGCTGTGGTGCGTACTATATTGGGAAGACTAACCGTTTCTTTAGAGAGTGGGTACTTGAGCATTTAAGAGACACCAGGAACAACAAAGAAACGAATGCTCTGGCTAAGCATGTGTGGTCTAATAGTGGTCAACATTATTTTAAGTTTTTTGTACTAGAGATTGCTGCTCAGTGTGTAAGGGGAGGTGACATTAATAATCAGACAGAGGCCCATGAACAGAAATGGATTCTGCTATTTAGGGCAGATCACCCCCTGGTATTAATGATATGGTTTCATTAAAACCTTTTTTAAACCATTGAAACCTTAAAGTTTTTGAGTTTGTGTATGTTTTTATATGAATATTTTTTTATATATGTGTTCTTCTTCTTTCGGCTGCTCCCATTAGGGTTGCCACAGCAGATCAACTGTTTCCATTTCTTCCTGTCCTCTGCATCTTGCTCTGTCACACCAACTACCTGCATGTCCTCTCTCACCACATCCATAAACCTTATCTTAGGCCTTCCTCTTTTCTTGTTACCTGGCAGCTTCATCCTTAGCATCTTTTTCCCAATATACTCTGCATCCCTCCTCAGCACATGCCCAAACCAATGTAATCTTGCCTCTCTGACTTTGTCTCTAAACCGTCCAACCTGGGCTGACCGTCTAATATACTTATTCCTAATTCTGTCCATCCTCGTTACACCCAGTGCAAATCTTAACATCTTCAACTCTGCCACATCAAGCTCTGAACCCTGACTTTTTTGTCAATGCCACTGTCTCCAACCCATATAATATAGCTGGTCTCACTACCCTCTTGAAGACCTTCCCTTTCACTCTTACTGGTACTCGTCTGTTACAAATCACTCCTGACACTTTTCTCCACCCACCCCATCCTGCCTGTACTCTCTTCTTCACCTCTCTTCCACACTCACCATTACTCTGAACTGTTGATCCCAAGTATTTAAACTCATCCACCTTTGCCACCTCTACTCCTTGCATCCTCACCATTCCTCTAGCCTTCCTCTCATTCACACACATATATTCTGTCTTAGTCTTGCTGACCTTCATTCCTCTTCTCTCTAGAGCATATCTCCACCTCTCCAGGGTCTCTTCCACCTGTTCCCTACTCTCACTACAGATCACAATGTCATCTGCAAACATCATAGTCCACGGGGACTCCTGTCTGATCTCGTCTATCAACCTGTCCATCACCATTGCAAATAAGAAAGGGCTCAGAACTGATCCTTGATGTAATCCCACCTCCACCTTAAACACATCCATCACTCCCACCACAGACCTCACCGCTGTCACACTACCCTCGTACATATCCTGTACCACTCTTACATACTTCTCTGATACTCCTGACTTCCTCATAAAATACCACAACTCCTCTCTAGGTACCCTGTCATATGCTTTTTCTAAATCCACAAAGACACAATGCAACTCCTTCTGACCTTCTCTGTACATCTCCATCAACACTCTCAGAGCAAAAGTCGCATCTGTAGTGCTCTTTCCTGGCAGGAAACCATACTGCTGATCACTAATCACCTCCCTTCTTAACCTAGCTTCCACTACTTTTTCCCATAACTTCATGCTGTGACTGATCAATTTAATTCCTCTGTATTTACTACAGCTCTGCACATCACCCTTATTCTTAAAAATCGGTACAAAAACACTTTTTCTCCATTCCTCAGGCATCCTCTCACTTTCCAAGATTTCATTAAACAATCTAGTTAAAAACTCCACTGCCATTTCACCTAAACACCTCCATGCTTCCACAGGTATTGTAAGGATGTAGCTAGCAAGTTAGGCTTGGTGCACGGCAAGCAAGTAGGTTGATCCAAAAAACAAAAAATGCCAGCACCTTGGAGAGTCAAACAACAAAGTTTATTTTAAACTTCAAAAAGCTGGTGATTAGACCGGTTTCAGCTAAAAGCTTTCCTCAGTAATACTTCAATGAATTTACAAGAGGCCCTTATATAGCTGTGGAATTTTTTTAAAATTTGTGACATCATTTCCTGTAATTAATGAAGTATATGTTGTAATAGTGAATTGTCACAAAAAAACATGGTAAAATAATAATCAGCCCATATGCTGGTATACCAAGATGAGACAAAACTCCTGTATGGAAAAAATTATTGAATTAAGAAAACAAAAGAATAGAAAATGTAATGTTATACAATAAGAATAAAATTACTTACTGCAAACTTATAATTTATCATTTAGTCCTGGGGGAAAAAGTCCCCCTAGTTTAATAATCCACCTTCTTTCCTTTGTATTAAGAATGTCATGCCATCCTGATTTAAAGGTACGATCCCCACAATGCGATCAATGATAGTAAAGTGAATCGTGCATTTAAATGTTTGGTTGAGTGTTTATACAGTGCATTGGTCATTCTGTGGTTTCTGATGTCCCCAAGTGCTCCAAATTCTAATGCGGAACTGCCTGGATGTCTGGCGATGTAAAATGCCTGGCATGTGCAGGTGGCTAGATAAATTATCCAGTCAGAACTACAATTTCGAAGAAGTTGATGTCATATACCTGACTCGTGTTTTGCTGGTAAAGCTCATAGTTTTGAAAATGTAATTGCAAAAGCTGCAATGGCCACAGGAAGTTCCCAATCAACTTGTCCCCAGTAAGTGTCCTTTGTGTAAATTTGTCCTGCTTGATTTTGGATGTTTTTGTAATGGGAAAAGTGGCTGCAAAGGGATTTCCCTTTCTATAGGAGAAGTAACAACGTTCTCCTAAGTAATTTTCTAAGAGGGTGCGAGTTGAGTATATTCCAGTGGTTATTGACAATGTTGATAAGATTTTTGCTGTTACGCCATAAGTAGTGACCAATCTGCATACATCGGAATCATCTTTAGCCTTTCCTTCTTATATTCCAATAAGGATTCTCTAGGTATGGAATTACAGGTATACACTGCTGAGTTTATGATTTCTGGTGAGTATCCTCTGGACAAAAATCTGTTGGTTAGGTCTTCTTAATATGTGATAAGATCTTCATGTGAGGAACATATTCTTCTTATTCTCATAAATTGAGATTTTGGAATGTTTTTTGTAATATGTTTTGGATGGAAACTTTTGGCATGTAGGAGAGTATTATACTGGGGAAATTTTCTATGTATAGATGTTGATAATGTGTTGTCCATCTGTCTTTTGAGATGGACATCCAAAAAATTAATCTATATTATAATAATATATATTGTGCATGTGGTCATATATAATGGTTTCCTCTATGTATCCCATAAACAAATCCGCATATATGGGCGCGAAGGAGGCTCCCATGGCTGTTCCCTGTAATTGCCAGTAGCAATTCTGTTGGAAATAGAATACATTTTTGGTCAAGATGTGTTCCGCCATGCATAATATTAGTGTATTCATTCCTGGAGGGTATAAATCAGCTTTTTGTAGCCAAAATTCCAATGCCATCAGGCCAGCCCAATGAGGGATGCTGGTATATAAAGAAGAAACGTCCAAAGTGCACATGAGCCAATCTGAATCCAACTGTGTGTCGGTGACTATATTCAGAAATTCGGTGGTGTCCTGTATTCTGGCACGAATAAATTTCAGCAATGGTTTCAGCTTTTCGGTGAGAAAGGCTGAAAGGGGTTCCGTTAGTGAGCCAATGCCCGATACAATTGGTCTGCCCGGTGGTTGAAAGTGGATTTATGAAATTTAAATTCAGTTGATCTTTGAGTGTCTGTATGTTGATCCTGCTGCTGAAAAAATATTTTTAGATTAATCTTTCTACAAAAATCTAAAATGTCAGATACAAAAGTGCTCTCATCAATAAAGAAACCTGGGATAAAACCGAGTCCTTTATTCAAAAGTGCTTGTTGTTCCTCAGTTAAAACATGTTTGGAAATATTGTGTACATTTGTATAGTATTGATTTATTTTATCACTGTCATGAAAAGTTCTTCCAGACTTGTAACTGTTACAATTTAAATTTCATAAATCCACTTTCACACCCCCAATGGACAAGTATGTCTCAGTGTTTCAACAGGCTGTTCTCAAAGATTTACATTTCCATTACAGCTCTCCAGACATTATGCATAATAACATTTCCAAACAGGAACAGCTTGCTCTCACACAACTCAAAAACAACCAAGATATTGTAATCATTCCAGCAGATAAGGGGGGTGCGGTTGTGGTTATGGACAATGATTACTATTTGTATGAAGCAAATAGACAATTATCCAATCACCACCACTATATGAAGATGGATATTGATCCAACATCTGGATTTAAAAATGAAATCATGGTATTTCTGGAAGAGGCAGTAGAAAATGGTATTATTTCAGAAAAGACTAAGAAACATCTTACAGTTAAAGATCCTGCCAAACAATATCTATACCTTCTACCCAAGATTCATAAATCTTTGGAACAACCACCGGGCAGACCAATTGTATCGGGCATTGGCTCACTAACGGAACCCCTTTCAGCCTTTCTCACCGAAAAGCTGAAACCATTGCTGAAATTTATTCGTGCCAGAATACAGGACACCACCGAATTTCTGAATATAGTCACCGACACACAGTTGGATTCAGATTGGCTCATGTGCACTTTGGACGTTTCTTCTTTATATACCAGCATCCCTCATTGGGCTGGCCTGATGGCATTGGAATTTTGGCTACAAAAGCTGATTTATACCGTCCAGGAATGAATACACTAATATTATGCATGGCGGAACACATCTTGACCAAAAATGTATTCTATTTCCAACAGAATTGCTACTGGCAATTACAGGGAACAGCCATGGGAGCCTCCTTCGCGCCCATATATGCGATTTGTTTATGGGATACATAGAGGGAACCATTATATATGACCACATGCACAATATATATTTACCAGAAATCGACATTTGGAGGAGATACCTGGACGACTGTTGGATGGTTTGGAAAGGAGGACAGGAATATCTAATTGAATTTTTGGAATACCTTAATGGCAATATTTGGGGGATTGAATTCACGGAAGAACATCATCTCAATGAGATTAATTTTTTGGATGTCCATCTCAAAAGACAGATGGACAACACATTATCAACATCTATACATAGAAAATTTCCCCAGTATAATACTCTCCTACATGCCAAAAGTTTCCATCCAAAACATATTACAAAAAACATTCCAAAATCTCAATTTATGAGAATAAGAAGAATATGTTCCTCACATGAAGATCTTATCACATATCAAGAAGACCTAACCAACAGATTTTTGTCCAGAGGATACTCACCAGAAATCATAAACTCAGCAGTGTATACCTGTAATTCCATACCTAGAGAATCCTTATTGGAATATAAGAAGGAAAGGCTAAAGATGATTCCGATGTATGCAGATTGGTCACTACTTATGGCCGTAACAGCAAAAATCTTATCAACATTGTCAATAACCACTGGAATATACTCAACTCGCACCCCCTCTTAGAAAATTACTTAGGAGAACGTTGTTACTTCTCCTATAGAAAGGGAAATCCTTTGCAGCCACTTTTCCCATTACAAAAACATCCAAAATCAAGCAGGACAAATTTACACAAAGGACACTTACTGGGACAAGTTGATTGGGAACTTCCCTGTGGCCATTGCAGCTTTGCAATTACATTTTCAAAACTATGAGCTTTACCAGCAAAACACGAGTCAGGTATATGACATCAACTTCTTCGAAATTGTAGTTCTGACTGGATAATTTATCTAGCCACCTGCACATGCCAGGCATTTTACATCGGCCAGACATCCAGGCAGTTCTGCATTAGAATTTCGAGCACTTGGGGACATCAGAAACCACAGAATGACCAATGCACTGTATAAACACTCAACCAAACATTTAAATGCACGATTCACTTTTACTATCATTGATCGCATTGTGGGGGATCGTACCTTTAAATCAGGATGGCATGACATTCTTAATACAAAGGAAAGAAGGTGGATTATTAAACTAGGGGGACTTTTTCCCCAGGACTAAATGATAAATTATAAGTTTGCAGTAAGTAATTTTATTCTTATTGTATAACATTACATTTTCTATTCTTTTGTTTTCTTAATTCAATAATTTTTTCCATACAGGAATTTTGTCTCATCTTGGTATACCAGCATATGGGCTGATTATTATTTTACCATGTTTTTTTGTGACAATTCACTATTACAACATATACTTCATTAATTACAGGAAATGATGTCACAAATTTTAAAAAAATTCCACAGCTATATAAGGGCCTCTTGTAAATTCATTGAAGTATTACTGAGGAAAGCTTTTAGCTGAAACCGGTCTAATCACCAGCTTTTTGAAGTTTAAAATAAACTTTGTTGTTTGACTCTCCAAGGTGCTGGCATTTTTTGTTTTTTGGAGCTTCCACAGGTATGTCATCTGGACCAACAGCCTTTTCATTCTTCATCCTCTTCATAGCTATCCTTAAATCCTCCTTGCGATTCCACTGCACTTCATGATTCACTATCTGCACATCATCCAACCTTCTCTCCCTCTCATTCTCTTTGTTCATCAGCCTCTCAAAGTACTCTTTCCATCTGCTCAACACACTCTCCTCACTTGTAAGTACGTTTCCCTCATTATCCTTTATCACCCTTACCTGCTGCACATCTTTACTGGCTCGGTCCCCCTGTCTAGCCAATTGGTACAGGTCCTTTTCTCCCTCCTTAGTGTCCAACCTTTCATACAACTCTTCATACGCCTTATCCTTAGCCTTCACCACCTCTCTCTTTGCCATGCACCTCATCTCCTTATACTCTTGTCTACTTTTTTCATCTCTCTGACAATCCCACTTCTTCACCAACCTCTTTCTCTGTATACTCTCCTGTACTTCCTCATTCCACTACCAGGTCTCCTTGTCCTCCTTGTCCTCCTTGCTCTTTCCAGATGTCACACCAAGCACCTTTCTAGGCATCTCTCTTACTAGCTCTGCTGTAGTTTCCCAGCTGTTCGGTAACTCTTCAATATATGTTATACATTGAAATTATGGTTGGAATATGTTCCTATACTTTGTATATAGATGGTTGTTTTAGGTGTTGGCACTTTAAGAATGAGGTAGAAAGGTTAGGCTCCCATAACATATTCAATGATGTTAATTTGTTTTGTGATATTGTGAAAGAAATTGGAATATTTAGTATGTGAACAATGAATTAAGGAGATTATTACTGAAAGACCGAGTTTTCCTTTCAAAATAATTTATCTATTAAAGGGCAGCTTTGCTACAGGAAAGATGAGACCCACATATAATAGCTTCCGAAAGGAAAGGGCCTTGTAGGAAATGCAGTATGTGTAAATATGTGCATGTTTGTAGTAGTTTTGTACATCCTACACAGAGGTGAGTTGTAGATTTTTATTTAATGCTAATTACTAAGAACATAGTATGCTATACCTTTTCTACATGCTGTGGTGTGCGTACTATATTGGGAAGACTAACCGTTTCTTTAGAGAGTGGGTACTTGAGCATTTAAGAGACATCAGGAACAACAAAGAAACAAATGCTCTGGCTAAGCATGTGTGGTCTAATAGTGGTCAACATTATTTTAAGTTTTTTGTACTAGAGATTGCTGCTCAGTGTGTAAGGGGAGTGACATTAATAATCAGACAGAGGCCCATAAACAGAAATGGATTCTGCTATTTAGGGCAGATCACCCCCTGGTATTAATGATATGGTTTCATTAAAACCTTTTTTAAACCATTGAAACCTTAAAGTTTTTGAGTTTGTGTATGTTTTTATATGAATATTTTTTTATATATGTGTTCTTCTTCTTTCGGCTGCTCCCATTAGGGGTTGCCACAGCAGATCAACTGTTTCCATTTCTTCCTGTCCTCTGCATCTTGCTCTTTCACACCAACCACCTGCATGTCCTCTCTCACCACATCCATAAACCTTATCTTAGGCCTTCCTCTTTTCTTGTTACCTGGCAGCTTCATCCTTAGCATCTTTTTCCTAATATACTCTGCATCCCTCCTCAGCACATGCCCAAACCAATGTAATCTTGCCTCTCTGACTTTGTCTCTAAACCTTCCAACCTGGGCTGACCCTCTAATATACTTATTCCTAATTCTGTCCATCCTCGTTACACCCAGTGCAAATCTTAACATCTTCAACTCTGCCACATCAAGCTCTGACCCCTGCCTTTTTGTCAATGCCACTGTCTCCAACCCATATAACATAGCTGGTCTCACTACCCTCTTGAAGACCTTCCCTTTCACTCTTACTGGTACTCGTCTGTTACAAATCACTCCTGACACTTTTCTCCACCCACCCCATCCTGCCTGTACTCTCTTCTTCACCTCTCTTCCACACTCACCATTACTCTGAACTGTTGATCCCAAGTATTTAAACTCATCCACCTTCGCCACCTCTACTCCTTGCATCCTCACCATTCCTCTAGCCTTTCTCTCATTCACACATATATATTCTGTCTTAGTCTTGCTGACCTTCATTCCTCTTCTCTCTAGAGCATATCTCCACCTCTCCAGGGTCTCCTCCACCTGTTCCCTACTCTCACTACAGATCACAATGTCATCTGCAAACATCATAGTCCACGGGGACTCCTGTCTGATCTCGTCTATCAACCTGTCCATCACCATTGCAAATAAGAAAGGGCTCAGAACTGATCCTTGATGTAATCCCACCTCCACCTTAAACACATCCGTCACTCCCACCACAGACCTCACCGCTGTCACACTACCCTTGTACATATCCTGTACCACTCTTACATACTTCTCTGATACTCCTGACTTCCTCATAAAATACCACAACTCCTCTCTAGGTACCCTGTCATATGCTTTTTCTAAATCGACAAAGACACAATGCAACTCCTTCTGACCTTCTCTGTACATCTCCATCAACACTCTCAGAGCAAAAGTCGCATCTGTAGTGCTCTTTCCTGGCATGAAACCATACTGCTGATCACTAATCACCTCCCTTCTTAACCTAGCTTCCACTACTTTTTCCCATAACTTCATGCTGTGACTGATCAATTTAATTCCTCTGTATTTACTACAGCTCTGCACATCACCCTTATTCTTAAAAATCGGTACCAAAACACTTTTTCTCCATTCCTCAGGCATCCTCTCACTTTCCAAGATTTCATTAAACAATCTAGTTAAAAACTCCACTGCCATTTCACCTAAACACCTCCATGCTTCCACAGGTATGTCATCTGGACCAACAGCCTTTTCATTCTTCATCCTCTTCATAGCTATCCTTAAATCCTCCTTGCTAATCCACTGCACTTCATGATTCACTATCTGCACATCATCCAACCTTCTCTCCCTCTCATTCTCTTCGTTCATCAGCCCCTCAAAGTACTCTTTCCATCTGCTCAACACACTCTCCTCACTTGTAAGTATGTTTCCCTCATTATCCTTTATCACCCTTACCTGCTGCACATCTTTACTGGCTCGGTCCCCCTGTCTAGCCAATCGGTACAGGTCCTTTTCTCCCTCCTTAGTGTCCAACCTTTCATACAACTCTTCATACGCCTTATCCTTAGCCTTCACCACCTCTCTCTTTGCCATGCACCTCATCTCCTCATACTCTTGTCTATTTTCTTCATCTCTCTGACAATCCCACTTCTTCACCAACCTCTTTCTCTGTATACTCTCCTGTACTTCCTCATTCCACTACCAGGTCTCCTTGTCCTCCTTGTCCTCCTTGCTCTTTCCAGATGTCACACCAAGCACCTTTCTAGCCATCTCTCTTACTAGCTCTGCTGTAGTTTCCCAGCTGTTCGGTAACTCTTCAATATATGTTATACATTGAAATTATGGTTGGAATATGTTCCTATACTTTGTATATAGATGGTTGTTTTAGGTGTTGGCACTTTAAGAATGAGTTTCATGTTTTAATTAGTTGATAGTTTTTTTATGTTGATTGGTTATTTTCATTATAAATGGATAGCTTTCTTTGATGGAGATGTCTGATGATGCTGTTGCTAACAGTGAAAGCATTTGCCATTAAACTTCTTTTTTACTTTTGGTGCACTTTTGTTTTTTTTTTTTTTTTTTTTTGCCTACAGGAATACCACATTGTTTTTTTTTTTAGTTGTAGATTTTAATCAGAGCCGCTGACCTGGAGAGGTATCCTAGAGGTGTAGTCAGATAAACATTGTAAACCGGAACCATGGGCATGATCAAACAGAGTCATTGTGGCTGCCATGGTCTAGGATGACAGTGATGCAGTCTTCGGAACAGTGTGTACTTCCTGTGTAAGGATAACCAGTAAATCTCTACCACACAGTTGATCCCTTACACTGCCATGGCCAATGCGGCCTGTTGAGGCACAATGGAGGGCATTTACCACATACGTCATGGATATCCAAATGGGTGCCATGTTGGCTATCAGTAATCTGATCATGTGTGGCTGTCTCAAGTCCCTGTATGCTGTATTTTGCATGTACCGCTGGTCATCCCATTGCCCATGCAACTATTGCATGCCATCACGTAAGACTTACAACATGCTTATAATCTCTACTATGATGTCTGGAGAAGGTGTTTGTGCCCGAGTCACTAACCTGGACATCTGCTGACTTGTGCCAAATATGGGACCTAGGGCATGAAAATACCTAAAGTTATGGTGATGAAGGCCACTGACACACCTTTCCCTTATAGTGGCTACATGCACATGAGAGACAGTGCAGTGAAGGGATGCCGACCATGTTGCTGACTCCTGTGCAGCCATTTTAATACTGACAGTGTGTGGACAATGCATTGCCTAACACAGCTGATGACAGAGGGGTGGCCTGCCCTTCACTGTCTCTTTATATGGGGGAAATATATCTGTTTTTTTGCCTTCCAAGGTTATTATTATATGAACGTTTCAGTGGCATTAAAGGAAGCATACTTGCCTTTTGCACCCAAAGAAGAATTAAAACTCTGTAATTATTTTGGTAATGATGCTACTTTGTCACCTTGCAGATGAAATAGAACTGATATTTTTCATAGTAAGGAATTGTGGATTAATGGGACAGCTTTTCTGAAGGAACAGTAGCATGGAAAACTGCCACACTGCTTTGCAATGGATAATTTTCACCTCTCCCCTCTAGGCTATCGAATATTAGCTAAAATATTGTCTTCCCCATAGAGCCTTGTTTTAGGCAATGCCAAACAGAAAGTACTTCTGACATAGCAAATCAAAACCAATAAAATCTAAAGGCATTACTGCTCAATGTTAGGAGTCTAAACAAAAAAATCCACTCCCTAGAAGCTCTCTTTACCCTAGAGAATCCTGACACCTGTGTGGTCACTGAGACATGATTTAAAACTGTAGAGAGCACACCAACAGTGCAAGGTTATAATGCCTTCCACACATTTAGACCAGCTATTACACAGACAGGGACTAAAGGTGGAGGTGTCTCCATTTACATCAAATATAAACATATCTCAAGGCTGGTCAAACAGGACAAGGAACAGAGCTACTCCATGTTCAAATTACCATAGGCAAAATCCAATACCGCTTACTTGCAAGCTATAGGTCCCCCTCTATGACCGAGGAAACCCATACCATGTGTTTACACTTATTGGAAACACTCACTATCCAACCCAATACCATATTCATGGGTGACTTTAATTACCCCAGTATTAACTGGGAATCCTATTTGACACCAAATGTGCAGGCACAGAGATTTCTGGATTTTGGAAACGCAAACTCCCTGAACCAGTTTGTCAATATATCAACCAGGGGTGCATCCATACTGGTTCTGGTCCTCAGTAACATGGGAGGCTGCTGTACACCCCGTTGTGTAGTATCTTCTCTGGTAAGGTCTCCTTTGAAGTGAAAATAAAGTCTGCATCCCAGCTAACCCTGGAGTATTCAGGAACTACTCTAAGGCTAACTTCCTGCTATTAAGTGATAACCTGGCAAAATCTGAAGCCCTCCTAAACCCCGAGAACACTGCTACCTATGTAAAACTTTTCACAGAAACTCTTTACATGCGTGTTAATAGCTGCATAGAGGCAGCTGTACCCACCAGGAAGAAGTACAGAACTAAATCAAAAAACAAGCCACCCTGGTGGAATCACAAAATCAATAGGCTGTATAACAGAAGGAAGAAAATCACGGCAAAAATTAGGAGGTGCAGCACCCAGTATGATAAAAATCACTCTCATCAAACTAAACAAACAACGTAGAGGATAAATAAAGTCTACCAAAGCCAAATTTGAAGTAAAGTTGGGCTCCTATGCCAAGGATAACCACTAAGCATTCTTTAGCTATGTCCACAACCTCAAAGGCAATACAGAATTATGTGCAGCTCATCGTACATGAGGTCACCTATACTGAGCCAGAAGATATAGCAAACCTACCAGCCAACAAATTCAGCTCCAACTTTACCCCTCTCTCCCTGTCAGCCCTCCATCAGGAAATACCATTAAATATAACTCCCATGCTGTCACTAGGGAATAGGTCCTTAATGCTCTCTCTAAAGCCAAGAACACTGTATCAGTGAGCCAAGACAATATCCCAGGATGCCTTCTAAATAGCATGAAACATGACCTATCAGGCTCTGGAATTGTTATTTAACTGTAGCCTCCAAACAGGCTTCATGCCTCATGAATAGAGAACAGCAACAGTCATCCCTCTGCACAAAGGTGGGCCATCTACAGATCCTGGAAACTACAGACCCATAAGTCTCACTAGTCTTATATGCAAAGCCATGGAAGTAATTATCATGGAAATGATCAGTAATGATATAGTAAACCTCCAGACAATGGACCCAACCCAGTTTGGTATCATCAAGGGCAGGTCAGCCTACTCAACCTGATGGACTTCTTTGAGAAGGTCACCAAAGCAATGGATGAGGGCAAAATGATTCACACTGCTTACCTTGACCTGGCCAAGGCATTTGACACAATACCTCACTTGGGCATTGTTGACAAATTCAAGAGGTTCAGTACAAACCTGCATGTCACCCAGTGGATAGCCAACTGGCTGACGGACAGGACCCAGCAAATTAAAATTAGGGAGTCCACTTTTATGAAGAGGGCAGTCACAAGTGGGGTCTCTCAAGGATCAGTCCTTGGACCACTCCTTTTGGCATTTGCTTCTCTGAAGTCAAGGCCAATGTCAATGGTCTCTGGCTGACTAAATTTGCAGATGATTGCAAATTAAGAGCTGTCATTGAATCCTACACTGACACAAATGTTCTCCAGGAAGGGCTGGCACAGACAAACAATTGGTGCCAGAACCAAGGACTAAAACTAAATGTCAAGAAATGCATAAAAATGTCATGAAATGCATAATAGTATCCTTTGGGAAGTCATCCACCCCTAATAACTATCATACTGACAACACACCCCTTAGAGATGACCCAGTAGTCAGAGACTTAGGGACACATATTGACAGTAATCTAGCCTTTGACCATCACAGTAGTGAGGAAATCATTCAAAGTTGCTCAACTTGTAAGCAAAGTATGGCATCTAGGTCCAATGAAATTATTGTTCTGCTGTATTTGGCATTAATCAGACCTATCATTGAGTACAGTGCCCCCTTTGGTATGTACCTAACCAGGTATATCCAACAACTGGAATATCCTCAGAGGTTCCTCACTAAAGGAATACAGGGTGTAAGCAAAATGTCCTATGAAGACTGCCTCAAGGTTCTATCCCTGTATTCTGTCTCCTATAGGCTGTTGGGGGGAGATCTATGCCTGGCATACAGGGCATTGTCAGACCACACTCTGATGGACCTCCTGCATATCAGCAAAACAAACAGCACCAGAATTACCCATTCTAAAGACTTACACCTAGCTTTTGATATAAATAGGACCTGCTGGAGAGACAGGTATATATCCCAGAAACTACTCTGTCTCTGAAACAGGCTCCCCATCCATGTGAAGCAGAATTCCTCCCTAACCCTATTCAAGTGTAACTTGGACAATTGGATGGCAAACAAGAAATTCATCCCTGGAAGTATTCCAGTTTATGCAGCTTGCAGTAGTAAAGTTTCCTAGACGTCTACATCCGGAGTGAGACTGAAGTTCCAGTCACAGTGCCATAACTTTGCTAAGAAAAGGTGGATATCCACTAGCACAGCAGTCCCCTGCCTGTTGTGCTTTCCCAGCTTCTCAAGTGACTGAAAAATTTCCAGCCATCTGCAACAACAGCCTGATCACCTGTTTTCTTGCTCACTGGTAAGACTTTTTTCTACATCACATTTTTTTTTTAGTATGGATGCTATCAGGCAGAATTCTAGCAAATGTAAGCCAAGTTTTACTCTTAATGTAGCAGAACAACCAAATAAAATATGGAATAAATTGCAATGTTGGTATACACAACACATTAGTAAGTGTAAAACCTTGTTAGGGCAAGTTGACATACAAGCATTATATAAGTGGATTATAACATTTGATTTGTATTTGCAACAAAAAAATGAAGTATAGCATAGTAAATGTTTATTGTGTGATTCAAGAGAAACTGAATTTTGTGTAATATGCCATAAAAAAGTCTTGCATGATATTGCTAAAAAATAGACTGCGCAGACAGATCTGTTCATGATAAAGAATTAATTAAGGGTACACAGTTTTCATTATATCCAGATGTAAAGCAGTTATGTCCTGTCAGTATATTAATCTCTGAATTACATCAACAGCCAAATCTGTTATTGACAGAGTCCCCTGTAGATCTTGTAACTCCCTTTAAAAATTAGGTACACGTATGGAATGATGCCACGGCTACACATACAGATGAGGACAGAAACAAAGCTTATGATACATTGACAGAAGAATTTAATAAGTTTTTAAAAGAGAAACAAAGTAGTTTAAAATGTTCAAAAATGACATCCAAGATCTCTGTCAAAAGTGCATAGGAGCTCTGCAGTCAACAGAGGAATCCAATAACAGGTATCATGCATCCCTTAAACACTTACAGGTAGAAATGACAGACCTTAAACAGCATCTGAAGGAAAAGGAAGAAGAATTAGATGAATTAACAGAGACTAACCTCCAAAATACTATTTTGATATCCCAGCTTAAGGAAGAGTTAAAAAACACAAAACCAGTCCAAGTGATAGAACAGGGACAGGGAACCACTACAGATTTATATACACAGTCTAGATTATTACAGAGTTTAACACAGTGGAATGATAAAAAAGGCATATTTTATAACATGCTTACATTTGAAGAATGGGTGGCATATACAGCAGGATCTGATATATGGACAGATGCATTGCTTAGATGTTTCTGGATTTTCATTCCCAAATGTTTTAAAACTTTCATACAATTAAAACAAGATGATTATCAGTTGAACACTAAAGTAGGACGTATGACAGCCGTTTTAATGGCATTTACACAAGGGCAGCCTCTCACAGCCAAATTATTAGATAATTTTAAAATTACTATCACAGATAAATTAATGGAACAATGTGATCATTTTAGACTTGCATTTCAAATCATATATAAAAAAACAGACAGAGACATGGGAAAAAGAGACATACAAAAACAGTTAATACATTGCTTCTTAGAACAAGTCAAAGGGGTTCCAGGGGATATTACATGTATCTACAAAGAAAATTCTGATACCCTCACTGATTTGGTACAAAAACTAATGAGGGGACGGACTATGGCCGATGATGGGACGTTATACTCACACCATATCTTTGCATTTGAAGATAATAATGAGTCATTTGAAGTAATTGGTGAAGTAAAAAACAGGGGAAGGCAAAGATGGTGTGACCAACCACCAGCAGAAAGAGCTGTGTCAGCACCACCAGCTCCTGCCTCTATGCTTGTAGTACCAGGATCAAGCACAGGTAATGAGCAAAAGGCACCAACATGCTTCTTTTGTAAAAAAATAGGACATGTTAATCAAAATTGTGATCATTACAAAGCCTGGAGCAAAAAGAAGGAAGAACAGGGAGTGTTTCCAAAAAGAGAACAAACAAATTTACAAGAAAAGTCAGAAAAGCAGGATTTTGTACAAAAACCTTACAATATTAGTAAAAACAGTTATAAGAGTTATCAATATAGAGGTAAAGGGAAAGTATGCCCAGTAGATTTTCAAACAGTTTCACCTGTAAATCCGAAACATTTGATAGAACAGGCAGAAGGAATAACTAGGCAACAGTTAAAAAAAGAGATTAAAAAACCTAAATATGTAGATCATTCAGACACAGAGGAAGATGACAAACAAAAACATGAGGTGTGTCATATTGCATTTGATAATAAAGAAGAGGATGAGTGGATTTCCTTACAATAGGGATGTGCCCCCCCCTACTCTGGTATCTTTCCTGACTACCTTTAAAAAGGGTCGAGATGGACAACCACTGATTGATATTTGGGTAGAGGGGTCACTGTGGAAAAATGTCTTAATAGACACAGGAGCATCAGTATCTGTCACAAACAGACAGTTACCAGCAAATCCTATAAAAAAGGTTTGCATTTCAGCATTTAATCGCACAGGATGCCATGCAGTGAGTAGCCAAAATGTGGACATAAAGTTTAGTCAAGAGGGACAGATATGGAAGGGTGCATTTTTAATACATCCATCTTGCACAAATACCATTATTGGTATGACATTCTAGGACCTTTAGGCATAGTAATTGATTTACCTAATGAAATTCTGTGGATGGGAGACAAACAACAAAGAGAGGAAGAGCAAAATACAGGTTGCTATGCAATCTCTACCTGACAAACCTGAAAACCTACAGGCTATGTAAATACAGACAGCGAGGATGTATGGAAGCATTTACAACAGCAATTCCCAAATCTATGGTCCAAGGGTCCCAGTGATTGTGGGAAACTAGAAAGCCCAGTAGGAATAGGAAGTGATCAGGACTATATACCA
This sequence comes from Protopterus annectens, assembly GCF_019279795.1. Taxonomy (NCBI): domain Eukaryota; kingdom Metazoa; phylum Chordata; order Ceratodontiformes; family Protopteridae; genus Protopterus; species Protopterus annectens. The sequence continues at coordinate 890,902,879 of NC_056748.1, forward strand.
CCTTTTCAAAAACAATATTCTATTCCTAGGGAAGCAGAAGAACATGTGGAAAAATGTATTGCAGAATGGGAAAGAGAAGGGATTATACAAAAAGGCAACAGTCCTACAAATTCACCAATCTGGCCAGTTAAGAAAAAAGATGGTAGTTATCGTCTTGTTATTGATTTATGGAAGGTTAATCAATATACCACTCCTAGAGCACACTTGATTCCAGGAGTCCCAGAGCTGGCTGCACATATTAAGCCACAAAGTAAGTGGTTTACAGTAATAGATTTAGCAAATGGCTTTTTTGCAGTGCCACTCAGGAAAAAAGATTGGCCAAGATTTGCCTTTACATTTAAAAACCAGCAATATGTTATGACAAGGTTACCACAAGGGTTTCAAAACAGTCCAGTTATTTTTCATCAGACAGTAGGATCCATTCTACAACATTTAGAAAAGGATGATTCAGTAATACATTACACTGACGATATTTTAATTCAGTCAGAAACAGTAGAGGAGCATGTATGGCTTCTTAAGAGAGTTTTTCATACTCTACAGCAAGCAGGGTTTAAGGTTAAAAGTGAAAAAATTCAGTTTATGACACAAAAAGTTAAGTTTCTAGGTACTATTATAAAGCCAACAGGAAGATCTCCTTGCCCTGTACATGTACAAGGCACTTTACAAATGGAAAAGCCACTGACTATAGCAGACTAACATAAATTCATGGGAATCATGAATTACAATAGGGAATTTATAGAGGATTATGCAGCCGTGGCTGCTCACCTATACAAAATGATACATGAACAAAAGAACTCCAACTTTTTAGAGTGGGGATCTTATGAAGAGGAGGCATTTTCACAGATAAAAATAAAACTAGCACAAGCTACATAACTAATAGCGCCCACTCCAAGGTTACCATTTGTGTTACAAGCAGCAGCAGGAAAAAAAACACTGTCTGTGGTATTACTACAAGAATGGCCACATGGTAGTGACAACAGAATGGAAAAAACATTATGCAGGAAGATGACTCCAGTGGAATTGGGCTACCATCCATGTATACAGCAGTTATTAGCCATTTACTGGGGTATTAAACAAACTGAATATTTGACCGCATTTTCCAGCATTATAGTACAAACACCACATCAAGCTGTAAAAGCTTTGATAGACAGTTTTGAAATGAATAAAATTACAGATGGTATTAGTCAGGCAGTCTCTGCAAAATGGATGGCACTTTTTGGAATGAAAACTGTTACTATACAGACAGGGGATAAATACCATTTGTCAAACAACATGGGTACACCGAACCCACAGACATTGCCAACATCTAGCTGACAGGTTCAGCGCAAACTTCTCCCCCCCTCCCCACCAAAAGGGCAAATATCTATCCCAGCAGAGTGCTGCCCCCCTGACATCTCAGATGCTCAGGTAACAGCCTCCCTCTCCAAAGCAAAAAACACAGCATCAATGGGAAAAGACAAGTGTCCCAGGCTGCATCCTACATGAACTCCAAGAAGAGCTAAACCCAAACATAAAACTACTGTTCAATCTCAGTCTTACTACAGGATATGTGTCCAAAGAGTGGCGTACAGCAACAGTGGTCCCTCTCCATAAAGGTGGTGCCTCAACGGATCCTGGAAACTATCGCCCCATAAGCCTGACTAGCTTGGTCTGCAAAGCTATGGAAAGGATCATCATGGACCTCATAAATAAAGATATTGGGGACCTACAGACACTGGATCCTACCCAGTTCGGCTTTGTTAAGGGCAGATCCTGCCTCTTAAACCTGGTTGATTTCTTTGAAACAGTCACCAAGGCCATTGACGAGGGGAAGGTGGTTCACACAGCCTACCTGGATACAATACCCCACTCGGGCATTATAGATAAGCTCACCAGCTTAAATATAACCCCCTATGTCACCAGATGGATTTCAAACTGGCTCAAGGACAGAACCCACATGTTTAGAATTGCTGGAGCCATGTCAGACTCCAAACCAGTTGCAAGTGGTGTCCCACAAGGCTCAGTCCTGGGACCTCTTTTGTTCGGTATATATTTCTCGGAGGTACAGGCCACCACAGAAGGACTGTGGCTGACCAAGTTCGCAGATGACTGCAAACTGGGTGCCATAATCGACTCTCCAGCCGACACAAGCATCCTCCAAAAGGGCCTCATAGAAGCAGACAACTGGTGCCAGAGCCATGGCCTCAAGCTAAACACCAAAAAGTGTATAGTCATCCCCTTTGGCAATAACAAAGTGCCCACAAATTACCACATTGGTGGTAATCCATTAAGTACAGAAGAAGTAATTAGGGACCTGGGGACCCAAGTTGATAGCAATCTCTCATTTGACAACCACGTGGCCAAAGTGGTTAGAAAAACATTTTATATAGCCCACCTAATCATGAAGGGATTCACATCTAGATCAGGGGAGGTCATCGTGCCTCTTTACTCATCCCTTATCAGGCCCATAATTGAGTACAATGCCCCTTTTGGGATGTACCTTACCAGACACCTGCAGCAACTGGAAAGACCCCAAAAGTACCTCACCAAGAGGATCAAAGGGCTCAAACAGATGCCATATGCTGCCTGGTTAAAGAAACTCCAGCTCTACTCAGTGGCATACCACCTGTTCAGAGGCGATCTGTGCCTGATGTATAAAGCCATGTCCAACCCAGAATTAATGGACATGCTGCACCTCAGAAAATCCAAATCCCATTGAGCTACGAGCTCGAGAGACTTGAACCTCAGCACTGAAATAAATAGGACATGCTGGAGGGACAGATTCATAACCCAGAGGCTCCCTTCACTCTGGAATAAAATCCCAGTCCAGGTTAGGCAGAGTCCCTCATTGACTCTCTTCAAGAGGAATCTTGATGAGTGGATGGGAGATCGTAGGTTTACCCCGGGTATCACTTCTGTGTCACTGTTAGACAGAGGCACAGTATACTAACCTCGTAAAAGGGCATAGCAAAATAAATGTAAAATGGGTGGCGAAAGCCAAACACATTCTGGCTAGGCTTATAAATGCCCTAGGGCAGATAGCCTAGTATGAACCTATGAACCTATGAAAACAGCATAACTGTTTAGAAAAGATAATGTCACCTGAGGTGCAATTTTTAGCATCTGATTTTGATCACTTTAAGCCATCCATCTTTGTGGATGGAGCACGATATTGGGACCAAGACAGATACTGGACAGGATTTGCCATAGTTCCAGAGAATCCACAACTGGGTTCTCCTGAACTAATCAAGTTACCAGTGCATATGTCAGCTCAAAGAGCTGAACTGGAGGCAGTACTGTATGTGCTAAAGTATTACAATCCTATTAACATTTTTTCAGATAGTGCTTATGTAGTAAATTCTTTAAGACTACATATGGAAACCTGGGTAAGACGAGGATTTGTGGATAGTGTAGGTAAACCATTATGGCATGCTGAAGTATTAAAAGACATATATAAAGTTATAACAATGTCAAAACAACAAGGACAGTATAGCATCTTAAAAGTAAAAGCACATCAAAAACCAACCAGTGAAACTTACAGATTAAATGTGTTAGCTGATACTTTGGCCAAACAAGCAGCACAAAATGGAAAAGAACTTCCAGAATATGAGTATGCCAATGTAGAAGTTAGTGTCTTAAAAGAGTTAGATAAAGAGTCAATAGAGAAAGACCTTGTAAATATACAAAAACAACAGGGCTTAAAAGAAGAAACCGATCAGTGCAGATTGGCAGGTATACCACCAAAGGAGTACTATGCATACATGACCTCCAAAGGGTTACAGTTGCCATATGTACCATTTCAGTTGGCACGCCAGTTGGTCAAGTTAAATCACCAAATACTGGGCCATATAGGAACTGATAAGTTACGGGTAGTTGTAAAAGAAAAGTATTGGAACCCAAATTTAAAAAAGGTCTGCAAACTGATTATAGAAGAATGTTTAATCTGTCTGCAGGTAAATGCTAAAAGCAAAAGGCCTCAGTTACATCGAGTACAGCCAGTGGATGGGCCATGGTATGCAGTTCAAATAAATTATGCAGGTCCATTACCAACAACAAAGGGAGATTACAGGTATCTACTAGTAGTAGTGGGCGTCTTTTCAAAATGGGTAGAAGCAATTCCTAACAAAACCATGACAGCAAAGGCAACAGAAGAAGCCTTATGGAAAAATATTTTCTGTCATTGGGGATGGCTACGGGTCATAGAGTCAGACAATGGCCCACAGTTTGTTAGTGATCTCATTAAACAAATGTATAATTTGTTAGGCATACAGCAAAGGTTTCATGTACCATACCATCCACAATCTAATGGCATTGTAGAACATATGAATCGGGCATTAAAAGAATGTCTAAAAAAGGCATGCTTGGAAAAGGGCAATATATGGGTACATCATCTGCCTGGTATTTTAATGGGTATTCGAGCAACACTGAACAACAAAACAGGTATTTCCCCATATGAAATAATGACAGGCTGCAAAATGCCCATACAATTACCATTTGATCCAGATTTACCTAATGGTAGGCCCATGCTAAAAATTAGCAAACATCAGGAATGGCTAAAACAACTTACTAGTATATGTGACTATAATGCAAGGGAGCAAGCGTTCCATCTATGGAAAAAGGTGCCAATATTACCAACTGAAGAAAACCTTCCCTGTGGAATCAAAGTATTGGTAAAAACATTCCAAATGGAAGGACCATGGGCTAGCAATTGGCAAGGCCCTTTTGAAGTAGTGGAACAAATTGGACCATTAGTGTACAAAATCAAAGGAAAAAAGAAAAAAAGAACAATGTTGGTGCATAAAGATCAACTAAGAATGATCAAAAATAGTGAGCAATGTAAATCTGATTAAATGTATTCTTTTGTAGGTTTCCAACAGAGAAAACCATAATGAAATTGACATGGTTTAAAGTGCATCCTTTTGGAAACCCAGTTTTGGATGACCAAAGGCAAAATGATTCAACAATGGAATTTCTATTTAAAGGATGTTTTTTAAAATTGATAATAGCCATCATACTAACTATTATTGTATTGCTTAATATTAAATTATACTTACAACCTGTTAATCAAACTGTAAAGTTACATAAGAGAGAGAGTAAAGAAATGTGGAAAAATGAACAAGACTGGTCACCATCTTTTAACACTTTTTTAGCAAGACAATGTTGGTATGCAAAAAGCATGAATGTTTCTAATTGTTGGGTATGTAGTTTAATACCAAAAATAACAGGGGTAATGCCTCTAATACCTATTCCACTAAATTCTCTTAGTAGTTGGAGGGTATTAATAAATGAAACAGGAGATCAAGTTATAAATGTACAATTACATAAAGCAAGAGTACAGTTATCTGCTATAGTGCAGGGGATCACATGTTTTCAACAAAATGGAACTGTTCCAGTGGGTAATAGTAATTGTATTCAAACAATTGAAATTATAAATTTTCACAACCACATACCAGTACGTGGAGTATTTTCTCATGGTTTTCCTATTTTAATACCAATTAAGGGTCAGTTAATATTAAGTGACACAGCAGTATTTAATTTTTCACAAAATGATAAAAATGAGTGTAAAACTAATATTACATGTTGGAGAAGTAAAACAGATAAAAACTTTACAGTTGTACATGATAAAACTCTTACTATGGGGCAAGTAAATGGCAGTCTGGTAAATAGCAGTGATGCTCTATCAGATGGGTTATATTACATCTGTGGTAAATATGCTTATAAATGGTTACCAAAGGGATGGGATGGCACCTGTTATATAGAATTAGTGGTACCAGCAATGCATCATGTAAAAGAGTTACCAAAAGGAAACATTAGAAATACAAAAAAGAAAAGGGATATATTACCTGTAATTGAAAGTCCAGAAAATCCAGTAGACACCTTAGATACATCACGTATGTATCATCAAAATCGTGATTATATTAAATTAAAAGATATGGATTTAGGAGTTGATGTAATCTCTGGAGCAGGTATTTTCCCTTGGTACGGGGCTGCAAAAGCCATCTGGGAGCTGAGAAAACTATCTAAACTAGATGAGGTATTAGCAAATTCCACTTTCAATGCAATCCTTGACATTACTGTCAAAATGACAGCAATACAAACTATAGTTTTGCAAAATCGAATGGCATTAGATTACATATTAGCATCACAAGGGGGTACATGTGCTTTAATAGGAGAACAATGCTATACATTTATTCCAGACAAAACAGAATCTGTAAAAGCACATTTAGAAGTGATTGCACAAGTGTCTCAACATACTAGAAAAAACTGGAATGATGACTGGAGTGAATGGTTTAGTAATCTATTTACAGGATGGACAGGAAAAATCACTGTATTTTTAATTTTTTTATTGTTATTGTAATGCTTGGTTGCATATTATTTACATGTATTAAAGTCTGCTTAGCAAAAGCTAGTCAAGTTACTGTTGTTAATTGTCATAATGAACAATTATTACCAAATAATGCTGAATTTATTTCTCTAGTTTAAAATAAAAAAAAGAGGGAATTGTTAGAGTGTGCTCAACAATATACTAAGGTTAAAAGTAACTTTGCTACAATTATGCAACATAAATAAGGTATAAGATAAAGCTTGCTTAAATGTAGAAATAGAGTTTAGTAATATGTAATCAGCATCCATACTAAATTACCATGGCTTGGAAAAGGAATCTGCTGAATGGACATTTTTCCCTTACAGACGTATGTATGCAAGAGCAAACATGCAAAATCTGTTTTTAAAGAATGGACAATGACACTGTGACAATGTGTTTCCTCAAAAATATGTTTTTCTGCATGGAAAACAGGTCATGTTTATCAGCACTGGCACAAGAACAGATGTTCTTATACAAAGATCCAAATAGAATACAGGATGTTCACACTGTCAGAAAAGCTGGTCTCTTACAATGTGTTTCCTCAAAAACATGTTTTTCTGCATGGACAACAGGACACTTATCAGCACTGGCAAAAGAACAGATGTTCTTGTACAAAGATCCAAATAGAATACAGGATGTTCACACTGTCAGAAAAGCTGGTCTCTTACAAGACATTCTTAAACAAGGAAGCTTAGTATTGTTTCTACATAATGAGCAATTCTCCAAAATTGAATATCAAGAGGAAGACTTCAAATCCATCACACCAGGCAGTAAGCTCTATATAATTTTTCACCTGGCTTGTTACCTATGTCTCTAATGGACACAGACAACCTGTACATGGTTCATCTCCTAGGCATGGGGTTGCATAGCTAGGCTTCAAAAGGCCCTTGTGGTGATTAGCCTAGTAAACACCTATGAACCTAAAAATTAATAATACATTTTTTTAGATGGCGAAGGATAAAAATGTAACACAGACAGTACTATGTAGGTTAAAATATCTCTATAAAAAATAAAATAAGATAAAATAAAAATAGGTAGGTGTGGTATTCAGGAAAAGGAAATGAAAGGAGTAGCACAGATTGGATACAAAGGTTTGGGTATATTTTTATGAGGTGCTGAGAATGTGGAGAAACAGTTGTGTCAGGGAGATTTTGAGAGAATAGGACACTGTATCTGGAAGAGAATAAGGATGGACATTCATGGGAAATTATGGGAGCTTGAGATGGCTGGTGGACTGGCTTGATTGACAAGAAATGATGGAGTGGGACTGAAGAGGTGGAGAAGGCAAAATGAGCATGCAGATAGGATGGGTTGGAAAGAAGAGGTGAAAGTCAAAACTAATGAGGACAAGAGCCGAGTGTTTTCAGTGCAATGAGTAAAGAACGTGGCAGATGCAGTCATGAAAGGAAGGACAAGAAGAAAGATTTCATGTTGGAAGAAAGTACGCAAACAGCTGTAACAAGTGATAAAGGAGAGCTAGAGGTAGTCTTGCAGAAGCCAGCATTGCAAGGGTAGCACAAAAGAAGTAAGCAGGAAACAATACTCATCCAGATGGGAAAGGTAAATGGTAAAAGTAATGTCTTTTGGCTTTTCCCGGTTAGGGGTCTCCACAGCGGAACATGGGTCCGCTAATGATTGGCAGTGGATTTTTACAGTGCCGAGTTGCCAGCCAATGCCCAACCTTCAAGGAAGGCACACCCATTAACTCTCATGCATGTCTTTAACATCACTCGACCATGGGGAGGACATGCAGACTCCACACAGAAGGCACTCCAGTTGAGAATCGAATGGGAGAACCTCTTGCTGTGAGGCGACAACACTAACTGCTGCACCACTGCAGTGATAAAGGAGACAAAATGTAGTGAAATTGTATAGTAAAAGCTTATATGGGATGGCAAAGGAATTAAATTCAGCATAATCACACAGGCTACCTGTACAGACAGAGAGGGCTGAGATGGGGGAAGTGGAGATGAAATTTATGAATATTAAGGTACTCATACAAGGTGAGAAGTGAATGAATTGAGATAGAGTGTAAGGATAGTCAAAAGTGTTTTGGTGATTGAGAAACTGGATCTTAAAAGGAATTAGGAATCTAAGAAAGTGAGATAGAAAGACAATTTTTTTGTGCAACCACACTTATGGTTAAGACTCATTAAGATATCTGATGAGGTAACAAAAGTGATTATTAAGGGGGGGGAGAGGTAGATACATGCTGTGGTGCATGTATATATCAATTACCTCTCAGAGAAGACACCTGAGGTGGCAGCGAGTCCAGAGATGTGAGAGAGAGATGCCAAGTGGATGTAGTTAGCTTTCATGGTTTCATAGAGTCTTACTAAGGTTACAGCCAAAGGAGTCCACTAAGAAGCACAGCCACATCAGGCAGTATTGTTAGGAGTATTACCTGTAAGGACTGCTAGCAGACTGAGAACAGAGACGCTTAGGGAATATGACTATTGGCTGCAGTAGTGATATGAAAAAAAAGGCTTGGTAATGGTAGGAGAGTGGAGGATCTGGCAGAGAACACTGCATTATAGAAAGGTCAGGAGGATAGCACAGTTGTGTACACTTCCCATAAATGTAGATGTTCAAATGTATTCACTGTTGCAGTCATTACATTTGGGTAATCTACTGGCAGGTTGCCCTCAGTCAGCCTGAATTCGAAAGTCTTGGGTCCTGCATCGGTTGCTGTCTTCTCTTCCATGACGTCAGGTCGTCAGGGGTATAAAACATGCAGCCGATGCCATTTTCTTTAGTTTTTCTTGCCCCCAATGTCAGGTGCCCCCAAAAAGGTAGCAAAAAAAAAAAAAAATATATATATATATATATATATATATATATATATATATATATATATATATATATATGCATCAATATAAACTTTACCTTCATCTACAAGCAAACACACCGCATAGGTTGTAGAGGATAGAGAAGAAAAGATAAACTCCAGAATGACAGGGGGATGGAGGGAAGGTAACCTGGACTGCAACAGTGAGTACACTCGAACATCTACATTTATGGTAAGTGTAAACAACTGTACTATGTTCTTCATGTTTCACTGTTGCAGTCATTACATTTTGGTAGAATCCCAAAGCTATGGTTGGGAGGCTGGAGCTAAACAGCATTAGGTGTGGCTATAAGGCCCTGCAGCACTGCAGTGGCAAAGCCTGCCCTGGACTTAGAGAGGCAAATGATAATGCTTTGTAAAAGTGTGAACAGAACTCTAAGTAGCAGCCTCTAGAATGTCTTTGGTTCGTACTTCTCTGAGAAAGGCTGCTGAAGTAGAAGCAGCTCTGATGGAATGAGACCTAATGCCCTTGGGCACAGGTTTACCATGGTGTAGGTAGCAGAAATGGATGCAGTGGCTTATCCACTTTGAAACTGTCTGCCTTGAAATAGCCTTTCCTTCTGATCCTGCAGCATATGACACTAGTAATTGCTCAGTTTTTCTTAAAGCTTTAGTCCTGCTCAAGTAGAATCTTAGCTGTATGTGTACGTCCAAGGAATGTAGAATTCTCTCCCCCTTGTTCTGCGGATTTGGTTAAAAGGTTGGCAGATGAATTGCTTGGTTAAGAGCCACACTGGAAACGACCTTAGGCATAAAAGTAGGATTTGTCCTCAGAGACACCCTGTCTGGGTAAAATATGATAAATATTATAAAAGGCTCTACAGTCTGTAGCTCTGAAACTCTTCTTGCTGAAGTAATTGCTAGTAGCAGAGCTGTTTTCCATGATAAGAACTTTATATCAGCGGTAGCAGCTGGTTCAAATGGAGGCAGGGTGAGCTTTTCCAACACATAATTGAGGTCCCATGCAGGTAATGGTGATCGTCTAGAAGGCCTTAAAATTTTGGCTCCTCTAAGATACTGCTTTAGTAAAGGATGAGAAAAAAATGGTGGTTCTGTATTGTAATGAGCCGAAATGGCTGAGGCATGGATTTTAATTGATGAGAAAGATAGGCCTTTGTCAAGCATCTCAGTTCAGTATTGTAGTATCTGAGGAATATTTGGTTCTGCTGTATCAGTTCCTTGTGCTTGAGTTCAAGCACAGAATCTCTTCCATTTGTCAGCATAAGATTTTCTAGTACTAGGCCTTCTGGCTTCCAAAATGACATCCATCACAGCTTTACTGAGAGGTGTTGTTTGTATAACTACATGATCAGCCATGCAGCCAGGTTCAGTGTTCATAGTTGATTGTGCAGGATCTGATTGTTTTGCTGGGACAGTAAATATATAAAGAAAACTTCCGACTCTGCCACGTAACCAATATTTAACTTTTTATTGTAATTAAAATAGAACAGAAGGTAAAGCGCTGGCGTATGCTACCATACGCTTCATCAGACAAATTAAAAGTGTTAGCATCAATGAATTTATAGGGAGGCTTAGCCTATCGGCAGATAAATTAGATTATTCAATTAACCATAGAAGAGTCACATTTAAAAACACATTTAAGAAACCATGTTTAAGAACTGAACTAAAACCTTCAATATTTAAAGTGGAAGCTGAATTTATAGCATAAGTAATTCAACAGTTAAAAACATCAAAATAAAAACATCATATATATACCAAAAAGTTCATACCAAAATTAAAAGTACATATAAATTTAATATAAAGTTTCACAGAAAACTTGTTACTATGAACATTGCAGCTTAATAATTAATTCTTGAAACAGAGTATAAAGCTAGAAGCCCAAGCATATTCAATAGTTCATCAGAATCCATAATAGCATTACTTAATTCTGAGATGTGTCATAAAGTGTGACTACTCTAAATGTTTATAAGTAAGACTCAGAATTTTAATCAGTTGGTGAACTTTTGAAGCTGTGCTGGTGTTTTAAGGTTCGTTGATATAGTTGTATTTGTATAATTCAACAAATTGAAGCTTGAAATTAGTTCAAGTAGTGCATGCTAAAATAACGCTAGATATTAAATATATGTACGAATTTAGAACTTAATTGTTGAAGCATCATATGAATATTTGGATTAATGAATAAATAAATAAATAAATGAATGACTAAAATATGTATATAAACTTGTAAATATGTATGTAAGAACAGTGTATAGAGTGAGCACCACTGATAATGATAGCATATAATAAAATTCATATATAGATGTTTCTAACAATGAATGTGAACTATATAAATAGAAGATATATATATAAATATGGATGTGAATATAAAAATATATAAATATGTATGTATAAATATGAATAATAAATAGATACTGAAATAAGTATGAATAGGATGTAAATATAAGTGTAAATTTAAATTTAAATTTGAATATCAATTATAAATTTCATAAAATGGAGCCTTTTTATACGAAAAAAGTAAGGCTTCAAACAGAAGCAAAGCAACTATGTGTTCAAGGAGTCAGTATAAAAATGGACTTGAAAAATATGTAGCATATGTAAATAGATAGAGGATGAAAAATGAAAAATATGTATTTATCCATTGTTTGGCTAAGAATACTAGGTAAAAGACTACTATGCAAGTTATTCCATAGCAGGTTGAGTTCATCTTCGATTATTTAGAAAAGATCTAATGCTGACATAATTATTCAGACCAGGCGAATAATGGCCCCTTAGTCTGAGTATCCATTTAAGTTCATTTAGCTCTAACTGGTTTGGATAATCACCACCTCGTTCTGTTGCTTCTACTACTTGCAACACCCTGAATACAAAAGAGTGCAATGGATTCAAAATCACATGTTTAGCCAAAGCATTCAGCTCATTTTTCTTCCTTATATCATATTGGTGGTTGTATACCCTGTTTTTGAGTTTCCTTTTTGTGAGACCTATATAGAATGCATTGCAGTGTTCACATGTGGCTAGATAGACTAAACCTGAGGTGTCGCAATTAGCTCTGAACCTAGGTGTAAATGTAAAATTGAGTTCTGGGTGCACAAAAATTTGTTTTTTAGAGATAAATTTGCAGTAGTTACAACTGTGACAGGGGTAGGTTCCTGGAAGTTTATTGTTGTTTAGGTTATTATAAGTTAATCTTGGTTTTCTGTCACATAACAGAGATTTGAGGTTTCGATTACTCCTATATACCATATGTGGAGAGTGACCTACTATACTTTTGGTAGAGTCATCCAACGTTAAAACTCTCCAGTTATTGGCTAAAATTCTTTTAATATTCATAAAATCATTAGTATATGTTGTAATAAATGAAACTCTTTCAGTATGATTAAATTTATGGTTAATATTAGTATGTTTGAGTGCCTGGTATTTAGTTCTGGCTTCATTTGGAGTCAGAAATTCTGAGGGCAAAATATTGTTTCTGACTTCCATGACTAAATCATGGTTATATCCTCTTGATAGAAACATATTTACCATTTCATCAGCTTTCTTAGTCAGATCTTGCTTGTCAAGACATATTTTGCTAAGTCTAACAAACTGACTTTTCAAAATCCCTTTAAAAGTGTGACGGGGATGCATGCTGTTATATCTCAAAATTGTGTTCTTCCAGCATTCTTTTTTATAGAGGGTTGTTATTAATTTCCCTCCTTTAATAGAGATGCTTGTGTCCAGAAAGTTAACCAATGAGTATGAGGTTTCGATAGAAAACCTCAAGAAAGTGGTGGTGGTTTCTAAATGAGTTCTAAAGATCTCCTCTAAGATACTGCTTTAGTAAAGGATGAGAAAAATTGGTGGTTCTGTATTGTAATGAGCCGAAATGGCTGAGGCATGGATTTTAATTGATGAGAAAGATAGGCCTTTGTCAAGCATCTCAGTTCAGTATTGTAGTATCTGAGGAATATTTGGTTCTGCTGTATCAGTTCCTTGTGCTTGAGTTCAAGCACAGAATCTCTTCCATTTGTCAGCATAAGATTTTCTAGTACTAGGCCTTCTGGCTTCCAAAATGACATCCATCACAGCTTTACTGAGAGGTGTTGTTTGTATAACTACATGATCAGCCATGCAGCCAGGTTCAGTGTTCATAGTTGATTGTGCAGGATCTGATTGTTTTGCTGGGACAGTAGTTGAGGTGTTTGAGGTAAGGTCCAAGCTGGGTATTGAGACAAGTTCCTTAGGATTATGTACCAGTGCTGGCGGGGCCAGTCTGGGGCAATTAGTATCATCTTTGGTTTCTCTTGTCTGACTTTTAGAAGGACCTTGGGGAGAAGAGGCAGAGGAGGAAAGGCGTAAACTGATAGGTTTTTCCAACTGAAGGATAGTGCATCCACCTTCCATGCTTGTCTGTGATAAGTCCTTGTGCAGAATCTTTTCAAATGATAATTTTGAGGAGAGGCAAATAGATGTATGTCTGGGCTCTTCTCTGTTATCATGCTGAAGACTTGTGGATTTAGCTTCCACTCTTGAGGATCCATAAGGTTTCTGCTTAAATCGTCTGCCAGTGTATTTTGTTTTCCTGGCAGGAATTGAGCTTGAAGATGTATTTGGTAGGTCAAAGCTGTGTCCCACAGTGCCATGGCTAATCTGCAAAGGGGGTATGAGTGTGTGCCCCCTTGCTTGTTTATATACCACATGACTGTGATGTTGTCCGTCTTTATCAGTAGTTGTCCTGGATGAAGTAAGTCCTTGAAGGCTGTTATGGCATTTTGAACAGCTAGCATCTCTTTCTGGTTGATATGTAGATGCATTTGTTTTGGGGTCCATATGCTCTGAATGTATCTTCCTGCCATGTGGGCCCCCCCAGGCATAATCCAAGGCGTCTGTTGTGAAGGCCCATCCCAAGTTTTCGTGACATGCCTTTGCCCACCATAGAAACTCCTGTTGTAGGCAGGGAATGAGAGGAATCATTGCTTCCAGACTGTGAGAATGTTGACTCCATAAACTTTTCAGGTACCATTGAAGTTTCCTCATATGCAGTCTTGCATATGGAATCAGTAGGATGCAGGGTGCCATGAAGCCCAGAGCCTGCAGAATTTGTCTTGCAGATAACTGGATTTTTGTTGCCATCAGTTTGAAGTAAGTAGTCAGTTGCCTTTTCTTGTCTGGTGTGAGGTAAGCCATCTGGGCATTTGTATTCAAGCTTGCACCCAGGAATTTTATCTTTAGATAAGGTACAAGTTGTGATTTCTTTTTGTTTATTGTGTACCCTAGGCATGTTAGAAGCCTTTTAACAAATGTCAGGTGTCGAAGAAGAATGCCCTTGTTCTCTGCTTGAATGAGACAGTTGTCCAAGTAAGGATATATTTGTATACTTCTTTGTCTGCAAAATGCAATTACTGGTGCAAGGCACTCTTTGTAAAGACCATGGGTGCAGTAGATAAGCCAAAGGGCAGTGCAGAGAATTGGTAATGTATTAAGCCAGCCTTGAATCTGAGGTATCTTCTGCACGATTGTCTTATTGGGACATGCAGGTATGCCTCTTTTAGGTCCATTTACACCAGCTAAGCATTCTTGTCCAGCATGGGCAGCAGCTGCTGCAAAGTCAGCATTTTGAATTTTGGAATGTCCAGGTATGTGTTCAAAATCGATAAATCCACTATTGGCCGCCAGGCCTTGTACTTTCTGGGTACCAAGAACAGTCTTGAGTAAAAACCTTGTCCTTTTTCCTGTTCTGGTACTGGCTGAATGGCCCCCATATCCACGAGGGACGTAACCTGTTTCTGTGCCTCTGCCCATTGATTTACTGGCAGATCTGGCTAACCATTTGCCATTGGCAGAGTGTGGAAATGGAATCTGTATCCCTGTGATACTATGTTTAGTACCCACTTGTCCTGGGTTATTAACTACCAATTTTGAGCAAAAAGTGCTAACTTTCCCCCTATGGGTGCTGCCAAAAGATACATCCTTGGTGTAGGCAGAGGGAAGTCACTGGAATTGTTTTCTGTAGGTTTGCACTTTATCTCCTCCAGATTTGGAGGTAGAAGCGCCCCATTGCTTTGACCTGCATGAATCTTGCGCCTGGTATCTGGAGCCCTTAGGGTGTCTGGATTTGCCCCATTTGAGCTCTGTCTGATACAGGAAAGGACCAATTTTTTGTAGGCCAGTGTCTACTGAATCCTGGTGGCTGCACTTGTAAAAAGTCTTTAACAGTTTGCATAGACTTTGCTTTGTCTTCCATTTTCTTTAAAACCTCTTCTGCCTTAATACCAAACAGAGAATCATGCTGTAAAGGTGCATCTAACAATTTAGCTTTAACATGATCAGGCAAATTTTGTTCCTTTAACCAGGCATGTCTCCTAATCACAGATCCAGTAACTGTGGTCCTGCAGGAGGCCTCTAAGGAATCAAAACCACATTGCAAAGTATGCTTTCCAACTTGTCCAGCTGCATGCAATAATTCCTGCAATTCTTTATTTTCTGCACATTCTGAAATCAACATCATTTTCTGTTTCAGCAATCCCATAACATGTTGTTGGTACTTTAGCATATGAAATTGACAGTTTCAGGCCCTGATAGCCAATGTTGCAGATGTATAAACCTTTTTTCCCCATCTGTCTTGTGCCCTTGATACTCTGTCAGAGGGGGTAGGAATTTTTGCTGTTGAGGCCTTAACTCCCTTTGGACCCTGTGAAATAGTTTCAGGATCAGCAGCAGGGTTTCTAAATAAAAATTTATGTGAGTCAGGGACCCTGTAATATCTGTCAGGCTTACTGGGAGCCAGAGGTAAGGAATCAGAGATCAAGCTTGACTCTGAAAGCACATCATCCACAATGTCTAAAACAGGGGGAATAGCTAAAAGCTTGTGCTGAGGGAGAAGAAGGAAATCCCTGAGCCTCTTTTTTGATTCTGAGAAATCTTGACTCTCCCAGTGAAAATGCTCCCTCAAAGTATGCAAGGTTTCGCCAAACAAATAATCCTCAGGAAGAGATGCAGAGGGAATAGACTCCTCAGCATCAGAATCCTCATAGGGAGGTATAGATAATTCCTGATCAGAAGAGGAATCAGAAGAAATAGAAACCTGATCTGAAGATTCATAATCAGTGTCTTGCCTAGGCCTCTTATCTGGAGGGGGATGGGTACCCCTGATCAAAGTAATAAGGTCTTCAGCCATTTTGATCATCTGCTTTGTAGGCATAGAGGCCTGTGCATGTGGCTCATGAGTCAGTTTTTTTAGTTTTAGAAGTTTCTTTTGTCTTTGGTCTTGCAGCTGTCGTCGGTTTGATATACAAAAGTTGAGGTCTGAATACACCCTCTGAAGCTAGTGCCTGCTCAGTGGCTCCGGACCCATCCGAGGGAGATACATCTGTTGGTCCATTACCTTGAGTATTTGCGACATGCTGGGCTCCATGTGGGTGTTGGTAGAGGCCTAAGACTCAAAGGTAGCAGGTATCAGAGGCTTCGAAAGTGCCTCATCGAGTACCAGTGAACCAGTTACTGGCTTAGGAGAAGCTTTGTCGTCAGTTTTGGATCTCAACTGCCTTTCTCTGTCCTTTTCTTTGCGTTTTTTATGTACTCCGGTAGTCGGATTGCTATCCAACGACATTTCTGGGTAGTTAAATCTGTTTCTAAAATACTTTGATGCAAAAATATACTGACGCTTAATAGTGCGTTGGTTAAATCTAGCACAAAACTGACAGCCAGGCACATTGTGATCAGGGCCTATGCAAGGAATACAGTATAAATGGAAATCCTTATGAGGTATTTGCTTCCCACAAGTAATACAATTATTAACTTTTTCTGACATCGGTAAAAAGCAAGAAAAAATTTTCCCCAATGGGGTACTTAGCTTTAGTGAAGACTTCGGATCTGAAACTCAAACTCGAATATTTCAGTAGTCGGCCAACCGGCACTTGTGAAATGCTTCTGCTTTAGGCACTGCACAGCAAGGAAGACTAAAGAACATGGCGTCAGCTGCATGTTTTATTCCCCTGATGACCTGACGTCATGGAGGAGAAGACAGCAACCAATGCAGGACCCAAGACTTTGGAATTCAGGCCGACTGAGGGCAAACTGCCAGCAAATTACCGAAATGTAATGACTGCAACAGTGAAACAAGAAGAACATCCACATTAGGTGACAGTGTGTAGTGGTAGTTAATGCCAAGTTGGAAGGCTACATCTCAATGATCATACCTATAAACTAGGATTGAAGGTGGCTATGATGTCACAGAAACAGAAAGGTGGTAGGTATTCAAACAATAGTCAGAAGGCAAAAAGAAAAAGGACACAGAGTGACCCATAGTGTGGCAGGTGATTTGCCTGAGGGGGTCCTGATGGAGAAATGAAAAGTCAGCAAGCAAAGGAGAGTAGTAGTGCTGAAATTGAATTCATCCTCAAGTCTTGATGAGTACTTTTGTGAGGTGGACCCACAAAATTTCACCAAGGCGACACTGATATATAGACTGTATTTATATAGCATATATCATGGACAGAAGTAAATCAAAAATAAAAAAGATAGCTGGGTGCTGAAGACCCAGGATAAAAAAGTGCCCAATCCTAGTAGGTGCACTGGTGCCAGGACTGGAAAAAATGACAGTGTAGAATCCTCAAAATACAGAAACATTCCTACAATGGGGCCAGGCCAGGCTCAGGGGGAGGATGGTCCCCCTGTTGTAGAAGGAAGCAGCAGTCCACAAAAATGACAAAAATTGATTGGCCAAAGAAGAGCCATAAAGATGATAGAGTGGCCTATTTAGGATAAGAAAAAAATTATGTATTGTTACTATTATGTAAAAAGCCCAGAATTTCCAGACACAAAATATACAAAATTATTAAGAGAGAAATTAGAGGAAAGAAAAATACTTCCGCAGGAAAAATGGTCAGAAGCTTCAAATAAAAATTTGCATCCATTAATACAACAGATTTTTGAAAAACAATATAAAGATTAAAACATTTTGATCTGTCTGGAAAAAGAAGCATCTGAGGAAGTGAGAAAATATAAACAACAAAACCTAGAGATATTTGAAAAATATAAAAAATATATGGACATGGGAAAGAAAGAGAGATTTGATATGGTGCAATATTTATGCAAAGGAGAAAGCCAAGTTAAATAATATAGAGAAGGCAGTCACAAAGATATTCAAAGAGAAATACAGGCAAAGGCATCAAGATATGAAAAATTTCACAATAAAATGATTAATGGCACAAAGATGTAATGCAGAAAAGATGAGTAGTAAAGCAGAAGTTAAAGAAATAGAAGCTGAAGTTATGGAGTGCCTGCGAGGTAAATGATTTAATGTAAAAGGTCTAAAACAAACTACATCACAGCATGATGGAGTGAGTCCCCAGAATAAGGAAAAGCAAGAAGATCAGGAGACATGTGAAGAAGAAATATGGACATGGGAAAGGAAAAGAGATTTAATGTGGTGTAATATTTATGCAGAGGAGAAAGAAAAAACTAACCAATACAAAAAGAGCAGCACCAGAGATATTTGAAGAAAAATATAGGGAAAGGAATCTGGATATGGAAAACTTTACAATACAAAAAATAAGGAGACAAAGAGGAAAAGTAGAAAAAGAGATTAGTAATGGAGAAGTCAAAGAAATAGAAACTGAGGTTATGGAACAGCTGCAAAGAGAATGATTCAGTGCATAAAATTCAATACAGAAAGTAGCAAAACAGGATAGAGTAATGGATATCCAAATTAAGCTGAAACCAGTGGAACAGGAAGCAACAGGTCAGGTGTCATATGAAGATATTTTGTAGCCTTCCACAGGAAACCAGTATAAACGTTCACTTGAAGTTAGACAGGAAGGAAAGGAGCAAGAAACTGGAAACTCTGATGCAGCCAAAATTAAGTTGTTTACTTAAAAGCTTAGACTATGGCTACAATTAGACTCCAAGAAAGCAACAAAGTCTAATGACTTGCAACAACCACTTCTGAAACTGAGCAAACAAAAAATAAATAAAAAAGAAAAAAGGACCAACACTCTTGTACTGTGGTGTATTAAGCTTTCGTTCCTCTTTATTGTATCGGAACTTCATCAGAATGAATCAAATTACAAAGGACCAGATTAAAATACCTTAGAGAGAAAGCATGAATATTACACAGAATGAAATAACCAATCACAAGCCCAATAACCAAATTAGTGAAACATAAGTAAAAGTACAGTGGCAATCTATACTTGCTGGGACTTAGTTTGAGTACAGCAGAAAAAATATAGTACCCTAAAGCATGTAAAACATGTAGTGATCCTAATTAAGTGAACTCCAAATGTATATATACACATATATATATATATATATATATATATATATATATATATATATATATATATATATATATATACTGTGACTTAAACCATAAGAACATAAGTAACAAGAGGCATATAAAAAATGTAGTGAGTATAATTCATAAACAGTAAAACCATATATAAACCTCTTAAAAGCACATATCCAAGCAGTATGTAAGGCTGCTTTGGGGACATAACCCTAGATCAGAGAGAAAAAAAACTAGAAAATTGTCTCCCTTATCAAAAATACAAAGGATACATTATCTGAACCACTTCAGGGCACATTTAAGATTCAACGAATCATTAAGGCCAGGATAAAATTCAGCATTTAATTTTAGCTGCCATATAAGCTCCTGGACTTGAAGCTTACAATCAGTATCACCAAAAAACTCCTTGACCTGATCCAAAATGAAAAACTTAAACATGGAAAAGGAAGGACAAACAGAACTGTGTTTCCCTAAAGCATTAGAGAAATCCTTATTCCTGATGGCAGAACAATGTTCTTTGATTCTGTCGCTCAATTTGCGGACTGTCTTCCCAACATAAAAACAGGAGCAGCTTACACATACTGCGCAGTAGACAACACTGGTAGAGTTACAGTCAAAATAATTTTGAAAATATACTCTGACGTTACAATGGGAAAAGGAGTAACTTTTTTCATCAAAGATGTACTGACAGCAAACACATTTCCTACACTTATGCATTCCTGCTGGTTTACCAATAACTAAAGAAGGAGATAACAAAAAAGGAAGATCCTTATTTTCAAAATGTGACTTTAAAGTCTTAGTCCTTTTGTAAGAAAAGGAAGGCTCCTTACCCAAGGAAAACCTAATATTAGGGTCACTGACTAAAATCCTCCAATTATCTTTCAAAATTCTTCTAAAAGCTTTCATATCCCTACTAATAGGTAAGCGGAAACTTAGGACATGAGAAGAGGGCATAGTGTGATTAGTATCACTTGAGACTGGAGAGAAACCATATTTTAAGATAGGTCTAAATTTAACCAGCCTATCCATTCTAACACTATTTCTAACTTCATTGACCAGAGAAGGTGGGTAATTCTTTTGAAAGAAAAGGTGTGACAGAAAATTAGATTCAGCCTCAAAATCTGCATCTTCACTCGTTAACCTGGATATTCTAATGAATTGTCCCCTGAGAACATTCCTTTTCATGAAAAAAGGATGGGAACTATTAAAGTCCAAATAATTATTACGAAACGTCTTTTTTCTGTGAACTGTGGACTTAAAACAATTATTGATTCGATCAATACAAATAGAAGTGTCTAAAAATGAGACTTTATGGCCTTTGTCCCCAATGACAAATTTTAAAAAACCAATGCTTTCTGAAAGAGACTCTACAAAAAGTTTTAATTGATTTTCACTACCCTCCCATACAAAAAAATATCATCTATGTACCTCTTATAAAACTTCAAGGAGTGGAACCCAGGCAAATGCACAAGAGTATCAACCTCCCACTCACTCAACACTAGATTTGCAAACGCTGGGGCCATCTTTGACCCCATCGCAACACCCCTAACTTGTCTGTATATATTTTCCTGAAAATGAAAAAAATTATTTTTCAAGACTAAAGACATAAGGGTATGTAAAGTCTGAATCCTTCTTTTAGGAAATTTAACATATTTCAGCAAAAAATGTTTAACATATTCCAACCCATCAGTATGGGGAATGTTTGTATACAATGCAACTACATCTAATGTAACCAAAATGCATTTAGAGAAATCAACATCAAGTTCAAACAACTTATTTAGGAAGTCCCACGAATCCTTAATGTAGTGAGGGGTGGCTTGTACCAAGGGATTAAGTACAAAATCAATATAATGTGATATATTCTCTGTTTTGGAGCGTTTATTGGAAACAATTAATCTAAATGGGGGGTCTTTATCATTCTTGTGGACCTTAGGGATTCCAAAAAGTTTAGCTAAGCATGGATTAGGGACAGACATAAACTCAAATTCTTCTTCTGTAATACATGAATCTTCCAGTAAAGACTTCAATATTTTATCAATACGTTCAAAATTAGAGTGCACAGAGTCCAAGGCCACCTTTTCATAAAAATCGTTGTTGTCTAGTTCCTCTTTAATCTTGTTTACATATATTTGTTGGTCCATAACCACTATACCAGTGCCTTTGTCTGCCTTCATCACTCGCACGTTGCCATCATGCGTTAAGTCGAATAAGGCTTTCCTCTCATCATCTGATAAGGGAGACAATTTTCTAGTTTTTTTTCTCTCTGATCTAGGGTTATGTCCCCAAAGCAGCCTTACATACTGCTTGGATATGTGCTTTTAAGAGGTTTATATATGGTTTTACTGTTTATGAATTATACTCACTACATTTTTTATATGCCTCTTGTTACTTATGTTCTTATGGTTTAAGTCACAGTATATATATGTATGTGTATATATACATTTGGAGTTCACTTAATTAGGATCACTACATGTTTTACATGCTTTAGGGTACTATATTTTTTCTGCTGTACTCAAACTAAGTCCCAGCAAGTATAGATTGCCACTGTACTTTTACTTATGTTTCACTAATTTGGTTATTGGGCTTGTGATTGGTTATTTCATTCTGTGTAATATTCATGCTTTCTCTCTAAGGTATTTTAATCTGGTCCTTTGTAATTTGATTCATTCTGATGAAGTTCCGATACAATAAAGAGGAACGAAAGCTTAATACACCACAGTACAAGAGTGTTGGTCCTTTTTTCTTTATTTTTTGTTTGCTCAGTTTCAGAAGTGGTTGTTGCATGTAATTCTTGTTCTTCTGGAGTCCTCTCGGTTTATTATGCAAAGTCTAATGACTATTCATCTTCTCTTTGTCGATGATTTAAAACTGTATAGCTCATCAGATGAGGAACTGAAAGCACAGCTGCAGGTTGTCAGACCTTTTTCACATGGTATTGGAATGTCATTTGGTCTTGATAAATGTGCAAAAGCAACCTTTAGAAAAGGAAATCTGCAGCACCAGGAAAACATCAGTTTGGGACAAGAATGTGATATAAAAGAACTTGAGCAAGAGGGAGTGTATAAATACTTGGGAACTGATGAAGGATCAGCAATAAAACATGAACAAATGAGAATAAAGCTCAGTAGGGAGTACTTTAGAAGACTTAAATTAACCCTGAAAACAGCATTGACATCTAGGAACAAGATCCAAGCCATAAATCAATTTGCGCTTCCTGTCCTAACTTATAGTTTTGAAGTGACTGACTGGCCCCAAAAAGTGTTGTATAGACTGGATATTGAAACGAGAAGAATGCTTCATGCTTACCAAATGATTTATAAAAATCAGTGTACACCAAGATTATATATTTCCCATTCCGAAGGAGGGATGGGCCTCCTTGAAATTGATTACATGTATAGATCTGCAATCGTGGGACTCCACACATATCTACTGACTTTTTAAGATCCAAATGTAGTGAAAATTTTGAAACATGAGGAGAATAAATCTAAGATGACATCTCTACTTAATTTAGCAGAGGCATATCGACGTCAAGCAGGAATAGAAATCAAACCAGAAGTAGATAAAAATCAGGCAGCAAATGAATGCTAAAAAAAACAAAAGAAAAATATAAGGTGAAGGACCAGATGAGAAGGCAAGAAATGTGGAAAAATCATAAATATAGTTGCAAGTATAGAAAACTTCTGGAAGAGCCTCATGTTGATCAAGAAAAAATGCAGGAATGGTTAAGGAGAGGTGAATTCACATGAAGAAATGAAAGGTTAATATTGGAAGCCCAAGATAGTGGGCTACATACACGCTGGTTTGCAAAGTCCATTGACCATGTGGGAGAAACAGACATATGTAGGTTTTGTAAAACCAAATTGGAAACAGTCACACACTTTGTTGCTGGTTGTGATGCACTAATGGCAGAGAGACTGTATACTGAAAGGCATAATAATGTGACAAGACTTTTACACTGGAAATTGTGCAAACATTATGGTATTGAAGTGGCTGAAAAACACTGGAAACATGAGCCACAAAGAATCATAGAAAAGTATGAAGTTTATAACACATGGGATCACCCAATACCAACAGTCCAAAAGATAGATGCTAGAAAACCGGATATAGTGGTCCAAGAAAAGAAGACAAAAGTAGCATTGATCATTGAAATCACCACACCCAATGACTACAGTGTCTTGTGTACAGAGAGACACAAAGTCATAAAATACCTGGATTTGCAGGCAGAAACAAGAGCCATGTGGAAGAAAGATACCCAGACAGCTCCAATAGTAGAAGGAGCAACGGGTCTTATAAAAAAGAGTTTACAATCATATTTAGATATGTTACCAATTCATGTAACACCATACAAATTGCAGGAGTCCTTAGTGGGCACATTGCGGGTGCTGTGAAGAGCACTTTTGGCTGACATCAAAGAGTGAAACAATACTAATTTCATGAACTTTAATCATACTTTGACATAGGAATGGGGTCCACTCCTGTCATGGTATTAGAAACCCAAAAGACTTGGAGAGATTAAAAATGGCTGGTTAATACTACTCTGCAGTGCAAGGCATGTGGACTGAAAGCAGGAGATCTGAAGGTAGTGGTGGAGGAGGGGAAGGAAGACATTACTGGAATCACAGAAACAGATGACATTGACAACTGGAGGACTGAATATGGTGGTGTCAGGGTGTAGACTGTTGAGAAATGACAGAGAAGGGAGAGCTGAAGGTGGACTAGTAATCAACATAATGGAGAGCATCAGATGTGATGTCAGAGAGCAGAAGTAGCCCCTAAGCAAGAATGGGACAAGGGGGCAGGCAGAGACAAAACTTAGATTAAGTGACCCAGCAGCTAGGATTGAAGCGGTAAGAGCTGATGGACTGATACAGTGTATCATCTCACAGAAAGACTGAAGGAGACAAGAAAAGGAGTGTTATAAGACACAGAGAAATGCTCATGGGGATCTGAATCTCTTGGAGTAGGCTTTGAGAGTCTGAGTTCCAGGCTAAAAAGGGAACAGAAAGTTAATTAGGTTTTGGACCATGAGTGGTTCAGCCAGCTACTGCAGACCTGTATCAGAAAGCATATAATTCTCGATGTGGTCCGTATCAGTACAGATGGAGTCATGAATATCAAAGTAATGTATCATACACTAGTAGTTATCATGTCACAGTGTGATTTAGGGTCAGAGGAAGGTAAGAATGTAAATATAAAAGATGATTACATGGGCTTGATGGAAAGTTGTCTACAATTTTCTGAGACAGATGATCATGGGTGACTTAGGAGATCAGGAGAAAACTGAGTGAGTAAGTAAACTATGGGGAAGGATCAAGGAAGTAACACTTGGGGCTATGAATAAAGGTGTAGGAAAGAAACAAAAAGGTGAAAAAAGGAGAAGGATGATGTCGTTACATAAGCATGTGAAGCAATTATAGCAAAATATAAGGCCTACTAGTGGTAGAAAGGAAGGGGTGGATTGGTGGGGAGAGGAAATATGTTAAGTATAAGGATGTTAGTAAAAACGGCACAAAGATGGTATGGGAGGTACAGGAAACAACAACAAAAGCTGAAATGGGTTTTTCAAAAGAGATCAAGGACAGAATCAGGGTTTTTTAGGTATGTAGCAGAAAGGGGAAAGGGAGGACAGACCTGGCCAGGCTGAGCAAAGATGTGATGGATATCACAGAACAATGAAAAAAAAATCAGAAAGCAATGGGAGAGTACCATGATGGGACTGAGGCATGAGTCTGATATAATGGAACCTGTATGCTATGAAGAAGAAGAAGAAAAAGAAAAACAGCTTGTGGTAATTAGGTTTTGCAGTACTTCATATGTAATGAAAGGAACAGTCTATGTGGGGAAAGCAGAGATCTGAGCTGGATATCATGCAAACATAGAAATTATGATGGCAAATAAGACCAGCATAATTTATTAATCGTCTCATATTATAAAACCATTCAGTAATCTAATTAAATCATCTTCTCTTAATTTTTGTGATACTTTATCCTTCCCCAAGTTTATTTCAACTTTAGACTCCACCATACCTCTAGACTGTTAATTTCAAACAGCGATTACTTTATGCATTAAATGTTTATTAATATGTGTCATGAGGTTTCTGTCAATAATCTTCAGATTGTGATCACAAGCTGTTCCCTTTTACTAAAATGAAAATTCTCATTCATTCTTTATTTGTTCATTCACATATGTGCACATCTTAATGTCAGCCTCTGCTTCCCTTTTTTTCACTCAAAAACATGTTCAACCCCAGTCTTTTGTTAAATAGAATATCTTGTATACTACATACAATTCTGTCCTGTATACTACATACAGTTCTGTCATGTATACTCCATACAATTCTGTCCTGTATACTACATATGGTTCTGTCATGTATACTGCATACAATTCTGTTCTGTATACTACATACGGTTCTGTCATGCATACTTCATGCAGTTCTGTCCTGTATACTACATACATACTACGTGCAGTTCTGGCCTGTATACTACATACAGTTCTGTCCTGTATACTACATAGGGTTCTGTCAAGTATGCTACATACAGTTCTGTCCTGTATACTACACACGGTTCTGTCATGTATACTACATGCAGTTCTGTCCTGCATACTATATATGGTTCTGTCATGTATACTACATACATTTCTGTCCTATATACTGCATGCAGATCTCTCTGTATACTACATACAATTCTGTCCTGTATACTACATACGGTTCTGTCATGTATACTGCATGCAGTTCTGTGCTGTATACTACATATGGTTCTGTCATGTATACCACATACAATTCTGTCCTGTATACTACATACATTTCTGTCCTATATGCTACATGCAGATCTCTCTGCATACTACATACATTTTTGTCCTATATACTACATGCAGATCTCTCTGAATACTACATACAATTCTGTCCTGTATACTACATACATTTCTGTCCTATATACTACATGCAGATCTCTCTATATACTACATACAATTCTGTCCTGTATACTACATACAGTTCTGTCATGTATACTACATACAGTTCTGTCCTGTATACTACATATGGTTCTGTCATGTATACTACATACAATTATGTCCTATATACTACATATGTTTCTGTCTCATATACTACATGCAGATCTCTCTGTATACTACATACAGCTCTGTCATGCATACTACATACATTTCTGTCCTATATTCTACATGCAGATCTCTCTATATACGACATACAATTCTGTCCTATATACTACATGCAGATCTCTCTATATACGACATACATTTCTGTCCTATATACTACATGCAGATCTCTTTGTATACTACATACAGTTCTGTCCCGTATACTATGTACAGTTCTGTCATATATACTACATACAATTCTGTCCTATATACTACATGCAGATCTCTCTGTATACTGCATACGTTTCTGTCCCATATACTACATGCAGATCTCTCTGTATACTACATACAGTTCTGTCCTGTATACTACATACAGTTCTGTCCTGTATACTACATACATTTCTGTCCTATATACTACATGCAGATCTCTTTGTATACTACATACAGTTCTGTCCTGTATACTACGTACAGTTCTGTCATGTATACTACATACAATTCTGTCCTATATACTACATGCAGATCTCTCTGTATACTACATACGTTTCTGTCCTATATACTACATGCAAATCTCTCTGTATACTACATACAGTTCTGTCCTGTATACTACATACAATTCTGTCCTGTATACTACATACATTTCTGTCCTATATACTACATGCAGATCTCTCTGTATACTGCATACGTTTCTGTCCCATATACTACATGCAGATCTCTCTGTATACTACATACAGTTCTGTCCTGTATACTACATGCAGATCTCTCTGTATACTACATACGTTTCTGTCCCATATACTACATGCAGATCTCTCTGTATACTACGTACAGTTCTGTCCTGTATACTACATACAGTTCTGTCCTGTATACTACATACAATTCTGTCCTGTATACTACATACATTTCTGTCATATATACTACATGCAGATCTCTTTGTATACTACATACAGTTCTGTCCTGTATACTACATACAATTCTGTCCTGTATACTACATACATTTCTGTCCTATATACTACATGCAGATCTCTCTGTAAACTACATACAGTTCTGTCCTGTATACTACATACAGTTCTGTCCTGTATACTACATACATTTCTGTCATGGAATCATAGAATCAGCTCTGATCCTGACAGATCATTATGTAAAAACAACTTTCCATTTTTAGCTTTAACTGTTTTCTCTATTTTCATAACATTACCTTACTGAGCCAGGTTGGTATTAAAAGTAATTTGTTTTATGACTAGTGTACAATCAGGGAAAGGTGTTATTTGCACATATACTCCAAGTAGGAAGTGCAATACTTACACACTGGGGGTAAGGCAGCATCCAATGTCTTACCACCATTGAGTTTCACAATGGCCTTTTTATGCCAGTCTGTGGTGTACAAAGCCTGCTCCAATGTACACAGCAATCATGAATGGAACCCAAAGTAATGTTAGTATAATTTGTATTCTGCATTATCTTTATAATTTAATATCTTGGAATCAGAAATTTGGTAATCATTCTGCAATCTCCTCTCTTCTAAAGATATATTAAACGACTGTCTCAGTGATTATATTAACCTTTCTTGTAACTTTTTTAATATGTCTGGATAAACTACTTCATGTCCCATAGCCTTCATTTCTACCTAGGTCTGTTTGCTTGGGCAATGGAAACAGATTCCTGTATTTTTCCAATTGCTATATGAAAATGATTTACATTTAAAATGTTCACTTGAAACCTAGAGAATTCACTTCTGAATATTCACTTACAATAAAATAAAGGGATGTTGAAACCAGGTGCCATAGTAGTGGAACAGCTGGTAAAGCAGGTTTCATTCTTCCTGCTTCTTTCCCTTCAATCTCTGCTGTCTTCCCATCCTTAATGACCACCTATCTGGCGAGATTTATGAGAGGCGGTATTTCAGAAATATTTGTAATTCTGTGTGAAGAATGAACAGACTCTTAGAAAGACCTGAGACAAGACTCTTCTTGCTGTATGCAATAACCAGTGTAAATATGAAAATAAACAATGCCAGTATGACTGTATATATTGCATTGATTATGATAATAGCACTTAGGAGAAACACAACTAATATAATTATTGAGCTGAATTAGTGCTAGTATTCTTGTACAGAATGCAGTAATTTGTATAAATATTTACATTAAAGCAGACCTACAATAGTTACTAGTTGTCAAATAGTATAAACTGATTATAATGTAACCTGAAAGTCAATGTTGGTTTGAAATTCAGCTCAGAAGGCAATCGGTTTTGTAAATATTATTTTCAAAAGCTGTTTTTGCCATTTAGCTTGGGTTGTACCTGAAAATGGTCTTTGGAACCATTCACTTTCTGTTAACAAAGTAATATAAGTAAATAGAGACATAAGTTATTACCAATTTTAAGGATAGAGTTACAATGTGAAAAAGGACACTTTTTTGTTGAAGGAGCTCTGAAAAAAAAGGTGAGTGATATGTGCCTGCATCGCATTGATGGTTCTTTACCAGGGATGAGCTGGTATAAGTTTTCAAAGGATATTAAGTTATCTGATGTACAGTCACTTGTGGATATATAGACAGATAGGGTCTATATTAGATATTCGAATGTTTAAAAGTTCGAATCACTAAAGAACAAACTTTAGTGATCGAACTTTTAAAAGTTTGAATATCTATAAAAACAAAATTAAAAAAAAAAAATAAAGTAAAGGGTTTAAGAAGGGGCAAGCCCCCCTGCAACCCCCACATGGAGGGCTTTGCCCCCACACCCCCACTACTTAAATATACCAACTCCGAGATCGCACTTCAGTGTGCTACAGTGTGGAAACTGAGAATTTCCCATTTTCTACACTGTAGCTCAATCTTGGAGTTGGCATATTTAAGTAGTGGGGGGTGTGGGGTGCAGGGAGGCTTGCCCTCTGCTTACACCCTATAGTTTTTCTTTACTTCTTTTTTAAATATATTCAAACATTTAAAAGTTTGATCACTAAAGTTCGTTCTTTAGTGATTCAAACTTTTAAATGTTCGAGTATCTAATATAGACCTGACAGATACTGTATGATATCAAGGGTATAAAGAGCAACATAACATGAATAATGCTGATTGTCTCACAGAAATACAGCATTGATATTACTGTGCTTAAGGATGTAACCAGATATAGGATTAATATAACTCGTGGTGATCTACTAATTCCTTTCTTTCATGCAGTGGCACCTTATAGTTTGAAATTAATTCATCACCAACAGATGGAAGATCCTATAATGCTCTGGATGGACAGCTATGATTAATGGAATACAATGTCTGATGCCCCACTTACTAGCAATGAATGCTATTTTTGTCTTAGAAGACAGAGGGATAACAGATATCATTTGCTATCTAAATTTGTCTACTCCAAAATACTACATCACTAGCACTTCACTCCTATCAGGCTGTTTAAGTCTGGACTTAAGAAAGACTCCAGTTGCTGCCATTGTGTGAGCTCAGATGCTTACTCCCTTCATTTACTTTGGGAATGCCCTAGGTTAAACAGGTTATGGGGTATCATGGCATCATTATCTATAAGATATCTTGGGCCTTATGGATACCTCTATGACTACATTCAGACATCAAGTTTTGGTTACTAGCTGTTTTTAATCCACAGTTCCAGGCTGACAGCCTACAGATTCACTGTAATGGCTACCTTATGTATTTTGTTTGCTAGCTGGAAGAGTTATGAGGTGGTAACTACACAATTTTTTTAAATATCAAAATAAGCTTAATAAATGGTCACATAAGATGGCAGATATGGCTATGTGGCATGCATATTACAGCATTTTAATTTTACTTTTTAAACTTCAGTCATAAGATTTCAGTCTCTCAATATTTCGCCTGTTTAGTTATTTTCTACCTAGTATTTCCTCACATTATCTGCAGCAGCTGTAATGTTTATGTTAGTCAGCATTGCTTCTGCAGCATAACGTATTGCATCCTGTTGGAATGTTAGACACTATTGTGGTTATTATGTATACTGCTTTTTTTCTTTGCAAACCTGCCATCATCTCCAATACATCTGTTCTTCTACCCTCATTCAGTGACCATGCCCCAATAACCTTCCAAATTATCCACCAGTCACAAAAACTATTACTGAAACTAGTTCCCTTTAAATATAGATCCTCTATCAGTATAAAAAAAACACAAAAAAAAAAAAGCACTTAGCAACTTTTGACTGGTTTGTCATTGTCAACTCACGGAACCCCAACTCAGCCGCCAGAGCAAACCCTCCATCAACTTTAGGCAAATTTTTCCATCTCATATGAATGCAACAAAAACTCCTAGCTAACCACTGAAATGAAAGTTGTGCTCATACTTAGGATAAAGCATGGTCTGCATGGTGACAAAACCTCTCATCTGAAAATTGTACTGCCTTTACCTCTCTATCTAATCTAGTTAAGTGAGCCATATACAGGCACAAAACCAACTATTTCAAAAACAAACAACTGCTAGGCGAACCTAAAACTTTCTGACAAGAAGTAAATCTTCTCACAGGTCAAAAATCTACAGATCCCACCTCTTCCCCTATCACCACCCAGACATCTCAAGGCCAACTCTGAACCTCTAACTTTCTTAAGGAATTCTGCCACTTTCCTTGTACCACAACCTTTACCTCTCCCCCAACTCATCAAGCCCCCCTCCTTTTATCCACCTCTTTTATTTTAAGAAAATTACTCACAAAAAGCTTGTTCTTCTACTAGGAAACAGATGAACTTCTAAACATCAAAGTACACAAGTCTCAAATGGGTAACAATTGATCCCAAAAGAGCAAAACCAAAATCCCGAAAAAACAAAACACTTATGTGTAATTTACAACAAACTGCCCCATTACATCCAACAGTACAACCTCCTCACTCTTAAACAGCATAGAATCTGGGCTAGCCAGAGCACAATTGCAGCACTATGGTCACTTACAGATGAGATTCTTCTCAACATGGATAACAGGATCTTTCAGGAGCTCTCTTGATTGATCTTGCCAAAGCTTTTGATCTTATTGAGCACTTCCTGCTCCTTCACTCCCTCCAAGAAATTGAGATTAATCCCAATACTATCAAATGGTTCCAACATTTTTTAATAAATAGGTACTTTAGAATCAAAAGTGCCATGTCTCTGTGAACATATATGGTTCATTATTACCTTATCTCCACATAATAATTGTTTAAAGTCCTTTCTGTTTTTATAACAGAACCTCGGTGTGTCTTATACTATATGCCGCATAGATTCATTAGATGTCAATATTCACCAATTTCTCCTGATCACATCACATATTTGCTTGGCATCTTTACTATAAGTCGATGTGCATCAAATAGTATGCAGTTCTGTTCTTTTTTCTTTGCCACTACTATCACCTCTAGCACCCCTTACCAGATGAGTGCCACAAGGATCCATACTTGCCATGCAGTTGTTTTCAATCTTTATTAATAATCTACCCACTGACCTCTCTAACATTCCTATCACTCTTTATGACATGATTATCCTTTGATCCATTCCCTCATATTCAGACATTCAAACCCAGCTTCAGCCTGACCTACACTACCTTAATTATTGGGCAAACAACCATAAGCTACTCCTAAATCCCTCCAAAACAATACGTTTGATATTTGGAACCTCACAAAAGCTGACAAAAAACTTCTAAAAATCTCAACATCAAGGATCTCAATAGTATCCCAATAGAGCCAATTAGATTTTTAAATACTTATGTTTATGGCTAGACCAGTCATTTAACTTCCAAAGCCACACCGAGAACACCAAGAAAAAAAAATCAGTTCTCTTTAATTTTGGTCATGGAAAATATCTCCCTTTCTCTCTAGACCAGTTAGAGCTGCAATAAGCAAAGGAGTCCTCCTTGCTCAAGTTGAATGTGGGCCCCTCCAATCTTAGCCTCCTCATAGCCACAACCTCTAAAAAACTCATCCACTCTTTGGAATCTTCCAATTCATTTCCAATTAATTTCCAATTCCCTCATGAGGAGAACCACTACATCACCTACTCCAAAGACAAATATCTACAAGTCTACAGAGTTCAGCTACTCCTAGGATCTCTTCTTTTCAAACTACTTCAAGCAGGTGCCTTCCCATGTCTTGCAGCCAAACTCCATAATAAAACTATCCCCTACAACCTCCTCAACCTCATCTAGTTAACTGTCTCCCTAAGTCCAGACACACCAAATCAAACTGTACTGTACTGACCATTCCTTCTCCATTCTTGCATCCAAACTCTGACAATCTCTCCTTCTCACCGAAAAGAAGTTTCCTCTTTCCCCACTTTCAGAGCATAACTCATAAGACACCTCCATCGAAAATCTGACAGATGTTTCTTTTACTCTGGACACATCACTTCACTACTTCTTCACCTGCATCACTTCTACTTTGGCCCTCTGTTCTCAATTGCTGCTTCGCTCTCATATTTATTACTAAGATTAATTCACATTTGCTAGACCTACTCTATTAATAATATTTGTATATTATTTCAATTCTCTATTGGATTCCCTACATTCTGTGATTAATCCATGCTTGTTAATTTGTTCTGTTTTATTTTTAGTGAATTTCTTCACCCAGGCTATGTCTGCAAATGGTCTGTTGCAATCAGTGTACTAACCAGTGTACTAACCAGGTAAACAAACTAAAATAATTAAATAAATTAAACACTCCCCTAAATGTACAGGGCCAGAGATTCATGGACTTTGTAATCATAAACACCCTGAACCAACTAATCTGCATGCCCACTAGAGGTGCTGGCATTCTAGACTTAGTCCTAACAGACATAGGAGAACAGAAGATGATACCACAGCAAAACATATTTATTAAAATTCCACTATAAACAAGAGATGAGCACTTTCGGCTTTTCGCCTTCTTCAGATCTGCATTTACAAATTTAATGCTCAATTAAATACTAAAATCATCCAATAAAATTCAAAATGCTTCATCACTAACATCATTTCCTATGAAAGTTACATAATCAGTGACATAATTTCCTATGCGGATTTCACTTCTGTTAATCACATGGGCAAAAAGAGAGGCGTGCCCAATCAGTGTCATCATCTAAGTCGATGCCTCCTCAGAACAGGTTAAATAGGTAACACTTCATTAAGTACTAGTGCTTTATCTGCCCTCAATTCAGCAATCTATTTGGTTTCTTCAAATTCATTTAGGCCTTTAAGATCCCCTCTCCTCATACTGGGATCTATTAGTTGTAGAGCCATAAAGCAAAAAATAGGATCTGTGTTCACACTGATATGTTGGTACAGGGCATTGGTGAGAATCTTTTGTTTAATATCGCTTATATGTGCCTGTATCCTAACCCTGAAAGGGCAGTTCATTTTGCCAACATAAAAACATGTACATTTCATACACTTGGCAACATATATAATGTTCTTTGAAGCACAATTCACAAACGCTGGGGTTTTATTTAGCTTTCCTGTACCTGGATGCTAGAAATTCTGACCTGTTAACAAATACTGGCATGCCGTGCACTGTCCACATTTAAAAGTGCCATTTCTCTGTGAACATATATGGTTCATTATCACCTTATCTCCACATAATAATTGTTTCAAGTCCTTTCTGTTTTTATAACAGAATCTCGGTGTGTCTCCTACTATATGTCGCATAGATTCATCAGATGTCAATATTCACCAGTTTCTCCTGATCATATCACATGTTTTCTTGGCATCTTTACTATAAGTCAACGTGCATTGAATAGTATGCAGTTCTGTTCTTTTTTCTTTGCCACTACTATCACTAATATATGTATTAACTCTGTGGAAATATAGGTTCCCTTTGCTATCTCTTAGCCCTTGTATACTTTCTATAGTACTATTAATTTCTCTGGCTTTATACCCTCTCTGTATCAGTTCTTCTTTAGTTTCCACAACACTTCCTTCATAAACACTGTCCATAGTAGTCAATATGGACTGTCAAAGATATTTATTTTTAACCACCTGTGGAAATATATGGCACGGATGCATACTATTATGATGAAGTGTACTGTTCTTCCAGTATCCTTTTCTAAAGGTTTGGGTCTGTATATTACCATCTCTATTCTTTATTATAGTGACATCCAGAAAATCAATGTGAGTGTTTGAGTTATGAACCTCAAAATCTGGGAATTCAGTGATGGTTTAGACAAAGTCCACAAACTGTTCCAATTCATTCACTTCACCATCCTATAACAGGAAGATGTCATCCACAAACTATTTGCAGTATTTGAGTTTATTCCTCCATCTGTTGTTAGGATAAAACAAAATCCATCTCCCATTGTGCCATCACTATATTTGAATATGAACTGGCCATGGCTATCCCCCATTTCTGTATATAATATTGATTACCACCATTGTTCTCCAGTATAATGCCCAGCAAAGAGCATATTCGCATTACCTCAACTGTAGTGTAATCACTGGTCATAAGCAGAAACTTTCTGAGTGACTCAATCCCGTACTCATTTGGTATGACTGTAAATAAACTCTTTACATCCATTGTTACCAATCTTATTCCATCTAAGGAGTTTTTATTATGTTGACAATATCCAGAAAGGGTAATCAGAATGTCTTCTGTATCCCTCCATGAGGACTGTTGTCACTTTTGTCAGTGCTCTCTTCAGCTGTTGTTCAGTATATACAGAAAGGGGTTCTGTGATCCATCCTGCTCCAGAAACAATCAGACACATAGGAGGAATCTTCATCAGTTTATGAATTTTTGGAAGACTCCTTATTATTGGAACTGTAGGTTCTTTCACCAAAAATAGTCATATAGATCTAGAGTAATTAGATGTGTCAACATAAGATCATATATACTCTGATTTACTTCCTGTATGAGTCTATCTAATTCATAACCATTTATGGGTTTATATACTATGACATCATTCAACAGTTCATGCATTTTCTGTTCATACTAGGAGCTATCATAGGTTCATAGGTTCATACTAGGCTATCTGCCCTGGGGCATTTATAAGCCTAGCCCAATTGTGTTTGGCTTACGCCACCCCTTGATTTGAGTATACTGTGCCCTTTTTAAAGTTTAGTTTACTGTGCCTCTGTCTAATAGTGACACGGAAGTAATCCCCGGGACAAACCTACGATCCCCCATCCACTCATCAAGATTCTTCTTGAAGAGAGTCAGTGAGGTGCTCTGCCTAACATGAATTGGAATTCTATTCCAGAGCGAAGGGAGCCTCTGGGTTATGAATCTGCCCCTCCAGCATGTTCTATTTATTTCTGTGCTGAGGTGTGGGTTGGACATAGCTTTATCCATCATGGCAATTGCTCCTCCTTTGGCTGCAGGTCTAATTGTGATCAGTTGATTGTGCATCAAGTTTTGTAGTGCTTCACTTTCATTTCTCTCCATGTTATGAAAGCCTTTGTTTCTGTTGGTTTGTCTTAAATGAAATACTTCATTCTCACAGATTCTCACGAAGGTCTCTACTGTCAGAGGCAAGCTTGGAACCATGAGACTGGGTTTTTTAAGCTTGATAGTGTTTTCTGTCTCAGTTGTTTCACCTTGACTACCATGATTAAATAATAACTTTAAGGCTATGTTTTCTAGCAAAGTATTTTACATCAAACACAAACTCATTGTCCCTGGATGGCACTGTAGGAATAAAGGTCAGCCCTTTATTCAATAGCTTATATTACACATCTGTCAATGTATGGCTGGATAAATTGACCACTAAATGTGATGTATTCGTATTCACATTGGATATCTTGTGTTTCTTTCAATCCCTGCTCTGGGAACGATTCCTGTGAACTGTATCTTTCTGTTTCAAAAAAAGTGGAAATTTTGAAAAAAAAAGGTAAACTGGAGGTTTTTGGACATGCACCTGCTGGCCAGTTGTAATTATCTCCCACTCTCTCAGGCAGAGAAGCTGTTGTTTCAACTCCTGCAGTCACATTACTTATATGTATCACATCATGTTCATTAGTTTCTATCATTGAGGGAGCAGTCACTTGTATTGTTGCAGCATCACCTTGGTTCACTGTGTCCACTTGACATTTGATTTTAAGTTAAAAGCACCCCCTTTGTCCTTTTCTTTTTCTCTTATTAATAGAGGAACTTTCCATCCCTTCTTTCCTCTATCTTTATTAATCATTTTAAGCTGAGAGGGTGCTTTGTTGTCTACAGCATTATCAGCTGTCCCCTTCCTCACCTCTTTCGGCCATTCAAATATATTCAGATTACAGAAATCATTATAATCTCTTATAAGTTTACATTTGTATTTCCTTTAGTTTTTCATCATGCTTGATTAATGATATTTATAACTCTGTGAACTTGTTCAAAATAGAGTCAGGCAAGACAGCTCTTTCTAATTCCTTTTGCTTAGACTCTAGAAATTGTTCCACCTTCTCAATTGGTGAAAAATATTGTAACAACAGCTTAATATAGTTAAAACTAGTGTTCATATTTATCTCATGCCATTTGGCTAATAGCTCCAGATAAACATTCCCATAAGAAGGCATGCATTTGATCCGCATGCCTCTAGGTATCAAGCCATGGAATAAACATGCCTCTAGATGGAAGTGCTGCCACTGCAAACACTTTAGTTTAAAAGCAGCCCTTTCCACCTCTTTACAGACTGTTAAAAATTGCTCAAGAGAGTCACTTACTGTTTCCTAGGTATGTCCATCTTTCACAAAGTTCAATTGTAGCAACAGATTACTGTTGTTATTCGCAGAAAACATCTTAACTGTGTTACGTAAATTCTTATTCCGTTGACTTAAAATAGCATCCCTTTCAGGACAATAGCTTAATTCCACCTGACTGCTTTCCGCCATGTCTGGTTTACTGGTAACAAAGAAGCAAATGAACAAATGAATTCAAATAATCCAGAAAAATCACTCCTGAAATACGAAACTAAGTGTAAGAAAACAGAAGATGATACCATGGCCAAACGTATTTATTAAAATTCTACTAAAAACAAGAGATGAGCGCTGTCGGCTTTTCACCTTCTTCAGATCTGCATTTACAAATCTAATGCTCAGTTAAATACTAAAATCATCCAATAAAATTCAAAATGCATCATCACTAACATCATTTCCTATGAAAGTTACATCATCACTGACATAATGGATGTAAAGTGTTTATTTACAATCATACCGAATGAGTACGGTATTGAGTCACTCAGAAGGTTTCTGCTTATGACCAATGATTACACTACAGTTGAAGTAATGCAAATATGCTCATTGTTGGACATTGTACTGGAGAACAATGTGCTCACATTTGGTAATCAATATTATATACAGAAATGGGGGGTGGCCATGGGTACCTCATGTGCCAGTTCATATTCAAATATAGTGATGGCACAATGGGAGCTGAATTTTGTGTTTCACCCTAACAACAGATGGAGGAATAAACTTAGGTACTACAAACAGTTTGTGGATGACATCTTCCTGTTATGAGATGATGAAGTGAATGAATTGGAACAGTTTGTGGACTTTGTCAAAACCACCACTGAATTCCTGGACTTTGAGGTTCATAACTCAAACACTCACATTGATTTTCTGGATGTCACTGTAATAAAGAATAGAGATGGTAATATACAGACCTAAACCTTCAGGAAAGGATGCTGGAAGAACAGTACACTTCATCATAATAGTATGCATCCATGCCATATATTTCCACAGGTGGTTAAAATAGATATCTTTGACAGTCCAGGTTGACTACCATGAGCAGTGTTTATGAAGGAAGCGTTGTGGAAACTAAAGAAGAACTTGTACAGAGAGGGTATAAATCCAGAGAAATTGATAGTACTATAGAAAGTATACAAGGGATAAGAGATAGCAAAGGGAAACCATATTTCCACAGAGTTAATATACACTTTAGTGATAGTAGTAACAAAGAACAAAGAACAGCCCGCATACCATTCAATGCACGTTGACTTATAGTAAAGATGCCAAGCAAATATGTGATCAGGAGAAATTGGCGAATATTGATATCTGATGAATCTATACGACATATAGTAGGAGATTCACCCAGGTTCTGTTATAAAAACAGGAAGAACTTGAAACAATTATTATGTGGAGATAAGGTGATAATGAACCATATACGCTCACAGAGACATGTCACTTTTATATGTGGACTATGCACGGCATGCCAATATTTGTTAACAGGTCAGAATTTCCAGCATCCAGTTACAGGGAAGCTATATAAAACCCCAGTGTTTGTGAACTGTGCTTCAAAGAACATTATATATGTCACCAAGTGTATGAAATGTACATGTTTTTATATTGGCCAAACAAACTGCCCTTTCAGGGTTAGGATACAGGCACATATAAGGGATATTAAACATAAAGTTCTCACTAATGCCCTGTACAAACATATCAGCGTGAACACAGATCATATTTTTCACTTTATGGCTCTACAAGTAATAGATCCTGGGCTCATATTATATAATCAAAGACACAATCCTTTGCATGCGTCTTGATCGAACTTGAAAGCACGAAATAGCAAAATAGCCATACAAGCGATTTCTTTCTCTGGGAAAGAAATCGCTTGGCTGCCTCTAGTACTTTGCCGTTTTCCTCACTGTAGTGTGATCTCAGATTTGGTATATTTAAGTAGGGGGGTGTGGTGGGCTGGGGATGTGGACTTTATGTAATGTTTTGAAGTTTTTATTTTTATTTTTTTTTTTGTGGAATAGTGAATTTTTTCCCTGGGAAAAAAAAATCACTGTTCCAAGTGTTTGGGATTGTGAGCATTCACTTACATGGGGTTGATAAATCAGCGTTCACTTTTTTAAGCATTCGCTGTTTTAATATAGACCCTTGATCCCAGTATGAGGAGATAGGATCTTAAAGGTCTAACTGAATTTGAAGAAACCAAATGGATTGCTGACTTGAGGGCAGATAAAGCACCAGGACTTAATGAAGTGTTACCTATGAAACCTATTCTGAGAAGACGTCGGCTTCGATGATGATACTGATTGGGCACGCCTCACTTTTTGCCATGTGATTAACAGAAGTGAAATCTACATAGGAAATTATGTCAGTGATGATGTAACTTTCATAGGAAATGATGTTAGTGATTATGCAATTTGAATTTTATTGGATGATTTTAGTATTTAACTGAGCATTAGATCTGCAAATGAAGATCTGAAGAAGGCAAAAAGTCGAAAGTTCTCATCGCTTGTTTTTAGTGGAATTTTAATAAATGCGTTTTGCCGTGGTATCATCTTCTGTTTTCTTACACTTGGATTCATATCTCAGGAGTGATTTTGCTGGCTTACTTGGATTCATTTGTTCATGAGACATAGAAGAATGCTGCATCCCCCAGTGTAATGACCTCACTGGCCAGGTCAGAACAGAAAACTGCCCCCTTTGAAGTAAAAATAAAACTTTTTAGGAACCATTCTAAGGCAAACTTCCTCTTTGTTGGACTCCCTCATTTTCTCTTACCATATTTCTGTCTGTCTCAAATATTCTTCTCCAGATTGCCTTCTGCTTTTCTCCACACATGCCTGAACCACCATAATCTGTTCTATTTTATCTGTTCTGTTTAATCTTTTCTGCAATTGGAGCTGGTTTGACTTCTGCTCTGATGTCCTCATTTCTTTGTCTGTCCCAGTGTGCATCCTACCACCCATCTCATGAACTTCATTTCCATGACCTCTGGCTTCCTCATCTGCTCTACTTTTACTGTACAAGTTTCTATACTATACAGTAACACTGGTTACACCACTGTTTTGTACAATTA
The DNA here is from genome assembly GCF_019279795.1 of Protopterus annectens. Taxonomy (NCBI): domain Eukaryota; kingdom Metazoa; phylum Chordata; order Ceratodontiformes; family Protopteridae; genus Protopterus; species Protopterus annectens. The sequence continues at coordinate 890,943,062 of NC_056748.1, forward strand.
CTTTTCAGTTTGGGTTCTTTGGCATTCTTCAGATATACACTACACCTGATACTCTATGCCATTTGGCTGCACCCCTCTGAGTCTAGCTTTGACCTCTTCATTCAGACTTCCCTACTCCTCAACCACCCCTCCCAGATACTTGAAGCTATTAACCTGTTCAGTACCTTCCCCTCTATCTCAGTTCTCAGTTTCTTCTGATTTCCCCAATTTGCTGCCATTACCACTGTCTTATCTGTACTTAATTTCATCCTATGTACCTTCATTTTTGCATTCCATTCCCCTATCCTTTACTGAAGTTCTTGCTCAGAGTCTGCCTGTATTGCCACATCATCTGCATATAGCAACTCTGTTGGTCTTCCCTCTGACCTGTTTGCTAATGTAGTCTATCACCAGTATGAACAGCAGTGGGCTCAGAACTGAACCCTGATGTACACCGGCTCTCAATGGGAACTGCTCTGTGATACTGAACACCATTCGTATTTGAGTCATTGGGTTCTTGCATATAGCCTGCACTAATTCCATCAATGTTTCTGGGACTCTGAAATACCACAGTACTGCCCAAATCAGCTTTCTTGGGACCTTGTCATATGCTTTGTCCAAGTCTAGGAATGCCCAGATGGGCACTTTCCTCATCTCTAGCTTCTTCTCAACTATCTGTCTCACTGCAAACATCAGGTCAGTTGTGCTGCATCCTGATCTGAAAATGAACTGCTCATCTCCCATCTTACATTCTACTACCAAAGCCGAATTTGAGGTAAAATATCTCCAAGACCTAGGACAATCATAAATCATTCTTCAGCTATGTCTACACACTCAAAGGCAATACACAGCAATGTGCTTTACTAATAGTAAATGGAGCAACCAGTCTGAACTGGAAGATATATAATACCTACAGGCTGACAAATTTAGCAAAATCTTCCCCCTTTCCTCCCTCCCAGACACTTCTCAAGAAACACCCTCAACCACTAGGGAGCATGTCCTCAATGCACTGTCCAAGGCCAAAATTACTGCATCGATGGGTCCTGATAATATCCCAGGATAACTCCTTAATAGCATGAACACAACCTATCAGGCCCACTAGAATCACCATTTAATCATAGTTAGCAGAGCAACTGGAGGAGTGCAACTGTCATCTCTCTGGACAAAACTGGGCCATCTATGGACCCAGGTAACTACAGACCCATAAGTTTGAATAATCTCATAAGCAAAGCCTTGGAAATACTTATTATAGTAATGATAAACAATGACATAGGAAAATCTTCAGATACTGCATACATCCCAGTTTGATTTTACCAAAGGCAGGTCATAACTACTGAACTTGGTGGACTTCTTTGAGAAGGTCACCAAGGCAATGGATGAGGACAAAATGGTGCATACTGCCTTCCTTGACCTGGACAAAGCATTCAACACAATACCCCACTTGAACATTATAGACAAACTCACAAAATTTGGTATAAATCCCAATGTCACCCACTGGACAGCCAGCTGGCTCAAAGATAGGACCCAAAACGTTAGGATTGGGGGGGGGGGTCTACCTCCACCAAGGGCCAGTCACTACTGAAGTACCGCAAGGCTTGGTTCTGGGGCAGCTCCTTTTTGGCCTCCACTTCTCTTCAATCAAGGCCAGCATCAAGGACCTCTGACTAACCAAGTTTGTAGATGATTGTAAACTTGACATGCACAGTCATAGAATCCTCCAAAGACACAAACCTCCCCTATGAAGGTCTGACTCAGACCAATAACTGGTGCTAGAGCCACTCTCTAAAACTCAGTGTCAAGAAATGCATTATAATATCCTTTGGGAAGATGGCTACCCCTGAAAACTATCACATTGATGATACACCACTAAGAATAGACCCAATGGTCAGGGATTTGGTAACATATGTAAACAGTAGTCTGGCCTTTGACCATTACGTGCCTGTGGCAGAAAGGAATAATTCTATGCTCAGCAATTTAAAAGCAAAGGCATGGTATCTAGGTCCGCAAATGTCACTGTTCCTCTATAATTGATCATTATCAGACCAGTCACTGAGTACAGTGACCTCTTCAGTGTATACCTGGGGTCTATATTATAACATCAAAGTCTTAAAACTTTGAATGTTATAATATCAAACCCATTCAGTTGAAAGACCATAAAATCGAACAGACAGAATAGCGATTTTTTTCCCAGGGAAAAAATTTGCTGTTGCGACAAATATACACACAACACAAGCACACCAAAATAAATAATCTACACACATACACTTCACAAATCCCTACACTAAACCATACATACACTACTAGCTATCCACTTACCTTAACTCAACCCTAACCGTAGGGTCCCTAACTATCGCACACTCACCTTACCTGCTCCCTAACCCTAAAGTCCCTATCGCACACTCACCTTACCCGGTCCCTAACCCTAAAGTCCCTATCGCACACTCACCTTACCCGCTCCCTAACCTTAAGGTCCTTATCGCACACTCACCTTCGTTCACACACTTACCTTAACCCGGTCCGTAACCTTCCACAATCGAGGAAATAGCGAAGCTGCAGAAATGACCCACCGAATACTTTCTCTAGGAAAGTATTCGATATTCTGCAGCTTCGCTGTTTTCAGCATTTGGTGCATAGGGTTTGATATTATAACATTCAAAGTTTTAAGACTTCGATGTTATAATATAGACCCGGTATCTAGGTTTACAAATGTCACTGTTCCTCTGTACTTGACCATCATCAGACCAATCACTGAGTACAGTGACCTCTTTAGTGTGTACCTGACCAGGCATATGTGACAACTGGAGTGTTCACAGAGATTTATCCCATAAGTAACACTGGGCATAAATAAAATGTCCTATAAAGACTACCTCAAAGCCCTATCCCTTTACTCAGTCTCCTACAGATTGTTGAGATGTAATCTATGCCTGGCCTACAAAGCATCCTGTGACCCCACTCTGATGGACCTGTTACATATCCACAAAACAAACAGTATCAGAATTACCCAGTCTAAAGACCTAATTGCTGGAGGGATAGATATGTGCTCAGAGGCTAACCCTTCTCTGGAGAAGGCCTTCCATCCACATGAAGCAGTTCTTCCTTAACACAATTCAAGAGTAACTTGGACAAGAGGATGGGGAATCAAACATTTACCCTTGGTCTGGCATCTATGGATTTGTGAGACACAGGCAGTCTACAAATGCTTGACCAGCCATATCCAAGTCTACATACATGCCTTAAAATAACCCTAGGATATCAAACTTGTCAGAAACATATGACAAACATGGCAAGGCTTCAAAAAGCCTCCCATGGGTTTTTAGCCTAGTAATCACCTATGAGCCTATGAAACTCTGTGCATTTATGTATTCTAATACATGGCACAAACACTTTAAAAGTACTCCAATTCTAACATTAAAAAATACGGGTGCGTCAAGTATCTGAAACTAAAAATGACAGAGCCCTTAATATAGCTTGAGGAATCTTGGAACACAGCCTTGCAACCACTTACAGTTATGACTCGGTGTTGTTATCAGAATTCTGCAGCTGTGGACCTGGGTAATCATTGATGAACTACAGAGTGGGCATGTGTGGTGATTGTCCCTTACTCCTATTAGGCCAATGTCCTCTTTTAAGGGGATACCTAAGGTGATATTTATCCTGATTTGGGGAAATCTGCCCAGGGCACCAGGAAACTTCTTTTACCCTTTCCTAGTCTCACTTTGTTTCACAGTTGCTAAGTGGTGCAGGAAGGCTACTGCTAATACATTTGTAAGGAATCTAAGATGGAAGATGCCAACAGAGAAGGAACTGTGAGTTATATGAAAGAAGGAACTAGGGAGCTGACTGAAACTATTGACAGTTAGGAAATGATAGTATTAGAGTTAGTAGCAGTTAGACTGCTGATACAGCATTTACTGAATCTGATGAATCAAAGTAAACCTGAGAATGGTGAAGACATGAACTATGGTGCAGCAGCCGGTCATGCTATGGATGTGAAAGAGGAAAAGCAACACTTTCAATGGACAAAGAAGTGGAATTTGATAAAGGAGCAGAAAATACAGGTGTGTGTTCAACTAGTTTTCTGGACACATACTAGTAACATGGAATAATATGTCTTATGTGGATGCTGTAATAATAAGAAGACAAAGAGATGTGGCAGCAGAAGAGAAAAGGTGGCAACAAACAGCGAGTAATCAATTCATAACTAAGAGGACTATGTTAAGAATGTAAACAACAAAAAAAAAACCATTGAAATAGATATGATGTTATGAACGACATAATTTGCCTTTAGGATTTAGTATAAAGTATAAAGCATTAATGCTTTTGGGGACTGAGGACTTCTGTAAAGAGACTTTTGAGACATTTGGGTTATTAGAAAAAATTATGAAGAAGGTGGAACACAAAACCAAGGAGACAGCATCATGCAGGACTCTCTCTCTCTAAAGATATATATATATATATATATATATATATATATATATATATATATATATATATATATATATATTTGAAATTTTGGACTACCGCTGATACAGATGTTGCTGAAATTAATTTTTTTCTGTATCATTTGGTAAAAAAGTGCATGATATATTTAAAAAAATTAGTTGATAAAAGAAACTTTTGGACTGGGTGGGAAATGTTGGCAACATTAAATGATACAGAGGGGAGGTTCAGCATGTTCAAAATTTAAAGATGGGGGCTGTAAGATAATGAAGCCAACCAAATGCTTATTATTTTATGAGGAGATGAAAGGCAGTTAGTTCAGGACTGTGAATTAATAAGATGCAGACAATGCAGAGAGAAGGGGCATACAGTTTGTAACTGTGAACCAAAGTGCAGGAAGTGTGGAGTCTCAGGACATATTTCTTTTTATTTTATTTACTTATTTATTTATTTTTATTTTCCTGTGTTACAGGATGAAAGGATAACTGGAAAGTAAATGTAAAGAAGATACAATGGCAATGTTATGGGAGAAAATATACAATAAGACCAGATAATAAATCAGAATGATATTGCACTAAATATTGGGAAAAATATGTTAATCAAGAAAAGTATAGGTATTTAATACTAGAAAGTTGTAAAGGAAAAGGGGGTGGGTTTGAGACAGGGGAAGAATAAGAAAAAAATAATAAAAAGTCAATAGGAGGAAAGATAAGGTAAAGAAAAAAGAAAAAAGTTTGAAGAAAAGAAGCAAAGAAGAGAAAAGTCTGATGTAAATAAATTATTAGTGTGAATAATACTGGAAATACATCAGGGGCTAAAGGAAAGTGAATGATGTAAGAAGATAAAGGCAGAAATTATATGGGGAAATTCATGAAGGTACTGTGGCATGTCTTCGGGTACCTTTTGGCATTCGGCAATGACCCTAAAACAGTACTGAGTGATGCTCTAGTATTAAGTTGTGCAGCATCATTTAGGGCTGGCTCTGTGGCCAAGCTGAATGCTAATGCAGTACTCCAAGGAAGAGGAATATGCTAATTAGCCATGTGATCTGTCCCCTGGAAATGCCTCCAGGAAGGCATCTACACACTGTGTGATTCAAGAAATGACTGAGCTGTGTTTATCAGCTTGGCCGACCCCAAACTTCACAGTAGTGAACATGACCATGTACAGGGATCAGGGGGTGGGGGGACCACAAAACACCAGGGATCTCTGTACAGTTAAGTGCTATAATGGCACTTGCATCAGTGCAAGGATTGGTGGTGGGGGAAACACTAGACACTAGGGATTACTTTTACAGTTAAGTGCCATAATAGCACCAACACCAATAGAGCTGTTGGGGGTGTGAGAAATCAGTAGATACCAAGGACTCTATAATTATGCTATAATAGCACTTTCAGCAGAATGAGGATGGGGGGATACTATTCACCAGGAATCTTACAAGTGTGGCTTAATATAGCAATAACCCAAGCCTGGGTGTGGGTAATGCTGGATTTACCCACAGTTGGTGTGGTTTGGTCACGAGGGCGAAGCCTGAGTGGCCAAACAAAGCCAACCGTGGGTAAATCCAGCATTACCCACACCCAGAAGTGTGTTATTGCTATTATACAATGACATTATTTAAGAAAAAAAATAATTACTTTTCTTAAATAATGGCATTGTATAATGCCTCCTTGCTGCCCTTCCACAGCTGTCTGGTATTCTGCGGCAGTTCTGATGTACTGTGCATGCATATACTTACGCAGTACATCAGAGCTGTGGGCAAAAGCAACGGAGAAAGCAAGATCTCCATTGCCTTTTAAAAACTGTTTTGCTATGTTAAATGAGTTTAACATAGTGAGACAGCTTTAAAAAAAGCAATGGAGAATATCTGTTACTTTTTTAAACCTGTCTCGCTATGTTAAACCCATTTAACATAGCGAGACAGTTTTGAAAAAAGCAACAGAGAAAGCAAGATCTCAGTTGCTTTTTAAAAACTGTTTCGCTATGTTAAATGAGTTTAACATAGCGAGACAGCTTTAAAAAAAGCAACAGAGAATATCCGTTGCTTTTTTAAAGCTGTCTGGCTATGTTAAACCCATTTAACATAGCGTGACAGTTTTGAAAAAAGCAACGACGAAAGTAAGATCTCTGTTGCTTTTTAAAAGCTGTTTTGCTATGTTAAATGAGTTTAACATAGTGAGACAGCTTTAAAAAAAGCAACGGAGAATCTCCATTGCTTTTTAAAGCTGTCTCGCTATATTAAACTCATTTAACATAGCGAGACAGTGTGAAGCAATGGAGATCTTGCGTTCTCCTTTGCTGTAAAAAAAAGAGTTATAGTAATGGAAAAAGTTCGGGCGACCGGACCTTTTTCTATTACTATAACTCTGATTTACAACGTGCACGCTGACCAATAAGCGTGCACGTTTTTGAATATTTAATGGGGGGGGTCGTTGTATAATGGCACTTAAAATTATTATGAGTATTGGGGGTGGGTGGGAGGAAATACTACCCAACAGACATACTAGACAAATGCTGTAATGATAGTTCAACTATTATGGGGCTTGGGGAACCACAGAAGGGCATATAAGTTAGGGACAAGTACATGAACTGTGTTGTGTGTATGTTTGTTGATGTGTGTGTACTCATGTTTGAATGTGTACTTTGTGTGTGTGTGTGTGTGTGTGTGTGTGTGTGTGTGTGTGTGTGTGTGTGTGTGTGTGTGTGTGTGTGTGTGTGTGTGTGTGTGTGTAGGAGAGTGTTAATATGCAGTAGTTCACTAGTGTGATGTGCAGATCAATGATCTGCACATTGTAGTAGTTATTGCGATTCAGAGACATGCAAATTCATCAATAATGAGGTCTTTCCCCAATGCTGCTAACATGTCTCTGAATTGCAAAATACAATACTATGGGAGCAAGGCCTTTTTAGTGGGAACTGTATGACTATACCCTTTAATGAATTCCTGGGTATGTTTATCAGATATAATAAGGTGTGTCAAAAAAGAGAAAAGGGAATAGAATTGAGGCTTTGTGGGAAAAGAACATTATGTGGTCTGCAGGAAATGGGGAATGTTCAGATATAGAAATCTGATAAGAAATGAAGAGAACAAAACATTAGATGTTACAATATATACCAGGTGAGACTATGACATGTGATATAAGAAAAGGAGAAAAATGTGCAAGATTATTTTGATTTATGAATATGCAAATATGACAGACAGGAAAATGTTTGAGGTCTTAAAATATGTTTTTATTAATATGTAATATAGGAGATTAATATGTAATATAGCAGACTTTAACTGCAACTGAATGAAAGAGAAGGGAGAAATAACACAAGATGTAAAGGTACTAATGGCAGTTATAAAATGTGAACTAAAATATGAAGAAAAACAGAATGGACTTATCAAAAATCTATACTTTAAACAGAAATATATTAAGTTATATGTTCTATTGAAAAGGAAGAAATATTTATTTATCTATTTATGTATGTATGTAGGTATGCATGTATGTATTTATTTACTTATTTATTTATGTATGTATGTTAGTTTGTGTACTGGAGTAGTACACTGATCACAGTAGGCCATTTGCAGGTACAGTCCAGGTGAAGAAATTCAAGATAAATTAACTAAACTAAACTAAAATAAAATAAATTAAAAAAAGTAAATAACATAGAACAAATTCATAAACATGGAGTAATTACAGATGGTAGAGAATCTCAGAGACAACTGAAACAACATGTAATTATTATTAACAGTGTGTTAAAACAAATGTGGATTATTGTAGTAGCAAATATGAAAGGGAAGCAGCAGGTGAGAACAGAGGGTTGAAGCAGAAGTAATATAGGTGAGGAGGGAGTTAAATGATAGAAATGGTACAGTGCAGTTTGGTTTGGGAGGTCAAGAGTGAGGTAGTTAATTGGGAGAGGTTTCTGCGGTTGTAGGGAGTGGTTGTTATGAAGTTTGAAAACAAGGGGAGGGGAGGCATCTATGTGAAGTAGATTGTATAGAAAATACCTTAGGAGTCACTCAACTCCATAGTAGACCAGTAGCTATGTGGTTTTGGTGAGGGTAGTTCAGTGGTGTTACTGAGGGGTATTTGGAAATGAAACAGCAGATAGAAAGAGCTGAGGAAAGTGCTGAATGTTCGAATAATAAAGCTGTGTGGGCAAGAATATTTGAGAATAAGGAGCTAATAAAAGAAGAAAATTAATAAAAAGGTTAACTGGTGATGTTATTAAGACAGAAATGAAGCTGGAAAATAAGAAACTACAGGAAAAACATATGAGAATGATGGGATTTTATGATATTTTTTTTGTGGGGAGAGTATAAAGAATGGTAGAAGAAAGTTTTTAATGGTACAAAATAGAATAAAAAATAAAAATGAATATAAAGAAAACAACTAGAAACCAACTAGAAAGTGAGAAATGAGGAAATAGGACAAAAGAGAGAAAGAGAAGAAATGTATGAAAAATAAAAATCTGTTATACAGGCACATATTTTTTAAAGATTTAAGAAAGATGAAGTATCACCTTATTTAACAAAATAGATAAGTATAAAAGAAGGTAAAATTGAAGCATTATATTATGAAGAAGGTAGTATAATATATAAGCCAAAACAGATAATGGAAATAATTGAAAGATTTGCACATAAAATGTATGAAAATGGAGAAATTGGGGAACAGGAATGGTATGCTAAAATATCTGGTCACTGAGGCAGATTTAGAGAAGGAAATTACTATTGAAGAAATACAAGAGGTAATGAAAGAGGGGAGTAAACAATCAGTACCAGGATTATTCAGATTATGCTATGAGTTTTATAAGCAAATGAAGGTGAAAGAAAAAGCGTTTTTTTTTTTCAAAGTATTAAATGAATGGTTAGATAAATGGATATTGCAAGAAGTATGTAGTGGGGTAATAGCATTTATCTGGAAAAAAGACAAAAGGAAAGATATAAGAAATTACAGTCTATAAATTTAGGAAATATTTATTATCAAACATTTATGAGAATAAGTAAAAAAGATGAAAAAAGTGTTGAATGAAGTAATAGGTCAGGATGTATTTGGTACCATAGGAGGAGAAGTAAGGAAACTGTTTATAATAGTGAGAGAATTATAAATATGATTTTGATTAAAAATAGGTAAGATAGGTTGCATGTTATATACAGAAAGCATTTGATAAAATAAGTTATGAAGCTACAGGGGAAATATTGGATGGTTACAGAATACTGAAATCTATTTATGAAAAATAATGGGTGAAAGTTGTGGTGAATTAATGGATGGGGAGAAATAAAGATAAGAAGGGAAGTTAAGCAGGGGTGACTCTTAACTATGTCTATTGTTTGTTTTAGTAATTAATGCAATAATTCAAACATTTATATCAGAAATGGATGAAGTATGTTGGAAGATGGAAAAAAGAAAATGAAATAAAGATATATCTGTGCTACGCAAATGATTTTGCTATTGTAGCAAAAAATAGAAGATGGATAAATAAACGTGATAAAAATTAGACCTTATTAAAAATGGTAGGTATGAGACAGAGTAAAAGAAAGACTAAGGGGTTTGGTGAAATAGAAATGAATGGTATTTATCATAATCGGAAGAAAATAATATATTTTGTGTTCATGGATTCATAGGTGCATACTAAGCTAATGACCACTATGGCTCTTAAAAGCCTAGCCATGCAACTCAAATGTGACCCACAAATGTAATTTATATTTAATTTTCTAGGGAGTGATTTACTAATTGCCTCTGTCTGTCAGAAATATAGGAGCCAAATCAGGGGGTGAATTTCTGATTACCCATCCATTAGTCCAAGTTGTGCTTAAATAGGGACAGGAAGGAATTCTACTTCACATGGATGAAGAGCCTGTTCCAGAGAATGGGAATTCTCTGAGAAACATATCTGTCTCTCCAACATGTCCTATTTATGTTGCAAACAAAAATTATGTCTTTTAGTCTACTAGTTCTGATACTGTTTGTTTTGCAGATGTGCAAAAGATTCACCATAACATTATCCAGAGATGCCTTGTATGCCAGGCAAAGATCTCATCTCAGAAGTCTGTATGACACCCAGTAAAGAGACAGGTCTTTGAGGTGATCAGTGTAGGACATTGTGATTACTCCATGTACTCTTTTTGTAAGGAAACTTTGTGGACGTTCCAGTTACTGCATGTGCCTGATTAGGTATATACTGAAGGGGCATTATTCTCTATGATAGACCGGATGAGAACTGAGTACAGTGGTATGATGACCTCTGTGGACCTAGATGCCATAAACTTGCATATAAGTTGAACAACACAGAAGGATTTTCTTACTACTTTGAACACATGTTGGTCAAAGGATAGGTTGCTGTCTACATGAGTTCCCAGATCCCTGACTGGTGAATCAGCCTTTTAGAGTGTTTTATTGATGACACAGTTACCCAGGGTGGTAGACTTAAAAGTACTATAATGCATTTCTTGGTACTGAGTTTTAAGCCATGGCTTTGGCACCAAGCGTTTGTCTTAGACCTTCCTGAAGGGTGTTCTCATACTGGGGGGGGGGGGGTCAGTGACTGCTCCCAATTTTCAAAAATCTGCAAACTTGGTTAGCAAGAGACTTTTGACATTGGCTTTGACATTTGAGAAGTAGATGCTAAACAGAAGGGGTCTAACACAGATACCTGGGGGACTCCACTGGTGACCAGCCCCTTTGTGGAGGTAGCCTCACCATTTCTAACCTCTTGGGTCCTATTAGTGAGCCAGCTCACTATCCAGTGAGTTATAAAGGGGTTTATACCTAGTTCTGTAAATTTGTTGACAATGCCCGAGTGGAGTATTGTATCTAATGTTTTAGCCAGGTCTAGGTAGGTAGTATGCACCATTTTCCTCTCATCCATTGCCTTAATGACCTTTTCAAAGAAGTCCACCAGATTCAGTAAGCATGACCTTCCTTTCACAAAGCCAAACTGGGATGTGGAGCCAGTATCTGGAGGTCTCCTATGTTTTTGATAATTTCCATGATAGTTTTTGTCCATGGCTTTGCAAATAAGATTAGTCAGATTAATGGGTCTGTAATTTCCGGGATTTGTTCAAGGTCCTCCATTCATACCTCTCAAATTCTTAGCACAAAAAATCTAGATAAATCAAAAAATAATGGGGGGGGGGACAAAGCCCCCAAAATAGGCACAAATTTTAAATATTGCTAATATAAGTTTATAAATTTGTTAGAATAGAAGGTCTTCGGTTACCATACATTTTTGAAGAATATGAAGTCTGAAACTCAAATGCGTTTCATTATTTAGTGAAGTCAGTCCTCACTGATTTGTCACAAAAATCCAGAAAGCCACAGATGTTTTGAGAAATAGACCAAAAACATGAGTCAAAAATCTGGACATTCTGCAAAAATCTGGACAGTTGAAAGGTATTACGAAGGGGGATGATCATCACGATCCTCCATTCACATCGCACAAAGCCTGTTTTATAACTAGTTAAGACTATAGTTAAATAATGACTCCAGCTGTCCTGATAAGTCACGTTTTAGGCTACTCAGGAGACATTCTGGGATGTTATCAAGGCCCACTGAGGACATGTTCTTGGCTTTAGTGAGGGCAGACAGTACATTCACCCTAGCTATAGTTGGAGGGGTTATGTTTGAGAGTATTATTGGGAAGATGGTTGGGGTAAGGTAGGATAATGCTGGAACTGAATTTGTCTGCTAACAGGTTTACCATATCTCCAGACTCTATGAATGTGGCACCATAAACCATCAGTTCAGCACATTGTTGTGTGCTGCCATCGAGGCTTCTGACATACCTGTAGAAGGCCTTATGGTTATCTTTCACCTGGAAGGATATTTTAACCTAAAAGCTGGCTTTGCTTGACCTAATTAGCCCTCTTACTTGCCTATTTACTTTGATGAGAGAGTTTTTATCTTTATGGGAATTACTCTTCCTGATTTATACCACATTGTTTTTCCTTTTATTGTATATCCTCCTTAATTTGGAATACTGTCAGGGTGGTTTGTATCTGAGGCTTCTTATGGGCTTAATTCTAGTAATTACAGCAGCATCTGTGCAACCACTGACATGATTGTTCAGAGTTTCTGAGAGTAGTTCAGCATAGAGGAGGAGTGTGAGGGCAGCACCAAGGATCAAATGGTGGAAATTGAAAAAGAGTAATTGTGAGGTAGAGTTCAGGGAAGAGTTAAGACAGGCACTGGGTGGCAGTGAAGAGTTACTGAATAGCTGGGTAACTACAGCAGAGCTAGTAAGGGAGACTGCTAGAAAGGTGCTTGGTGTGACATCTGGACAGAGGAAGGAGGACAAGGAGACATGGTGGTGGAATGAGGAAGTACAGCAGAGTATACAGAGAAAGAGGTTGGCGAAGAAGAAGTGGGATTGTCAGAGAGATGAAGAAAGTAGACAGGAGTATAAGGAGATGAGGTGCATGGCAAAGAGAGAGGTAGCGGAGGCTAAGGATAAGGCGTATGAAGAGTTGTATGAAAGGTTGGACACTAAGGAGGGGAAAAAAGGACCTGTACCGATTGGCTAGATAGAGGGACTGAGCTAGTAAAGTTGTGCAGCAGGTAAGAGTGATAAAGGATAATGAGGGAAACATACTCACAAGTGAGGAGAGTGTGTTGAGCAGATGGAAAGAGTACTTTGAGGAGATGATGAATGAAGATAATGAGAGGGAGAGAAGTTTGGATGATGTGTGGATAGTGAATCATGAAGTGCAGTGGATTAGCAAGGAGGAAGTAAGGATAGCTATGACGAGGATGAATGGAAAGGCTGTTGGTCTAGATTATATACTTGTGGAAGCATGGAGGTGTTTAGGTGAAATGGCAGTGGAGTTTTTAACTAGATTGTTTAATGAAATCTTGGAAAGTGAGAGGATGCCTGAGAAATGGAGAAAAAGTGTTTTGGCACCAGTTTTTAAGAATAAGGGTGATGTGCAGAGGTGTAGTAACTACAGAGGGATTAAACTGATCAGTCACAACATGAAGTTATGGGAAAGAGTAGTGGAAGCTAGGTTAGGAAGAGAGGTGATGATTAGTGATCAGCAGTATGGTTTCATGCCAGGAAAGAGCACTACAGATGCGATGTTTTCTCTGAGAGTGTTGCTGGAGAAGTACAGAGAAGGTCAGAAGGAGTTGCATTGTGTCTTTGTGGATTTTATAGAAAGCATATGACAGGGTGCTTAGAGATGAGTTGTGGTATTGTATGAGGATCAGGAGTGTCAGAGAAATATGTAAGAGTGGTACAGGATATGTACGAGTGTAGTGTGACAGCAGTGAGGTCTGTGGTAGGAGTGACGGATGCGTTTACGGTGGAGGTGGGATTACATCAAGGATCAGCTCTGAGCCCTTTCTTATTTGCAGTGGTGATGGACAGGTTAACAGACGAGATCAGACAGGAGTCCCTGTGGACTATGGTGTTTGCAGATGACATTGTGATCTGTAGTGAGAGTAGGGAACAGGTGGAAAAGACCCTGGAGAGGTGGAGATATGCTCTAGAGAGAAGAGGTATGAAGGTCAGCAAGACTAAGACAGAATATATGTGTGTGAATGAGAGGGAGGATAGAGGAATGGTGAGGATGCAGGGAGTAGAGGTGGTAAAGCTGGATGAGTTTAAATACTTGGGATCAACAGTTCAGAGTAATGGTGAGTGTGGAAGAGATGTGAAGAAGCGAGTACAGGTAGGATGGGGTGGGTGGAGAACAGTGTCAGGAATGATTTGTGACAGACGAGTACCAGTAAGAGTGAAAGGGAAGGTCTACAAGAGGGTAGTGAGACCAGCTATGTTATATGGGTTGGAGACATTGGCATTGACAAAAAGGCAGGAGTCAGAGCTGGACATGACAGAGTTAAATATGTTAAGATTTGCATTGGGTGTGACGAGGGTGGACAGGATTAGAAATAAGTATATTAGAGGGTCAGCCCAGGTTGGAAGGTTTGGTGACAAAGCCAGAGAGGCAAGATTATGTTTGTTTAGACATGTGCTGAGGTGGGATGCACAGTATATTGGTAAAAAGATGCTAAGGATAAAGCTGCCAGGTAATGGGGAAAAAAGGAAGGCCTAAGATAAGGTTTATGGATGTGGTGAGAGAGGACATGCAGGTGGTTGGTGTGACAGAGCAAGATGCAAAGGACGGGAAGAAATGGAAACAAATGATCCGCTGTGATGACCCCTAATGGGAGCAGCCAAAAGAAGAAGTTATTTAATAACAAGTTATTTGCCTTGGAATATTTCCTTTTATTAGTTTTAATGGGATTACTGAGATGATTTTGATTTCAAAGGATACAGCTTTATGGTCAGACCTTACCAGGAAGGATGAGACAATGGGGGGAGGGCAAGAGCAGCTTTCTCTCATATTTATAAGCATGAGGTCCAGTATGTTGGACCCTCTAATTGGCTAATTGGCATATTCACTATTTGGCCAATGGTTGTTTGTATTTATGAAGTCCAGGAATCTCTGTGCCTGTAGATGTGAGGCCATGTAGGATTCCCAATCTATAGTGGAGGGTGTTAGGTTGGATGATGTGTTTCCAGTAGGTCCAAGTATGTACTGTGAGTTTTTTTGGACATGAAGGGTGACCTATAGCCAGGTAGGATATGGTGCAAGATTTTGTCTATGGTGATTTGCATGTCATCTTGTTTGACCATCTTGAGGTATACTTGTTATTGATGTATTGAGATACATCCACCTTAAGCCCTTATCTAATAGTGTGAAAGGCACTGAGACCTTGCACTACTGGGGTACTCACTGCTGCTTAAAATTATGATTTGGTAAATGCACAGATATCTATATTCCTGTGTTTGGAGAGGGATTGCAGGGAGTGCAGTTTTTATTTAGGCTCCTGGCATTGAGCAGTAACACCTTAACGTTCTGTTGATTTTATTTTGCTATGTTGTTAGGTTTGTCAATTTGGCATAGTTTAAAAAAAAACATTATGGGGCACACAAAGCCTTAGCCAGTATTTGAAAGTCTAGAGGGGAAAGGTACAGACCATCCTTGCCAAAGCAACATGATGTGTTGACCATGTACTCTCAAGCTGATCAATATTGGATCCCCTGAGAATGACACCAGAAAGACAGCCAGTTGTTGAAATCAATCATTTTGTTCATATTGTAGGTTATGTTTGGTTGGGGGATATTAAAATATGACTCTGTGAAAATTGAAACTTGAAGAAATAAAAATATTGATGGTATGGTGGCAAAATTTATAATGAAAAAAGTTTATAGGTAAAAAAAAAAAAATATATATATATATATATATATATATATATATATATATATATATGATTTTTTCAGTTTTATCTGTGGTTCTATATTGAATCCCATTAAAAGGGGAAATATATGTAATTAAAAAGATGATAGTAGGGTTAAAAAAATCCAATTTTTGTTAGCATCAATGCAGCTATTTTGAGTTGTAAAAACTGAAAGACGGATAATAAAATGGCATGAAAGTTGTTATATGAGATGTGAAGAATATGGGAGCAAGTAAAAGGAAAAAGAAGGAATGAAAAAATATGGAAAGAAAGGAATACACAAATAAGGTAAAGGTATAGAAATTAAAAACTGATGGATTTATTGGGAAAAAGAATTAAGCATGAAATAATTTTCTTCTGGTATATCCATGGAGTGATCAATCAGATTCCAGCAGAGATGCTGCTTAGCAAAGAAAAAGGTTTAAAGAGGTTTATGAAGCTGGTGTTTTATTTGTTTATTTATTTATTTTGAGGATGTTGTTAAAGAAGTCACTTGTAGAAGGAATATGAAATACAAAGTAATTGAAGAAATAATATGCTAAGACTATAAAGTAGAAGAAACTGCAGAATCTTTTTTTTATAATGTGAAATGAATAAGCTTTGTGAAAAGTTAAAAATGAGTATAGTTTGGAAGGCTTCAAGAATATGAGTATGGGAATTATATTATATGACAAATATGAGAAAAGCAGGAATGCAGAAATTGACAAGTTTGATAATATATTATTTGTTACAGTCTGGGTATTGTGAAGAGAAGATGTGAAGGATTATTATATAATAAAAGCAGAAGGGATGAAGATGCATTGGCAGAAATAAGAAAATGGTTATGGAAGAAGTAATGGGGTAGATACAAACAAACAAGCTAGCGGAAGAAAAAGAAAAAAATGGATTAGATTTTTGTGGTTTACTATCATATTTTTGAAAATACTTTTTACAAGTACTTACGTACTCAAAAACAACATTGTTGAAAGTTATGATAGCGCCTGAAAAAGTAACGAACGAAATAAATGTCAATAATTCAAAATCAAATCATTGACATTTTTTGAACTTACCTCCGCATCCAGTATCATGCAACACATGTTTTGCAAGAGGGCAAGCCCCCTGCATCCCCCACACCCCCTGCTACTTATTTATACAAACTCTGAGATTGCACTACATTGTGGGAAAGGTACATTTCTCAATCCCTACTATAGTGCAATCTGCATTTAAAATGTTGAATCCATAACAGAGAATGCAAGTGTGCATTCGCTGTTGTGACTTCAACATTTTTTTTTGCTCATTTCAAATGTTGAAAACTTGCTTTAGGGATTACATGTTCACACATTGCAGCTGTGACATTTTGATTGTAATCCAATTTTTGTTGTATTATTGATGAAGAAATTATAAGAATGATGCAAACAAGGATGGATATAGGGTTGAAAACATGTATATAAGCAGTCCTTACTCTTTTTTTTCCATAAGTGTCACGGGCTCTTTTACATCCACTTTAGTTACGACCAATTTAGGCAGATGGAACCTTAGTTTATCATCGCATTCAAAGGATGGAGTACTCAGGATTGAAACACCCCCTGTTATGCTCCACTGCAGTGTCAGTATTGGGATGTCGGAATAGAACCTATGTCCTACTTACGTTGCTGATATATATATATATATATATATATATATATATATATATATATATATATATATATATATATATATACAATATGTATGAGTATGGTTAAAAATGTAGACACATCACAATGCAGACATCAGAATACAGCCAGTTCATAACATTGGACCCATCAAAATGCAAACATTCAAAACACAGACAAAAAGCACCTAAAACTCCTTTAAATGAATTGCAAAAACAGACAAACACTCTACTTCTGTGATCAGTTTACACTAAAATGCACTAAAATAAAACAGACAAACAAAACTAAACCATGACAATACCATATGAAGTGGTTCATCTGAATAGTTGTAGTGCTATGGAAAGGGTTTTTAGATAAAGTTTAAGTTTACTGATAGGGGCAGGGCACAGTTAGGGTTAATAAGCATTGTTAACTCACTCAAGCCTAAAACACCTTTTTGCATACTTCCAATTCAAACCCATAATTCCTTATGGCATCCAGATTTTTTTGTGGTCTGGCTTCTTTAACTAAGTGACTTACTAGCTAATAATAGACAGTATTAGAAAGGACACTTCACAAAATGACACTAAGATTGTTAGTCTAGAATGTCTTGCAGTGGAGAAATTCATGTTTGTTTTCCCTTATTATTTATATTTTCTAATTTATTTAATATTTTCATAACTGAGAGACCTACATGTTATTGATGTATATGGTGTGAACCATCAATGTGGCAGACAGGACAATTCACTGTCAGTGATGGCTTATATCACACTATACTGGAAATATTGTTAGTCGATAATTATTAAAATAAGAAATATTTTCATATGTACATACTTCAAAAATGGAGTAATTTACAAACTGTTGCATGACATTAAGTGAAACCCTAGATGTTGCTGAAGAAAACTGTCTTTGATATTTGCACTGTGGGTCGCTCATTTTGAGAGATATACAGTATTATTTGTTTTGCTAATTATAGACTTAAGCTTATATTTTTATATTTCTGTAAATATCTCAATAAACATGCACTTACAGAGGAATTTATTGCTGTTGTTTGAAAGCTTATGTCTGGTTAACAAAAAGCATATGTCTAGACTGTACAGCTTTCAAGATATGAAAATTTGTGAAAGTTTACAAAAATATGATTTGAGGTTTGTGCATTATAATATATTATGGTATTTATGGAAAAGACTATGAATGCACTGACGATTATCACTGTAAAGTTTTAGTAGCTTTTATTGTTCCCAAAATATTTACATTTGTTTATCTTATGCTTTCCAAGTTTATTTTCCTGAAAATGCTCTGGAATGCAACATATGTCTAGGCTGCTAGAGGTGTGACATTCCACTCCACATAGGTGTTAATGAGTTAAGATCATGCCCTCAGGGATGGCTCTAAACTTTTCTTATTTTTGTCTTACAGCCCCGCACACATGTAGGTAGGGCTATACACAGGGGGCCATGCTTTAGGCGTCTGCTCTGCATGGCAACCCACTTATGTGAGGACATTACCAGCAACAAACTTTGCCCCTTCTGTAAGACATGCAAACTACCCTACCCAGGGCCCATCAGAGATGATTAGTCCGAGGTGTAAACCTCTCGAGCAAGCACACTCCCTCCTACCCAGAGAGCAGTGAGCAGGCACAACTCCTTCACTCCTGTCTCATCCTCGTGCAGCTCTCATAGGTTCATAGGTAGGTACTAGGCTATTGGCCCAAGGGCCTACATAAGCCTTGCCAACAAGGTTCCCTGGCTTCTACCACTCAAGAAAGTTATTTTCCTGTGTCACTGTCCAGCAGAGACACAGAAGTGCTCCCTGGGGTGTATTTCCTATTTCCCATCTACTCATCAAGATTTTTCTTGAAGAGTGCTAATGAAGAACTTTGCTTGACATAGATGGGTAGCCTGTTCCAGAGTATGGGAAGTCTCTGGGCAGGAATCTATCCCTCCAGCATGTCCTGTTTATTGTGGTGACAAGGTTTAGGTCCCTAGAGTGTGTAGGTCAGAGGGATTGGGATTTCTTTAGGTGTAGCATGTCCAACAGCTCTGGGTTTGACATAGCTTTATATGTTAGGCAGAGATCACCTTGGAATAGGCGATATGCTACAGAGTAAAGCTGGAGTTTTTTGAGGCGGTCAGTGTAGGGCATTTGTTTGAGGCCAGTAATCCTCTTTGTGAGGTACTTCTGTGGCCTTTCCAGCTGCTGCAGATGTCTTGTGAGGTACATTCCAAAAGGGGTGTTGTACTCTATAATGGGTCTAATGAGTGCTGAGTAGAGGGGAACAATGACCTCCATTTTCCTGGATGAGAACCCTTTTATGATGAGGTGCGCCATGTAGAAGGACTTCCTGACTACTGTGGCAATGTCACTATCAAAGGAGAGACTACTGTCCACCTGGGTCCCAAGGTCTCTTATCACACATTCAGTGTTAAGTAAATTGTTGCCTATGTGGTAGTTCATGGGTACAGAGTTTTTACCAAATGGGATGATACTGCACTTTTTGGCATTGAGCTTGAGGCCATGGCTCTGACACCAGGCATCTGTCTCAGCGAGGCCTTTCTGTAGGATGTCCACATCATTTGGGGACTTGACAATAACTCCTAGTTTGCAATCATCTGCGAACTTCATTAGCCAGAGGCCTTCTGTGTTAGACTGTACTTCAGAGAAGTAGATACCAAACTGGAGAGGTCTCTCCCAGCACCAGGCCCACTAATGGATGCATGTATCCCTGCTTCCAACAATGCAAATTATTAAATGCATTACACCTCGTGCAGCTGTCCCAGCACTGGGGCCACTAATGGATGTATGTATTCCTGCTCCCAACCATGCAAATTATTAAATGCATTATACCTTGTGCAGCTGTCCCAGCACTGGGGCCACTAATGGATGTATGTATCCCTGTTCCCAACCATGCAAATTATTAAATGCATTACACCTCGTGCAGCTGTCCCAGCACCGGGTCCACTAATTGATGTATGTATCTCTGCTCCCACCCATGTAAATTATTAAATGCATTACACCTCATGCAGTTGTCTCAGCACTGGGGCCACTAATGGATGTATGTATCCCTGCTTCCAACCATGTAAATTATTAAATGCATTACACATCGTACAGATCTCCCAGTACTGGGACCACTAATGGATGTATGTATCCCTGCTCCCACCCATGTAAATTATTAAATGCATTACACCTCATGCAGCTGTCCTAGCACTGGGGCCACTAATGGATGTATGTACCCCTGCTTCCATCCATGTAAATTATTAAATGCATTACACTTGAAAAGCTTCTTGCACATATTTCACTTTTCTGTAAATACGCACCTATGTTGCTTTCACTAGATGTGTAATTATACTTTACTTTTATACTGCATGTAAATTGTACTACTGTGTTTTTGTCTTACTCCAGTATGAGAAACTATATTACTGTGTCTGGGTCTTCATATGGTATGTAACTATATGAGCTTTCCTCCCTGGGCCTCCATGGAAAATATGCCACTGCCCAGTCGGGCTTTCCCAGTACACAAATGTAAATAAATAAATCAATAAATAAACAAATAAATAATAGTCATCTGGGCAATAGTTAGGACTCCATCCAGCCAAACAATGGAACCAAGTCCCATATTCCAACTGCTATTATAAATCTGTACAGTTTTGGAGATGCTTCTGAAGAATACTGAATTTGTGTACTTCATCTTAAAAATATACAGGATTTTTTTTTTCAATTATTTGCTCTTAAAGCATTTGTTTTACAGTTACTGGTCTTGAGCTTTTCTCTTTGAAAACTTACCATCACTTTCACAACTAAAAGAATAGCTGGGTTTATGATAAACAATAAATCTTTTTTTTTTCCCCATAATAAATCTTTATTGTTATATTATTTTCATACATAAGTAAAAACAAACACAACATTTTAAGAGAAAAAATATAAAACAAAGGATTACTAGCTAATATCACTAACTATTACACCAAACAAATATACAATATTTACAAGAATGCTTCCATGTAAAACATTAAGAATAGAGAAAAAACAAAAAGTAGTTAATAACATTTCCAGTAATATATAGTTTAAATACAAAATTTTCTCCAAGCAAGTATATAAATGTGAGTATTATGCTAATATAATATTAAATATCTGTTCCCAAATTTTTGGGCTATTAATGTTTTTATTATTTGGACTTGAGTAGTTTATGAGCTAATATATGCCTTGTTGCCAAAACTCTAAAGTTTTCCCAAGATGTTTTAGATGGGTCTAACCAATTAGTGGCTATATAAAGTTTCATTAACAGAAAAATATTAATATATATGGTACTTTGTGATCTAGGGAGTTCTTTCGGAGGAATATGTAAAATCGTAAACTTCTATGACAACGTTGTACTTTGGTAACCCATCTTCTGAAGTTGAATCTTAGGAATTCCAAAGCTTATATATGCATTTACAGCTCAGAACATATGAAGAAGATCAGCCGGTTGATTTTTACAGTATGGACAAGTTGGAGAGTTTTTAACATTAAATTTATGTAGGGTAAGGCGTGTATAATATGCATTATTCCATATCATCAACTGGGTATACATCAATTTTTGAAGAGAAGTAGATTTGATAGTCAGGTCAATTGCTTTTAACATATTACTTTTGTCTGTCACTAACATTTTCTCTTCCCAATAGTTGGATAACAGAATTTTATCATGAAATTTAAAGTCTTTAATTAATTTATTTGTTGTTGTTATATATTTAATATCCTGTTGGAGGGCTTGCCAAAACATTTTCATCTTCAGGTTTAAAATTTAAAAAGTAGCAAACAATAAATCTTTTTTAATACTATGGAAAAAAATTGATACTTAATTTCTGAAGAGAAGAGGCAACATATTCAGATGACTTTCTTTGAGGATATTGTGAAAAATGTCAAACATTTTACAGACAAAATAACAACTGTATTTATTTATTTTGCAAGGCATACTGGAAATCATTCAGATTTGTTTGAAACTTGCCTTAGGTGTGGATTGCAGATTCACAATGTTTAAGGAGGTGCGATAAAATATAGACTAACCTTTAACATCAAACCAGACTTGTTAAAGTAACACAAACCTCTCAGCTTTAATGGACAGCTGCATCCAAACTCTACATCTTGAGCCACATCCCAAAAGAGTTGCTCTCAGTGTTAAGGCTGCCCTGAATGTGAAAGACCTGCTCTTACTATGAGTGCCTTACTTTGATCTAAGACCTATCTATAAACAGGCTTACACAAGAGGCCAGACTCCTCTCAACCTGCTGTCAGTGTAAATGGCTATATGCACTGAGAGCAAGTCTTTTGGAAATGGGGCCCTTGTTTTCCTCTTATTTTTTTCTTTCTTTCATTTTTTTTGCAGTATTGATGTCTCTGCATCTCTCTAAATGGTTAATATTTTCTAATTTGTTATTAAGCAAAATAGATTGATGAGAGACTCAGCTCTGTAGGATTTTGTTTTATGGTTAAGATTTGTCACTGTCCTGCTCGTACTTCTATGGATACAAAGAGTAGGCTGTTGACAGAAGTACATTTTTTGAGGTACTATATGGCCACCATCTTGCAACAAGAGCACTTGCACTGATTTTCTACTATTTGACTGCTTCTGGCAAGATTGCTAGTTTGTTTTTGGCAATAACATTCTTTGATTTATTTTCCCAGTTGCTGTCTTATGTAGCATTTTAAATTACATTTGAATGTTATGATTGAAATAATATCTTATTTAGTGTTCTTTTTTCAGACTCATTATTGTTATTCCATACTGCATTTTCTTCCTGATTTTTGAGGCTAAGTCCTTACTAATATGATACCCATAAAATGACTGAATGTATTTAGTATTTAGGATTGAAACTTTTTGCTCCTATTGTTATACATATATTCTGGCTGCTATGGAGCAGACCATTGGCTAGACTGCCACTGGTGCTTTTCCTTACAGCACACATTACTACTGACCCTCTCAGACCTATTCTGAAACCTAGAATTGTAGCTGACTCATTTAGTGCCCAATGTCAATTCCCATGCTGGCAGCCCTCATCTCTAACAGATGAAGGTCAAAAAAATCTGGCTGGCTAGTGCTTCTCACCTCAGGAGCAAACCAGCAGTCCAGGTCCCAATTCTGCTCCCCCTCAACTAGAAAAAAGGTCCTTTCCCCAACCTAAGGCACTCCTGCTCTCCTCACCTCAAAAGTAAACAAGCTTTCCTCATTCCTCAAGTGCTCCAGAGGGGACAAAACATTTTTTTTAAGCTGTAACAAGTGCCTTCTTCTTGTGTGTAAATACTACACACAGAGTGATAAAGCATTTTGGCTCTGACCGCTAAGACACTTACTACATTAATTTCTGAATGTTGTTAGTGCACTATCTTCCAATCAGTCATCTTCCCGCATCTTATGTCTGTGATGGTTGCCTCATTTGCCTAATCCTTGCTGCATTTCTGCTGAAACCCTCCCATTGACAGAGAAGACATTAAAGTGTCTTAGTGCAGAGTCAGTCTCTTGGCCATAAAGACAATATGGATTTTTAAGAAAAAGAGGCTTACTTAATTTGTTTTCTTAAAAAAAAAAAAAATACCTGAGATGTGGTTATCTTTAGCTTACAGAATCTCACAATTTATGTGACAAATACCAAAAAGGAATAATATAAGATTTTATAACTAGTAATACTGGCACATACAGCAATGGCATCAGAAAGAAATCAAATAAATACAATTTAAATTGTGTTTTACTGGTATGCGGCTGTCTTAATAATAGACTAAAGGGGATTAGAATACTTTGTGATGAGAAAAATGTTGAGATTTGAGAGGAGTTTTCATTTAACTGTTGCAAATGTGATGGTAAACATATATAATTCCCAACATGCTGTAGAAAGTATATTAATGCTGTTATATTTTTTGTTTGTAAAATATTTTCTGTATTTTAGTGGAAACTGTTCAGACATTGTATTGTATTGTCAGGCTCTGGATTGCATTGCATAAGTGGAAATTCCTTAAGATTCCAAGAGCAGGAATAGTTATTTCTTAAACTTATTTCACTGAACTGCACTTCTGAAATGCTTATAATTGTGCTATACAGTTGATCTATTACATTTTGCACTGCTATAAAGCTTTTTTATTGTTTCACTGCATTTATGTACTGTTTTAACATTACTTACATGTAAACTGCGTTTTCATACTGAGAGTTGCATTGTCTCTTTGTGAGTGCTCTATCTGAGCTTTTCTGTGCATTTTTGTCTGTTTACAGTTAAACGCATTCTCAAGTCTGCTCCTTGATCTGTTTAAAACTTTCATTTAGTAGCTACAGCTAGGAACTGTAATAGTGTGCATTACTATAATTGCATTTTTTATTTAAATTATTAAATTGTAAACTGCTTTTTCATACTGAGGCTTGTTTTTTCTCTTTGTGTGTATTCTTTCTATGATTTTAAAGTGAGGTTTCTGTCTTCTGCTCAGGTGCATAATCTTGATAGAGGCCTGTTGTCTAGGCTGTTAGTTTTGTTTGAGTTGCCTATGTTCTTGGCAGCCATTTTCTGCTGATTTTATTCATTATTATTGCGAGTAACCAGGCCTCCTGACCTTCTGTAGTACGAGTGATAGGGTAATAGCAGGGGCTGAGTAGTAATCTGATCTTCCAAATCTTCCATTCTTACTGCTGTAGAAACCCTGTCTCTTATAAATGTTCTGCTTGTATTGTCAGGCTCTGGATTGTATTGCATAAGTGAAAATTCCTTAAGATTCCAACAGCAGGATAAGTTATTTCTTACACTTAATTCACTGAACTGCACTTCTGAAATGCTTATAATTGTGCTTTACAGTTGATCTACTATGTTTTGCACTGTTATAAAGCTATTTTTATTGCTTCACTGCATTTATGTACTGTTTTATACTGTTTTAACTTTACTTAACTGTAAACTGCTTTTTCATACTGAGAGTTGTATTTTCTGTTTGTGAGTGCTCTATCCGAGCTTTTCTGTGGATTTTTGTCTGTTTACAGTTAAAAGCATTCCTGAGTCTGCTCCTTGATCTGTTTAAACTTTCATTTAGTGGCTACAGCTAGGAACTGTAATAGTGTGCATTACTATAATTGCATTTTTTATTTAAATTACTAAATTGTAAACTGCGTTTTCATACTGAGGGTTGTATTTTCTCTTTGTGGGTGTTCTTTTTATGCTTTTAAAGTGAGATTTCTGTGTTCTGCTCAGGTGGCATAAGCCATCCTGACCTTCTGTAGTACGAGTGATTAGGTAATAGCAGGGGCTGAGTAGTAATATGATCTTCCAACTCTTCCTTTCTTAGTGCTATATAAACACTGGGTCTTATAAAGGTTCTGCTTGTATTGTCAGGCTCTGGATTACATTGCATAAGTGGAAATTCCTTAAAATTCCAAGAGCAGGATAAGTTATTTCTTACACTTATTTGACTGAACTGCACTTCTGAAACGCTTATAATTGTGCTATACAGTTGATCTACTTCATTTTGCACTGCTATAAAGCTTTTTTTATTATTTCACTGCATTTATGTACTGTTTTATACTGTTTTAACATTACTTAACTGTAAACTGCTTTTTCATACTGAGTTGTATTAACTGTTTGTGAGTGCTCTATCCAAGCTTTTCTGTGCATTTTTCTGTTTACAGTTAAAAACATTCTCGAGTCTGCGTCTTGATCTGTTTAAAACTTTCATTTAGTGGCTACAGCTAGGAACTGTAATAGTGTGCATTACTATAATTGCATTTTTTATTTAAATTACTATATTGTAAACTGCTTTTTCATACTGAGGCTTGTATTTTCTCTTTCTGGGAGTTCTTTCTATGCTTTTAAAGTGAGGTTTCTGTATTCTGCTCAGGTGGCATAATCTTGATAGAGGCCTGTTGTCTAGGCTGGTAGTTTTGTTTGAGTTTCCTATGTTTCTGGCAGACATTTTCTACTGATTGTCTTCATTATTATTGAGAGTAACAAGGCTTCCTGACCTTTTGTAGTACGAATGATTGGGTAATAGCAGGGGCTGAGTAGTAATCTGATCTTCTAACTCTTCCATACTTACTGCTATATAAACCTTGTGTCTTATAAAGGTTCTGCTTGTATTGTCAGGCTCTGGATTGCATTGCATAAGTGGAAATTCCTTAAGATTCCAAGAGCAGAATGTTATTTTTACACTTATTTCACTGAACTGCACATCTGAAACAATTACAATTTTGCTATACAGTTGATCTACTACATTTTGCACTGTTATAAAGCTTTTTTATTGTTTCACTGCATTTATGTACTGTTTTATACTGTTTTAACTTTACTTAATTGTAAACTTCTTTTTCATACTGAGAGTTGTATTGTCTGTTTGTGAGTGCTCTATCAGAGCTTTTCTATGCATTTTTGTCTGTTTACAGTTAAAACCATTCTCGAGTCTGCTCCTTGATCTGTATAAAACTTTCATTTACTGGCTACAGCTAGGAACTGTAATACTGTGCATTACTATAATTGCATTTTTTATTTAAATTACTAAATTGTACACTGCTTTTTCATACTGAGGCTTGTATTTTTCTCTTTATGGGTGCTCTTTCCATGCTTTTAAAGTGAGGTTTCTGTGTTCTGCTCAGGTGGCATAATCTTGATAGAGGCCTGTTGTCTAGGCTGTTAGTTTTGTTTGAGTTTCCTGTGTTTCTGGCAGCCATTTTCTTCTGATTGTCTTCATTATTATTGAGAGTAACAAGGCTTCTTGACCTTTTGTAGTACAAGTGATTGGGTAATAGCAGGGGTTGAGTAGTAATCTGATCTTCTAACTCTTCCATTCTTACTGCTATACAAACCCTGTGTCTTATAAAGGTTATGCTTGTATTGTTAGGCTCTGGATTGCATCGCATAAGTAGAAATTCCTTAAGATTCCAAGAGCAGGGTAAGTTATTTCTTACACTTATTTCACTGAACTGCACTTCTGAAAAACTTATAATTGTACTATACAGTTGATCTACTACATTTTGCACTGTTATAAAGCTTTTTTATTGTTTCACTGCATTTATGTACTGTTTTATACTGTTTTAACATTTCTTAACTGTAAACTGCTTTTTCATACTGAGAGTTGTATTATCTGTTTGCGAGTGCTCTATCCTGGCTTTTCTGTGCATTTTTGTCTGTTTACAGTTAAAAGCATTCTCGAGTCTGCTCCTTGATCTGTTTAAAACTTTCATTTAGTGGCTACAGCTAGGAACTGTAATAGTGTACATTACTATAATTGCATTTTTTTTAAATTACTAAATTTTAAATTGCTTTTTCGTACTGAGACTTGTATTTTCTCTTTGAGTGTGTTCTTTCTATGCTTTTAAACTGAAGTTTCTGTATTTGGCTCAGGTGCCATAATCTTGATAGAGGCCTGTTGTCTAGGCTGGTAGTTTTGTTTGAGTTTCCTGTGTTTCTGGCAGCCATTTTCTGCTGATTGTCTTCATTATTATTGAGAGTAACAAGGCCTCCTGACCTTCTGTAGTACGGTGATTGGGTAATAGCAGGGGCTGAGTAGTAATCTGATCTTCTAACTCTTCCATTCTTACTGCTATATAAACCTTGTGTCTTATAAAGGTTCTGCTTGTATTGTCAGGCTCTGGATTGCATTGCATAAGTGGAAATTCCTTAAGATTCCAAGAGCAGGATAAGTTATTGTTTACACTTATTTCACTGAACTGCACATCTGAAACACTTATAATTGTACTATACAGTTGATCTACTAAATTTTGCACAGTTATAAAGCTTTGTATTTTTTCACTGCATTTATGTACTGTTTTATACTGTTTTAACATTACTTAATTGTAAACTGCTTTTTCATACTGAGAGTTGTATTTTCTGTTTGTGAGTGCTCTATCCGAGCTTTCTGTGCATTTTTGTCTGTTTACAATTAAAAGCATTCTCGAGTCTGCTCCTTGATCTGTTTAAAACTTTCATTTACTGGCTACAGCTAGGAACTGTAATAGTGTGCATTACTATAATTGCATTTTTATTTAAATTACTACATTGTAAACTGCTTTTTCATACTGAGGCTTGTATTTTCTCTTTGTGGGTGTTCTTTCTATGCTTTTAAAGTGAGGTTTCTGTGTTCTGCTCAGGTGGCATAATCTTGATAGAGGCCTGTTGTTTAGGCTGGTAGTTTTGTTTGAGTTTCCTGTGTTTCTGGCAGCCATTTTCTGCTGATTGTCTTCATTATTATTGAGAGTAACAAGGCCTCCTGACCTTCTGTAGTACAAGTGATTGGGTAATAGCAGGGGTTGAGTAGTAATCTGATCTTCCAACTCTTCCATTCTTACTGCTATATAAACCCTGTGTCTTATAAAGGTTTTGCTTGTATTGTCAGGCTCTGGATTGCATTGCATAAGTGGAAATTCCTTAAAATTCCAAGAGCAGGATAAGTTATTTCTTACACTTATTTTACTGAACTGCACTTCTGAAACGCTTATAATTGTGCTATACAGTTGATCTACTACATTTTGCACTGTTATACAGCTTTTTTATTGTTTCACGGAATTTATGTACCGTTTTATACTGTTTTAACATTACTTAACTGTAAACTGCATTTTCATACTGAGAGTTGTATTTTCTGTTTGTGAGTGCTCTATCCGAGCTTTTCTGTGCATTTTTGTCTGTTTACAGTTAAAAGCATTCTCGAGTCTGCTCCTTGATCTGTTTAAAACTTTCATTTAGTGGCTACAGCTACGAACTGTAATAGTGTACATTAGTATAATTTTAGTTTTTATTTAAATTACTAAATTTTAAACTGCTTTTCATACTGAGACTTGTATTTTCTCTTTGAGGGTGTTCTTTCTATGCTTTTAAAGTGAAGTTTCTGTGTTCTGCTCAGGTGGCATAATCTTGATAGAGGCCTGTTGTCTAGGCTGGTAGTTTTGTTTGAGTTTCCT
This sequence comes from Protopterus annectens, assembly GCF_019279795.1. Classification (NCBI taxonomy): domain Eukaryota; kingdom Metazoa; phylum Chordata; order Ceratodontiformes; family Protopteridae; genus Protopterus; species Protopterus annectens. Next base: position 890,972,203 of record NC_056748.1, read on the forward strand.
GTGTTTCTGGCAGCCATTTTCTGCTGATTGTCTTCATTATTATTAAGAGTAACAAGGCCTCCTGACCTTCTGTAGTATGAGTGATTGGGTAATAGCAGGGGCTGAGTAGTAATCTGATCTTCCAACTCTTCCATTCTTACTGCTATATAAACCTTGTGTCTTATAAAGGTTCTGCTTGTATTGTCAGGCTCTGGATTGCATTGCATAAGTGGAAATTCCTTAAGATTCCAAGAGCAGGATAAGTTATTTCTTACACTTATTTCACTGAACTGCACATCTGAAACACTTATAATTGTACTATACAGTTGATCTACTAAATTTTGCACAGTTATAAAGCTTTGTATTTTTTCACTGCATTTATGTACTGTTTTATACTGTTTTAACATTACTTAACTATAAACTGCTTTTTCATACTGAGAGTTGTATTTTCTGTTTGTGAGTGCTCTATCCGAGCTTTCTGTGCATTTTTGTCTGTGTACAGTTAAAAGCATTCTCAAGTCTGCTCCTTGATCTGTTTAAAACTTTCATTTAGTGGCTACAGCTAGGAACTGTAATAGTGTGCATTACTATAATTGCATTTTTTATTTAAATTACTAAATTGTAAACTGCTTTTTCATACTGAGGCTTGTATTTTCTCTTTGTGGTTGTTCTTTCTATGCTTTTAAAGTGAGATTTCTGTGTTCTGCTCAGGTGGCATAATCTTGATAGAGGCCTGTTGTTTAGGCTGGTAGTTTTGTTTGAGTTTCCTGTGTTTCTGGCAGCCATTTTCTGCTGATTGTCTTCATTATTATTGAGAGTAACAAGGCCTCCTGACCTTCTGTAGTACGAGTGATTGGGTAACAGCAGGGGCTAAGTAGTAATCTGATCTTCCAACTCTTCCATTCTTACTGCTATATAAACCCTGTGTCTTATAAAGGTTCTGCTTGTATTGCCAGGCACTGGATTGCATTGCATAAGTGGAAATTCCTTAAAATTCCAAGAGCAGGATGAGTTAATTCTTACACTTATTAAACTGAACTGCACTTCTGAAATGCTTATAATTGTGCTATACAGTTGATCTACTACATTTTGCACTTTTATACAGCTTTTTTTATTGTTTCACTGCATTTGTGTACTGTTTTATACTGTTTTAACATTACTTAACTGTAAGCTAGCTTTTTCATACTGAGAGTTGTATTTTCTGTTTGTGAGTGCTCTATCCGAGCTTTTGTGTGCAGTTTTGTCTGTTTACAGTTAAAAGCATTCTCGAGTCTGCTCCTTGATCTGTTTAAAACTTTCATTTAGTGGCAACAGCTAAGAACTGTAATAGTGTACATTACTATAATTGCATTTTTTATTTAAAGTACTAAATTGTAAACTGCTTTTTCATACTGAGGCTTGTATTTTCTCTTTTTGTGAGTTCTTTCTATGCTTTTAAAGTGAGGTTTCTGTGTTCTGCTCAGGTGGCATAATCTTGATAGAGGCCTATTGTCTAGGCTGTTAGTTTTGTTTGAGTTTCCTGTGTTTCTGGCAGCCATTTTTGCTGATTGTCTTCATTATTATTAAGAGTAACATGCCCTCCTGACCTTCTGTAGTATGAGTGATTGGGTAATAGCAGGGGCTGAGTAGTAATCTGATCTTCCAACTCTCCCATTCTTACTGCTGTATAAACCCTGTGTCTTATAAAGGTTGTGCTTGTATTGTCAGGCTCTGGATTGTATTGCATAAGTGGAAATTCCTTAAGATTCCAAGAGCAGGATAAGTTATTTCTTAGACTTATTTCACTGAACTGCACTTCTGAAACACTTATAATTGTGCTATACAGTTGATTTTGCACTGTTATAATGCTTTTTTATTGTTTCACTGCATTTATGTACTGTTTTATTCTGTTTTAACATTACTTAACTATAAACTGCTTTTTCATACTGAGAGTTGCGTTATCCATTTGTGAGTGCTCTAGCTGAGCTTTTCTATGCATTTTTATCTGTTTACAGTTAAAAGTATTCTTGAGTCTGCTCCTTGATCTGTTTAAAACTTTTATTTAGTGGCTACAGCTATGAACTGTAATAGTGTGCATTACTATAATTGCATTATTTAATTAAATTACTAAATTGTAAACTGATTTTTCATACTGAGGCTTGTATTTTCTCTTTGTGTGTGTTCTTTCTATGCTTTTAAAGTGAGGTTTCTGTATTTGGCTCAGGTGGCATAATCTTGATAGAGGCCTGTTGTCTAGGCTGGTAGTTTTGTTTGAGTTTCCTGTGTTTCTGGCAGCCATTTTCTGCTGATTGTCTTCATTATTATTGAGAGTAACAAGCCCTCCGGACCTTCTGTAGTACGAGTGATTGTGTAATAGCAGGGGCTGAGTAGTAATCTGATCTTCTAACTCTTCCATTCTTACTGCTATATAAACTCTGTGTCTTATAAAGGTTCTGCTTGTGCTGTCAGGGTCTGAATTATGTTGCATAACTGGAAATTCCTTAAGATTCCAATAGGAGGATAGGTTATTTTTTACACTTATTTCACTGAACTGCACATCTGAAACACTTATAATTGTGCTATACAGTTGATCTACTACATTTTGCACTGTTATAACACTTTTTTATTGTTTCACTGCATTTATGTACTTTTTTATACTGTTTTAACATTACTGAATTGTAAACTGCCTTTTCATACTGAGAGTTGTATTTTCTGCTTGTGATTTGTCTATCCGAGCTTTTATGTGCATTTTTGTCTGTTTAGTGTTAAAAGCATTCTCAAGTCTGCTCCTTGATCTGTTTCAAACTTTCATTTAGTAGCTACAGCTAGGAACTGTAATAGTGTGCATTACTATAATTGCATTATTTATTTAAATTACTAAATTGTAAACTGCTTTTTCATACTGAGGCTTGTATTTTCTCTTTGTGTGTGTTCTTTCTATGCTTTTAAAGTGAGATTTCTGTGGTCTGCTCAGGTTGCATAATCTTGATAGAGGCATGTTGTCTTGGCTGGTAGTTTTGTTTAAGTTTCTTGTTTTTCTGGCAGCCATTTTCTGCTGATTGCCTTCATTATTATTGAGAGTAACAAGGCCTCCTGACCTTCTGTAGTATGAGTGATTGGGTAATAGCAGGAGCTAAGTCATAATCTGATCTTCCAACTCTTCCATTCTTAGTGCTATATAAACCCTGTGTATTATAAAGGTTCTGCTTGTATTGCCAGGCACTGGATTGCATTGAATAACTGGAAATTCCTTAAAATTCCAAGAGCAGGATGAGTTAATTCTTACACTTATTAAACTGAACTGCACTTCTGAAATGCTTATAATTGTGCTATACAGTTGATCTACTACATTTTGCACTGTTATAAAGCCTTTTGTTATTGTTTCACTGCATTTGTGTACTGTTTTATACTGTTTTAACATTACTTAACTGTAAACTAGCTTTTTCATACTGAGAGTTGTATTTTCTTTCTGTGAGTGCTCTATCCGAGCTTTTGCGTGCATTTTTGTCTGTTTACAGTTAAACGCATTCTCGAGTCTGCTCCTTGATCTGTTTAAAACTTTCATTTAGTGGCAACAGCTAAGAACTGTAATAGTGTACATTACTATAATTGCATTTTTTATTTAAAGTACTAAATTGTAAACTGCTTTTTCATACTGAGGCTTGTATTTTCTCTTTGTGTGAGTTCTTTCTATTCTTTTAAAGTGAGGTTTCTGTGTTCTGCTCAGGTGGCATAATCTTGATAGAGGCCTATTGTCTAGGCTGTTAGTTTTGTTTGAGTTTCCTGTGTTTCTGGCAGCCATTTTTGCTGATTGTCTTCATTATTATTGAGAGTAACAAGGCCTCCTGACCTTCTGTAGTACGAGTGATTGGGTAATAGCAGGGGCTGAGTAGTAATCTGATCTTCCAACTCTTCCATTCTTACTGCTGTATAAACCCTGTGTCTTATAAAGGTTCTGCTTATATTGTCATGCTCTGGATTGCATTGCATAAGTGGAAATTCCTTAAGATTCCAAGAGCAGGATAAGTTATTTCTTAGACTTATTTCACTGAACTGCACTTCTGAAACACTTATAATTGTGCTATACAGTTGATCTGCTACATTTTGCACTGTTATAATGCTTTTTTTATTGTTTCACTGCATTTATGTACTGTTTTATACTGTTTTAACATTACTTAACTATAAACTGATTTTTCACACTGAGAGTTGCATTATCTGTTTGTGAGTGCTCTATCTGAGCTTTTCTGTACAATTGTATCTGTTTACAGTTAAAAGCATTCTCGAGTCTGCTCCTTGATCTGTTTAAAACTTTCATTTAGTGGCTACAGCTAGGAACTGTAATAGTGTTCATTACTATAGTTGCATTTTTTATTTAAATTACTAAATTGTAAACTGCTTTTTCATACTGAGGCTTGTATTTTCTCTTTGTGTGTGTTCTTTCTATGCTTTTAAAGTGAGGTTTCGGTATTTGGCTCAGGTGGCATAATCTTGATAGAGGCCTGTTGTCTAGGCTGGTAGTTTTGTTTGAGTTTCCTGTGTTTCTGGCAGCCATTTTCTGCTGATTGTCTTCATTATTATTGAGAGTAACAAGGCCTCCTGACCTTCTGTAGTACGAGTGATTGGGTAACAGCAGGGGCTAAGTAGTAATCTGATCTTCCAACTCTTCCATTCTTACTGCTATATAAACCCTGTGTCTTATAAAGGTTCTGCTTGTATTGCCAGGCACTGGATTGCATTGCATAAGTGGAAATTCCTTAAAATTCCAAGAGCAGGATGAGTTAATTCTTACACTTATTAAACTGAACTGCACTTCTGAAATGCTTATAATTGTGCTATACAGTTGATCTACTACATTTTGCACTTTTATACAGCTTTTTTTATTGTTTCACTGCATTTGTGTACTGCTTTATACTGTTTTAACATTACTTAACTGTAAACTAGCTTTTTCATACTGAGAGTTGTATTTTCTGTTTGTGAGTGCTCTATCCGAGCTTTTGTGTGCAGTTTTGTCTGTTTACAGTTAAAAGCATCCTCAAGTCTGTTCCTTGATCTGTTTAAAACTTTCATTTAGTGGCAACAGCTAAGAACTGTAATAGTGTACATTACTATAATTGCATTTTTTATTTAAAGTACTAAATTGTAAACTGCCTTTTCATACTGAGGCTTGTATTTTCTCTTTTTGTGAGTTCTTTCTATGCTTTTAAAGTGAGGTTTCTGTGTTCTGCTCAGGTGGCATAATCTTGATAGAGGCCTATTGTCTAGGCTGTTAGTTTAGTTTGAGTTTCCTGTGTTTCTGGCAGCCATTTTTGCTGATTGTCTTCATTATTATTGAGAGTAACAAGGCCTCCTGACCTTCTGTATTACGAGTGATTGGGTAATAGCAGGGGCTGAGTAGTAATCTGATCTACCAACTCTTCCATTCTTACTGCTGTATAAACCCTGTGTCTTATAAAGGTTCTGCTTGTATTGCCAGGCTCTGGATTGTATTGCATAAGTGGAAATTCCTTAAGATTCCAAGAGCAGGATAAGTTATTTCTTAGACTTATTTCACTGAACTGCACTTCTGAAACACTTATAATTGTGTTATACAGTTGATCTACTACATTTTGCACTGTTATAATGCTTTTTTATTGTTTCACTGCCTTTATGTACTGTTTTATACTTTTTTAACATTACTTAACTATAAACTGATTTTTCATACTGAGAGTTGCATTATCTGTTTGTGAGTGCTCTATCTGAGCTTTTCTGTACAATTTTATCTGTTTACAGTTAAAAGCATTCTCGAGTCTGCTCCTTAATCTGTTTAAAACTTTCATTTAGTGGCTACAGCTAGAAACTGTAATAGTGTGCATTACTATAATTGCATTTTTTATTTAAATTACTAAATTGTAAACTGCTTTTTCATACTGAGGCTTGTATTTTCTCTTTGTGTGTGTTCTTTCTATGCTTTTAAAGTGAGGTTTCTGTATTCGGCTCAGGTGGCATAATCTTGATAGAGGCCTGTTGTCTAGGCTGGTAGTTTTGTTTGAGTTTCCTGTGTTTCTGGCAGCCATTTTCTGCTGATTGTCTTCATTATTATTGAGAGTAACAAGCCCTCCTGACCTTCTGTAGTATGAGTGATTGTGTAATAGCAGAGGCTGAGTAGTAATCTGATCTTCTAACTCTTCCATTCTTACTGCTATATAAACTCTGTGTCTTATAAAGGTTCTGCTTGTGCTGTCAGGCTCTGAATTATATTGCATAAGTGGAAATTCCTTAAGATTCCAATAGGCGGATAGGTTATTTTTTGCATTTATTTCACTGAACTGCACATCTGAAACACTTATAATTGTGCTAGACAGTTGATCTACTACATTTTGCACTGTTATAACACTTTTTCTATTGTTTCACTGCATTTATGTACTGTTTTATACTGTTTTAACATTACTTAATTGTAAACTGCCTTTTCATACTGAGAGTTGTATTTTCTGTTTGTGAGTGCTCTATCCGAGCTTTTATGTGCATTTTGTCTGTTTAGAGTTAAAAGCATTCTCAAGTCTGCTCCTTGATCTCTTTAAAACTTTCATTTAGTAGCTACAGCTAGGAAATGTAATAATGTGCATTACTATAATTTTATTTTTTATTTAAATTACTAAATTGTAAACTGCTTTTTCATACTGAGGCTTGTATTTTCTCTTTCTGGGTGTTTTTTCTATGCTTTTAAAATGGGGTTTCTGTGTTCTGCTCAGGCGGCATAATCTTGATAGAGGCATGTTGTCTAGGCTGGTAGTTTTGTTTGAGTTTCCTGTGTTTCTGGCAGCCATTTTCTGCTGATTTTCTTCATTATTATTGAGAGTAACAAGGCCTCCTGACTTTCTGTAGTATGAGTGATTGGGTAATAGCAGGGGCCGAGTAGTAATCTGATCTTCTAACTCTTCCATTCTTACTGCTATATAAACCCTTTGTCTTATAAAGGTTCTGCTTGTGCTGTCAGGCTTTGGATTATATTGCATAAGTGGAAATTCCTTAAGATTCCAAGAGCAGGATAGGTTATTATTTACACTTATTTCACTAAACTGCACATCTGAAACACTTATAACTGTGCTATACAATTGATCTACTACATTTTGCACTGTTATAACGCTTTTTTATTGTTTCACTGCATTTATGTACTGTTTTATACTGTTTTAACATTACTTAATTGTAAACTGCTTTTTCATACTGAGAGTTGTATTTTCTGTTTGTGAGTGCTCTATCCGAATTTTTCTGTGCATTTTTGTCTGTTTACAGTTAAAAGCATTCTCAAGTCTGCTCCCTGATCTGTTTAAAACTTTCATTTAGTGTAATAGTGTACATTACTATAATTGCATTTTTATGTAAATTACTAAATTCTAAACTGCTTTTTCATACTGAGGCTTGTATTTTCTCTTTGTGGGTGTTCTTTCTATGCTTTTAAAGTGAGGTTTCTGTGTTCTGCTCAGGTGGCATAATCTTGATAGAGGCCTGTTGTCTAGGCTGGTAGTTTTGTTTCAGTTCCCTGTGTTTCTGGCAGCCATTTTCTGCTGATTGTATTCATTATTATTGAGAGTAACATGGCCTCCTGACCTTCTGTATTATGAGTGATTGGGTAATAGCAGGGGCTGAGTAGTAATCTGATCTTCCAACTCCTCCATTCTTACTGCTATATAAACTCTGTGTCTTATAAAGGTTCTGCTTGTATTGTCAGGCTCTGGATTACATTGCATAAGTGGAAATTCCTTAAGATTCCAAGAGCAGGATAAGTTATTTCTTACACTTATTTCACTGAACTGCACTTCTGAAACGCTTATAATTGTACTATACAGTTGATCTACTACATTTTGCACTGTTATAAAGCTTTTTTTTATTGTTTCACTACATTTATGTACTGTTTTATACTGTTTTAACATTACTTAACTGTAAACTGCTTTTTCATACTGAGAGTTGTATTATCTGTTTGTGAGTGCTCTATCTGAGCTTTTTCTGTGCATTTTTGTCTGTTTACAGTTAAAAGCATTCTCGAGTCTGCTCCTTGATCTGTTTAAAACTTTCATTTAGTGGCTACAGCTAAGAACTGTAATTTTTCCCACGCACCCTCCCTTGTGTTGTGTGTTCTTATACTTGGTGGCTTTGCAGTTGCCCACCCATACTGTATATTTGATCTGTGGCACTCCTCTCAGTCTAGTGTCATTAGTTCACTTAATCTAATAGAGAACATTTGTGAAGGCCAATCCACTCAGATTCTTAACATTGATTTAGCTTCTGAACCAGCTTTTTCCATTTCCACTTTACTGGAAAAAAAAAATTCTAAGCTTGCTTCCCCCCTTTCCTGTGGCAGGTCACATATGGATTTTCTGTGCCCAGGACTGTTTGTGAGCTCATAAGCACCCCCCACTTAACTGGGGTTAAACTATTCTTGGCGCCATAAAGTCTGTTCTTCAAAATTTCCCTTGCAACTAGCCAGCTCTTTAGTTTTAGCACTCATCTGTTTCTTTGATCTCAGCACTTGTTCAGAACTCATTGTAAGCACTAAATTAGTTACAAATTACTATAGCACTCAACTTTCCTCACTTGTCTAGAGGAAAACAGTTTTTAGTACTTAATAAATAAACATCTATTCAGGCATGTCTAAAGGTCAGCTCCTGGTGTTTTCTCCTGTCTACCTGATGAATCTGGGCATCTTGGGACAATGCAGCATTTGCCTCATGTACCCAGACAATCCTCTCATCCTACCACCCAACACTATGACCTGAGAAAGATGCACTTATATAGCCAAACTGGAAGCAAAGCTCTCTTCACCAAAGACTGGCCTAGACAGTAAAGAGGAGAAGGTAAACACTTGCACCACACCACACTCATCACATAGTCCCTCAAAACCTACACCACCAAAACACACACACAGAAGCACAAAACACACACCTACATTCGCGGAGGCTCTCAGTACAAATCTGCCCAAACAACAGAGACCTCCAAAGCAGAAATGCAAGCAACCTCCACCCTCCAACACAACCCAAATGACACATAGCCCTCATACTCAGTGTGCCACTCAACTACAGCCCATAAGGCATAACGTACCCAACACTCTTGTCATAGGTGACTCTATAGTCAGGCACACTGATGTTCCACTCACCAGGCTAAACAAGGAAAAAGTTACTGTCAGCTGCCTGTCAGGTGCCAGGATCCGCCACATAACGCATGCACTCAGGTCACTCCACAAAAAGTACAAATATGACTCTGTCATTGCCCATGTTGGTGTGAATGACCTGAGACATACCTCCCTGGACTACATGAAAAGAGACATAGAGGTGCTCTCCGATCTTGTAGCCCAGGCCAGTATGACCCTAGCCCTGAGTAGCATCCTGACATCACCCAGAATGACACCATAGTACAAGGACAAAATGATTGACTTTAACAATTGGCTAAGCTTCTGGTGTCATTCTAAGGGAATCCACTATCTGTCTCCCTGGGATGACATGATCGACAGACCACACTGCTTTGCCAGAGATTGCCTGCATCTGTCACCCTTGGGATTCTGGATACTGTCAAAGGCTCTTGCTACCCCTATAGTGCCTTTTTTAGGCAAGGTTCAATTGACAAATTCACCACCGTAACAGGTACAAGCAAGAAAAATCTGAGTGCAATGCTACTCAATGCTAGAAGTCTAAACCTCAAAATGCACTCACTCGAGGCACTCCTTAAAATGGAGAACATTGACATCTGTGCAGTGAGAGAGACCTGGTTCAAAGCTCCAGAGAGCACCCCTGCATTACCAGGCTATAATTCATACCACACCTTTTGGCCACCAAACCCGGACTGAAACACTAAAGGTGGAGGCGTGTCCATATTCATTAAGTATATCCACATCTCCAAGCTAGTTGCTCAGCATAATGCATCCGAGATTATCCAAGTTCAACTAACTCTGGGCAAAACCACAATCCAGTTTGTAGCTTGCTACAGACCCCCTACCATGCCCCAGGATTCCCACTCCTCTTTTCTTGATACACTGGAAAATATTAAGGTACAACCCAACACTCTAATAATGGGTGATTTCAACTACCCTACCATTAACTGGGAAAACTACTCATGTACCAACTGTTTTACTCAACGTTTTCTGGAAATCATCAATTCCAATGCCTTGGATCAACTTATCCACACCCCCACCAGGGGCAGCAATATCCTAGACCTGGTCCTCACCAACATGGGTGACCGGTGTTCCACACCAGAGGTCAGCTCCTCGTTGGTCAGATCGGACCACTAGCTAATCACCCTAGACATCCAAATCCCACTCTCACCCCAATTAGGAAATCAACCATAAAAAATTTCTCCAAAGCCAGCTTCACGCTTCTTAAGACAGAAGTGGCAAACTTCATGACACCCATGCAGATGGACAATACGACTGCTGAATCCTACACAAATGCACTTTATAAGCACTTACACGAGTGCATGGATCATGCTATCCCTAACAGAACCAAGATGCTATCCTCCAAAAAAAGGAAGCCAATCTGGTGGTCTTCTGCCATAAACAAACTTTACAACAGAAGAAAGAAACTGTTGCAAAAAAGAGTAAAATCCCACGATTGGAGGACCTCCCTGGTCAGCCTCAGTAAGAAGCTGAGATCCTTCATAAAATCCTCTAAAGCTAGTTATGAAAACAAAATTGCCACTGATTCTAAAGACAACTGCAAAGCATTCTATAGCTATGTCAAAAATCTCAATGGAAACACTCAGATCTGCTCTGAGTTACAGCACAATGACACTAAATATACAGAACCAACTGATATTGCCAACATCCTGCCAGATAGGTTCAGTGTTAACTTTACCCCCCTCTCACCCCCTAAAGGGCCCATCTTTATACCGGAAGAATGCAAAGTTCCTGTAATCATGGCTGCACAAGTAAAAACCTCACTCTCCAAAGCCAAGAACACAGCATCCATGGGACTTGACGACATCCCAGGCTGCCTTCTACATGAACTACACAATGAACTGGCACCCCACCTAAGTACCATGTTCAACCATAGCCTCACCTCAGGCTTTGTGCCCATTGAATGGCACACAGTGACAGGTATCCCACTTCACAAAGGGGGGGGGCACAACAGATCCTGGGAACTACCGCCCCATTAGTTTGACGAGCCTCATCTGCAAGGCCATGGAATGTATCATTATGGAACTCATAAACAAAGACATTGGAGATCTCCAAACTCTGGACCCCACATAGTTTGGGTTTGTAAAAGGCAGATCATGTCTCCTAAATCTGATAGACTTCTTTGAAGAAGTCACCAAAGTCATAGATGAGAGTAAGGTGGTTCACACAGTCTATCTAGATCTCGCCAAGGCGTTTGACACCATCCCCCACTCTGGAATTATAGATAAACTCACTAAACTAGGAATAAATCCCTATGTCACAAGATGGGTTGCCAACTCGATTACTGACAGAACCCACACTGTGAAAGTAGCAGACTCCAAATTAGACTTCAGACCAGTGACAAGTGGAGTACCACAGGGTTCAGTCCTGGGTCCTCTACTGTTTGGTATCTACTTCTCTGAAGTACAGGTTAACACAGAAAATCTTTGGCTAACTAAATTCGCAGATGACTGCAAACTAGGAGCCATAATCAAAACTCCTAATGATGTGGACATCCTACAAAAGGGCCTCACTGAGAAAGATGCTTGGTGTCAAAGACATGGTCTCAAGCTCAATGCCAAAAGGTGCATTGTCATCCCCTTTGGCAAAAACACAGGCGGTATTCTACTTAACACTGAAAGTGTGATAATAGACCTTGGGACACAGGTGGACAGTAGTCTTTCCTTTCATAATCACATCGCCACAGTGGTCAGGAAATCCTTCTACATGGCACACCTCATCACAAAACGTTTCTCATCCAGAAAAAAAGAGGTCATTGTTCCCCTCTACTCATCACTTATTAGACCCATTATAGAGTACAACACCCCTTCTGGTATGTACCTCACAAGACATCTACAACAACTGGAAAGGCCACAAAAATACCTCACAAAGAGGATTACTGGCATCAAACAGATGCCTTATGCAGACCGTCTCAAAAACTCCAGCTTTACTCCGTCACATATCGCCTACTCAGAGGCAATCTCTGCCTAACATACAAAGCTATGTCAAACCCAGAGCTGTTGGACATGCTCCAATTAAAGAAATCCCAATCCCTCTGAGCTACATGCTCTAGGGACCTAAACCTTGTCAACACAATAAACAGAACATGCTGGAGGGATAGATTCCTGTCCCAGAGACATCCCATACTCTGGAACAGACTACCTATCTATGTCAAACAGAGCTCCTCATTAGCACTTTTCAAGAAAAATCTTGATGATTGGATGGGTAATTGGAAATTCACCCCGGGGATCACTTCTGTGGTTCTGCTTGACAGGGGCATAGGAAAATAATTTGCTTGGGTGGCGAAAGCCAGGGTCCCTTTTGGGCTAGGCTTGTATAGGCCCTAGGGCCAATAGCCTAGTACCTATCTATGAACATGACAACACATTGCTTCAACTACAGGTTACATTGGGCATGAAATGGTAGTTATTATCCAAATCCTCGAGTACTACCCAACACCTGTATTCTCACCAATGTTAGATGTAGTTCATTGTGACTAATGTGCAAAATTACAGAGTGCCATAATAAATGTCATCTGAAAAGACACACATGACCTACTTCTGAGAGATATGAAGCTATATTTTTTGTAGGATGGTCTTTTGTTTTGAACCCTGTTACATTCTTTGAAGAAGTAACAACAGAATTTGACGTAGAGCTAATCATGCCTACTGCTTATCTTCTCCTTGCTAATTCATTGGACATTGTACTCATAACTGAGTAATTCACAAACTTACATCATTAAATTAGTTCAAGTGACAGTGTCTTTAATCAGATTATCAGTTAACGGGAGACAGGTAAAGATGGCTCTCTTTCATACCTCTCAACTCTCCAGATTTTTGTCTCATATGTTTGGCCTGTTTGACATATTTCTGGAAAATCACTGGCAGATCATTGAGGACTGAAGTCAGAAAATAATATCAGACATTTAAGTTTCAGACTTCATATACTTCAGAAAAATTCATGCTAATGCAAATCCTGTTAGTCCATCAACTTTCTAAGTTTGTAAAAGCAATATTGAAAAAGTGGCCATATTTTTGGGCCATTGTCCCCTCACTATTTCTGGATTTGTCAAGATTTATTTCTCTTAGAGGTTGAGAGGTATTCTCTTCATTAACTGATAAGCTGATTAAAGGTACTGTCATAAGGTATGTATATTAGTATATCATCATGGAGATCTTCAACACCTTTCACTGAAGTAATACCCAGTTGGCAGGCATCTTCATATTTAGTTAAACACATTTCCTACTTTTATATTTGAGACAAATAATTTAACAAGACATGGTCCAAGTACACAGACATCAGGGGCACCACTGATAACCACCATAAAATGATATGGTAACACAATACCCTAACTTACTATGTCTCTTTGCTTAACCATCATTTTACTCACTGAAGTATGCACAATTTTGCATTTAATGCACTTCCCTTTCAATTTTCTGGTGTAATTGAAGGATACCTTACTACCTTCAGGCTCTGAGATCAAGATGAATACTTAATAAGATATGGTACAGTTACTAAGAAAATGATGTAATTTCTATATTATGATTTGTGTTTGTATGCATGTATGTGAATGTTGTGTGAATGTGTGTGTGTGTGTGTGTGTGTGTGTGTGTGTGTGTGTGTGTGTGTGTGTGTGAGCGAGGGCAAAAGTCTGTCTCTTAACTGTCTTTGATTTTATAGAAAGTGTCTGACTTTTGCCTCATATTTTTGCCATCCCTTGTACTATGTTAATTTTCTTGAAGATCAACGAGGATTACAGTCACGGAATAATGCCAGTCTTTAGAATTTCATAATGTACATAGAGGGACAGATTCCAAAACATTTGCTTTCAGTGTAAGTCTTCCATGATTCTGACAGACCTGTTTTCAATGTAAGTGACTTACTTTGGCCTAAGGCCTACCTATAAAGGCTTACACCAGGGACCAGATTCCAGAAGACCTGCTCTCAATGTATGCGGCCATTTACACTGAGAGTAAATCTTTTGGAATCAGCCCAAAATGTTTGATTTTCTGGTAAATCAATGAGGATTGCTGACAATTGATAATGCAAGTCATTAGTTTCATAGTCCTAAATGTTCACAAAATGCATGTCTATGCAAAAACCGTTCTGTTGACTTTTTAAGTGAATTACAGTTGTCTACTTCTCATATATTCCACATTTTGCAAAACATCTAATTTTGCTTCATATTTTACATCTTGTTTTGAAATACGAATAATTGTTACTTGTATCCCAGAGTAATTTATTTATTTATTTATTTACAAATTGTTGACTAGATTAGTATCACTAGATCAATGACCCTTTTCAGGGAAACCCATGGTGGCATTCTTACTAACTATGGTGAAAATATGAATAAAGTAAGAATGAAGAATGATGAATAATGAAGATAAAGTGACAATAATCATACATACCATGTTCTTTGGATACAATCCTTTTATGGTTTTGCTTTTTTGTTGATTGTTGACAGTGTGTATTATTTGCCTGTGAATAAACTAGACAACAGGAAGTCTTCAAGTTGAAATTTAATATTTTAACTCTTAATGTACTTTTTATTTAGTTATTAGCAGGTACGTATGTGTAAAATGCTCTGTGTTGGGCTACAACAACATTTGACCAGAACTCAGTGTAGACGAGTGAGGCTATAGTACAGGATTTCATTGCATCAGCCTTTATTTGCCTGCTGTGTGATTCTGGCCAGGTCACTTCACAAGGCAGCACTCCCAGTCTCCTCCTAAAAAGAGACACTTGCATCCAATGAACTATCTCAGGCTGTTAGCAATTGTGCTCATACTGTCATTGACTCCCTGCACCCTTCATATAGCTGCTAATTGGTACGTCAGTGTATGCTGTTTGACTGTCTTAGTCAATACTGTTTGACTACAAATCCCAACATGTCTGCTGTAGCTTAATGGCTTACCAGATACACTTTCAATACATGTGCATTTAAAGAGAAGGTACATTTTACTGTTGATCATGCTAAATCTGTTTTCAATGTGAGAATTATTTGTTTTATTTAGCAAATGACTCAGTGTTTTTGCTGTAAAATTTATAATAAAGGTTTTACGTGAAATCCAAATGTCTGTGATCATTGTAAAAGTAGAGAAAATAGTGTGTACACTGATGCATTTGAGCTGTGTTTTATAATAATGTGGGAAGGATAGCTAAATAATGGAATATTAGTGTGCCAGGGGTCAGTCCATTACCCTGCCTAGAGACCTATTTGATCATAATCTGACTCTGTGTCCATGAACTGAGGAAAAATATATAATCATTTATTTAGCACCACATCTTTTGTTTTTCTCCTCATGACAGGACTATACAGTGGCACATGAACTAGCTTAGAATGGGCAGCTGGGTTCCAGCCACTCATTACTGATAGACATTAGGCGTTTCTATTTGTTGAACTTATGAAGCCAGGTAACAGAAGGTTCCAGAACCTCTTCTGAGTTGTCAGATACATGGTCAATGCAGTTCATACAGTTTTTTTTAGGCAGAGTCATGAATGGTAATAATGATCCTTTCACATCCTTAGATAACACTGGATGAAGAAAGACAAGTGGGAGATTTGGAATGGAATTTATATAAGAACATCTCATTTCTGTTGTGCATGTTCTGTCCACTCGGACACAACTATAGCCCATAAACTACGTCTGACTGCTGCATAAAAATAGCATTAAGCAAGTCTGACATATAGCCTGAAAGTCAGGTCAACAGACGGCAGCCAAGGACTGTAACTAATAACCTTGTTTTTGAGGCTTTATGTGCTGATGTGTATAATAGCTTCTTGCATTTCTCTGCTGAGAAATGTATGTTTTGTTTTATTTTAGTTATTTGTGATCAAGTAACCCACTAGGCATAAGCTTCTTTTCGGGGACAACCAGGAAGCACTGTTTGATTAAAACACTTGTTCAAAGTCATACAGCTGACAAAGTGAGGCTAGAGAGAGAATCAACCCTGGAATAAAGGGTGAAGCTCATTAACTGCGCATATCCTTAACCCTCTGCAATAAACTAGCAGAGAATCCTTAAGACTCATTTTGCATGATAAGCTCTGTCCTTCTTTTACAAAGTTTTTATTTGGTATACCGGAAATAATTCCAAAGAGCTCAAGGGGAGGTTCTTGGTAAACTGAGGTAGAGAAAAAAAGAGTTTATTTGCCATTTCATATCAAATGCCACATATGCCCTAGGTTTAAATGACCATATTTTAATTACACATATTTTGAGAATGAAAGCAGCTGATTTATAACACATGCTTTTGAAAAATACAATTCCACTTGGAGGTGGTTTATGTGTTTTACAATATCATTGCCTTTAAAGTTCATGTTTATGGTTCTGATTATGTTTACAGCAATGTTTTTTAAGTACTATTAAGTGGGCGACACAATAGGTTATAATGCAATTACATTTCAACTTTTAAAAAATAAGGTAGCTGATACACTTATTACACTGGTTATTAATACTGCTAAAAGTTGATTTTAATTCAATGTTTTATGTGTTCTTACTACAATCATTTATGTGTATCACATTCAAATTATTTGAAGGAATGCAGCTATGTTACTGTCTCTTTAAATCTTAAATCAGTGATATCATATGACTGTTTAAATGAATTATAAAATACTTTTAACTGATTAATTTATAGGTTATGATGAAGTCACAAGTATTCCGGGACAAAATCGCTCAACCAATAAGATGTACCACTTTGGTTTATATTATAAAGTTTCTTTGAAGTTTTTAATTTGTGGACTGGTGTTTTATTTGACATTACTGAGACCACTGGTTTGTTTCTTTTCTGGATTACTTATTGTACACTACATGAGCCTTTTTGTTTTACAAAGTTCATGAAATGGCTGCATTTATATCACGTTATCGAAAGATGAAAATAGCAAACGCTATTTCATCAAGCCTAAAATATCTAAACCACATGATATCAAACATTCAGAACAACAAATTTTTTTCTTGGGAAAAAATTTGCTATTCCGAAACACATACACACAACACAAGCACACCTAAAAAACATCAATACACACACATACACTTATAATCCTACAACTAACCCTACACTAAACTATACATACACTACTGTCTATCCACTTACCTTAACCTAAACCCTAACCCTAAGGTCCGTCATTATCGCACACTCACCTAACTCGCGTCCTAACCCTAACTAACTTAACCCACCACTAAACCTAATTCACCTAGCCCGCGCCCTAACCCTAACTCACCTAACCCGTGCCCTAATCCTAACAACCACACAATCACACACTTACCTGAATCCGACCCGTAAATCTCCACCACAGCGCTGAAAATAGCGAAGCCACAGAACCGGCCAATCAAATTCTTTCCCTAGGAAAGAATTCGGTGTTCTGCAGCTTCGCTATTTTAGCATTTGATCAAAACGGGGCGATATTAAAATATTTGAAGTTTTAAAACTTCGATGTTCTGATATAGACCTAAGTGGCTGCATGGACACACGCTGTGTTTTGTTTTACTGCATACAGCAACTTTGTTGATCTGTCCCCTCTGACCTGTACGTGTGTGTTTAGCATACATTGCTAATGTTGACACACTTACTTTGACAAACAAACTGCGCATGCTTCGTGGTTAATGCTAGTAACATAAAAATAAAAAAACAGTGTTTTATGCAGGGGTGTCAGGCTCCCCTGCATATCCACATCCTGCTACTTATTTATTCCAGGTATGAGATCACACAGGCTATGGGTGAGATGGGTGAGGGCATATTCCCAACCCCAGTGATTCTCCTTTCTCGCACAATTGACCATCTGCATTGTCAACCAAAGTGTGTCAAAAATACAGAAGTCAATTTTAGTTAAAAGTGAAACCATATGTATGTGTGTTTTCCTTTTTTTTTGGTTTGTTCATCCTTATGGAAAGAGTTTATTACTGCTAAGGCTGGAAAACTACATTTCCTCAGTACTAGGTTTCATTGTCTGTGTACACATAACCAACTGTTGTGTTTAGTGGGAACTACTACGAACATACATGGTAAATCAGCCAATATGCTGAAGACCTCTGTGTCTTGGGATTAACCACACAGCTCCTCTATTTGCTCTAATCAAACCAGCAGCGCCAGCAAAATACAACCATAAAATGTTGAAATGAATCCAAAAGTAGTTGTAAAAAATCTTTTAATATATTAAGCAATTGATCCATAAAAAGTTAAGTGCTTTCACTTGTATAACAACAAGCTTCCTACATACATATATACATATATATCTATACATACATATATACACACACACACACACACACACACACACACACACACACACACACACACACACACACACACACACACACACATACACACACACACACACACACACACAAACACATGCACGTATAGGCACATGCACATATGTGTGTGTGTGTATATATATATATATATATATATATATATATATATATATATATATATATATATGGGTCCCCTACACATGGTTGAGATTTCATAATGTCGAAGACCATATGGCTGAGACTATATGATCAACATTTGAAATTTTGGCCATGCAGAACCGGCATCTCTGTACAGTGTGGAATGGAAAGATTTCCATCTACTGTAGTAAAAACTTGGAGTTGGTATATTTAAGTTATGGAGGGGTGTGGGGAGCATAGCCCCCCATGGGGGTACAGGGGGTCATAGCCCCCCTGCTAGTAGTGTGAAGGTAAGTTATTGTTGTGTTTTTTTTTTATTACATGGTCGACATTTCGAATGCCGATCATATGGTCTCAGCCATATGATCTTCGACATTCTGAAATGTCGACTATGTATAGTAGACCCATATATATCTATATATAAGTGATTAATTAGGAGAAAAGGAAAATAGAGTTATGTATAATGGACCATAAAGTCACAGAGCTAATAATTTTGCCATCTGATGTCTTACCAAAACAGTTAAAATAAACACTATACATCTTAAGGAGTCTGTGTCACAAAGGCTGCTCATGATGGTGCATTGTTTGGATTTGCAGCTGCGATGCTATGACATGTATTAAAAAACAGATGTAGGATACTGGTGGACCTGTACTAAGTAAAGGTCTGGGAACTACAGACAGTCTTTCAAAAAGTTAAGGTTATGTCAGGGAGATACAGGTCTAAGTGGGTCTATATTATTTCGTCGAATGGCTATTAAGTGAATAAATATTCTTCGAACACCTATTTAGCAAAGCCATTCTTCATCAAACAGCAGATTTTCACTAGGGCAAACCAGTTGTTGGCCACCATCTGAAACTTGCCCTTTTCCTCACTGTAGTGCTAAAAATAATAAATAACATGAAAATGTGCAACATCTATTTACAACAAATACCAGAGTTTCAGCCACGGGAAATATTAAAAATAACAGAGGTGGACAGGTTCACGCAGTTTACAGAAAAAACTATGCTTAACTAATCTCATTATATTTTCCTGATTGATCTACATAATTATTATTCCCTGGTCACTTACTAGAGCAAGGCAAGATGAAGTAGGTGAGGGATCTTTCTATGTCAGGTTCCAAGAAACAGACTGCTCTGAGACTTCAGTCTCACCTAGTATTAAACATTATTTTTAGTGATGGATTACACAATGACACCACATGCATCTGGTTATCTGACTTCTGGTTGCCATGCTTGCCCCCTTGGCTAGAAGCTGTCAGGATTTATAACATATGTGTTAATAATACACACACAGAGCTTTGCCAAGGTATGCTGCAGCTGCTGGAAGTCATAAAACAATTTCAAACCTCCACCCTTCCAAAGTAGTAATTAGTTCACCACAATGACAATACAGGAAGTTTCCTAGTACAGACTTTTCATCTCTGGCTGGATTGAGAACTGTACAATACAATCTTTATGGCCTAAGCCAGGTAATTAATTTCAAACTATTTTCAGAGTTTGAGCTTAACCTCTTTTCTTCCAGTATCCTCTGTTAAAACATATACATTTAAACCATTACAATAATACATGTATATTTCTTTTTCTGTCCAACAGAGCACACTGTTGGTACATTTTTAACACAAGCAGCTTTACAAATACATTTTCAACACAAGCATCTGCACAAATCAGTTTGATATAGAAATGACTTGTACTTCTTTACAAAATTCCAGCTAGCTGTGCTGGCATATGTTATACATCCACTGCCCTACTTCTCCTGGCATAGCTGGTAATACCTCACTTCGTCACATACTTAATAAGAATAAATAAATTCAGTGTATGTCATTCTGTGCATATATTGTATGAATCTCCAGAAATGCAATGGATTTTTGTACATTTTGGGGATTTTGGTAAGATCTTCAGTATTGTCCATTTAGTTCATATATCTTTAGAGATAGCTTATCACATTCTGTCCAGCAAAGCAAAATACTCCTTTGGTCATGAATTTAACAGTTGTCACCATACATCTGAATTTTAAGGAATAAGTTTACCTAAATTGACCTCTTTTTGCAGGTCTCTTAGGTAACTTGTCATTCATCCATCACTTATTTAACAGAGTAAGACTCACTGTGCCCCACACTGTCACATGATAGAATGCTTTGTTTTCCTTATGACACAACTTTTATAAGAAGCCAGCTCAGCATAAGTGGGATGCACATTTTGCAGAATCATAAATTGAGCTTATTGATCTTTCGGACAAGTATTTTCACATGGAAACGTTCAGCATTTTTGCTGGCTATCATCTCTATTTAAAATTGCATTTCCAGATTTAAAATAAACCACAGCAGTGAAGGACAATGATTTACTCTTGTTTTTTTTTCAATAAATATCTTTATTATATTATCACGTATGACATAGGCAATCTTACATTTAAATAAATGAAAAACAAAAAACATTGACACCACTTTAGTTGCAAACATTATACATCACAGACACCATTGAAACAACTGTAGTTGCAAACATTATATATCACTTATAATCTATCCAGTCATTGTCAGTTAAGCATTATATAGCTCATTCAAATCCTGCCTCTTAAACCTTGTTCCTTCCTTGCATATATTGTTCCTACTATTCCCATTTTTTCCTATGTAGTTTGCTCCATCCCTTTTCTAAAGATCCCAATTCCAGTTGTTTTTTCTATGTTACTATATTCACTACATCTACTGAAGTTACTCTAGACTTTGATTTCCATTGTCTGGTAGTTGCTTTTTTGATTTTTACTGCTGCTGTCCATATTCTTTGTTATACTATACTCCATGTATAGATAACTGCTCAAAACTCATACTGTCTGATTGTTATTGATGCAGTTTTTAACATGGTCTAGGTAATGCATGTGGTGATACAGGAGCTTTCATCTCAGCCATTTGTCATTGGATGGATTTAACAGACCATTTATCCAGGAACTGAATTACCCTGTAGTCATTTAGCTCCTGACATATTTTTGTAGCATGGCACATAGTGACTCCCTGAGTCCATGACGACTGCAAGCTTCCACTTCTCATATCTGCTCCAAGGTCCATTTGCAGGGATATTGATGCTCCATTTTTCAAGGAAATATGACAGTAAATTATAATTCCAAACAATATGGGTACTGAAAACCCAAGAGATTTTGTGGAATTCAACATTAGAAAACTATAATTAAATTTATTATAATGACCAGAATTTGCATTTAAAAATCACGGAGATAATTTCTGGATTTCTCCTCATGAAAATGTAATTTCATTTTTTTGAAAAGCACAAATAAGGCGACTGGTCATTTTGGAGCATATTATAGGTTTATTGTTTAAGGTGGAGGTGGGGTTACATCAAGGATCAGCTCTGAGCCCTTTCTTATTTGCAATGGTGATGGACAGGTTGACAGACGAGATCAGACAGGAGTCCCCATGGACTATGATGTTTGCAGATGTCATTGTGATCTGTAGTGAGAGTTGGGAACAGGTGGAGGAGACCTTGGAGAGGTGGAGATATGCTCTAGAGAGAAGAAGAATGAAGGTCAGCAGGACTAAGACAGAATATATGTGTATGAATGAGAGGGAGGATAGAGGAATGGTGAGGATGCAAGGAGTAGAGGTGGCGAAGGTAGATGAGTTTAAATAATTGGGGTCAGTAGTTCAGAGTAATGGTGAGTGTGGAAGAGAGGTGAAGAAGAGAGTACAGGCAGGATGGAGTGGGTGGAGAAGAGTGTCAGGAGTGATTTGTGACAGACAAGTACCTGTAAGAGTGAAAGGGAAGGTCTACAAGAGGGTAGTGAGACCAGTGGCATTGACAAAAAGGCAGGAGTTTGAGCTAGATGTGGCAGAGTTAAAGATGTTAAGATTTACACTGAGTGTGACAAGGTTGGACAGGATTAGGAATAAGTATATTAGAAGGTCAGCCCAGGTTGGAAGGTTTAGAGACAAAGCCAGAGAGGCAAGATTACATTGGTTTGAACATGTGCTGAGGAGGGAAGCTGAGTATATTGGGAAAAAGATGCTAAGGATGAAGCTACCAGGTAACAGGAAAAGAGGAAGGCCTAAGATAAGGTTTATGGATGTGGTAAGAGAGGACATGCAGGTGGTTGGTGTGACAGAGCAAGATGCAGAGGGTAGGAAGAAATGGAACAGGTGATCCGCTGTGGTGATCCCTAATGGGAGCAGCCGAAAGAAGATGATGATTATAGGTTTATTGTTTCATAGGTAAACTATTCCCAACATTTGCCTATAGCCTCAAAGAGGGCAATACAAGATAGACGTGGAGAGAGTCTGAGATTTCCATTCAAATATATAGACTAACCCTGAAGCTAGCAAGAGTGTTACTAGGCTTGACAAGTAGTGACATTTTGCTCCAGAGGTAGGGGATATGTTGAGATATGGATTTATCATAACAATGTGTATTAAATATCTGATGATGAAGTCTTAGGTCCTTTAGCTAAGTATTTGATGAACTAGTTCTACAAATGAAGATAATGTCAATGAAGGATGTGTATTTCAATACTTGAAAGGCTAGACAAAGATCACAAAGAAAAGGTCTATGAGAGATGCAGTACAGGGAGGACTGCTAGTCTGTATGGATAATTAAATGCCTTGAGGTCATTTATATTTTCAGTTCTGAGTCTGCGAGGTTTGTCAAACTGAGTCCTATGTTTGACAAATGCATCCCAAAAGGAGTGCTATATTTTTGTTGGTTTGTTACACGTAAATTAAAAGGAATTAGGACTTCTTTGGTTATATCAGAAATGCCTTGGAAAATCAGTTTAGTGAGACAAAATGATTTCCTAATTACTATGGAGATAGTGGCTGATACTGCTTTACCTTTTTACTGTCTAGAACCATTATGACTATTTCTGAGTGGAGGAGAGTTTTTTTACCAAAGTGAACTATATTACATTTTGTTTTCCTGTTTAGTTGGAGACTATTGTCCTTGTACCTGTTGTTAACATAGCCTAACCCATTTTTGAGCAACAGAAAGCCTATGAGGGAATGAGTAACAGCACCCAAATTACACTCATCCACAAAATTAGATAACCATAGGCCAGAAATGTTGGACTGAAAGTCTGAGAATTAGTGCCAAATAGCAGACACCCCATGACTGAGAAAAAGGGTACATGACTGCAGCTTTCTTGCTTTCATAAGTAGCACTTGGGACCCTAACCACAGGAGTTTTGTCAGACCACCAGTTAGCTGTTTCATGTACAACATGTGGATTTGAATACCGATCTGCAATCATATCAATAATACTTGCACAAGGAGTGCTGTCAGAGGCCTTGGCCAGATCCAGATATGTTGTATTTCCTATGTAACCAGTATCTTGTGTTGGTAACTTTTTCAAAGAAATTATCAATAATAAATATGGAACCCTGCCTTTGACAAAAACAAATTGATGAGAGTCCAGGGTTAAGATATTTCTGATATCTAGATTAATTATGCTTGAGAAAATACGCTCCATAGCTTTACATATGAAGCTAGTGAGCATAATGGGTTTATAGTTACCATAGTCCATATTTAGGCCACTCATGTGTAACAACTTTGTAAAGGGGGGTGGGGGCTCCGGGTTTGAGAAACTAATCAGTGTGGAGGCTTATATTAAAGATGCTGAACAGAAGTTCAGATAGACCATATCTGGTAGTGATAATTAGGCAACTTGGCACTTTATCTGGGCCCATGAAACAGATATCTTTGGCTTTTGACAGAGGTGAGAGAACTTGTTCAGTAGTAATTATAGGGATGGATAGGACTGTGGAATATATGTACCTGTTACACATTTGGGTGAAGTAAAATTTGCATGAAATCTATCTGCAGGAATCCTAGTTGTTTTCTTTGGGTTAGAGTGGACAGAATTATGGTGGATTAACTCTGAGAATTGCTGGGTGTTAGTTCTTAACTTCCTTATACAGAGCTCATCCACCATAGTACTGCCCACTCTGGTCCTTTAGGAAAAAATAAACACAAAGTTAGAATTATACTGGATGGATATTAGACAAAGGAGTTAGGAAACAAGTAAAATGAGCTTGAAATAATATGTCAAAATATCTGTGATATTACTTGTTTACTGCAGATCAAAGGAACTCCAACATGCTATTTTGTTCAAGGATGAGTTGATAACCTCTGTCTGTACAGCTGAATTTAGCTCCACTGAAACTGAAGACAACCTGACAGAGGTAGCAGGTTTGCAGCATGCAGCAAAGCAGCTACTCAGCATGACCTCTGAAGATCTCAAAATGCAGCTTTAACCAAGGAAACTAGAATTGGAGTTGAAAAAATGCTTTGAAACAGCTGATGGAATGAAACAGATAGTGTTAGAAAGGGAATGAGAGTGGAAAGGGACATTCTACAGATAGGGAAAACAGTGTCAATGTTAAAAAGTCAAAGTAAACTTTATTGTCATTCAGAAATGATGCAAGTACAAAAACTGAACACAATTCCGTGTGTCCAGACTCAATGTGCAGGCAACTCAATGTACAGACAACATATAAACTATTTTCATAGACATTTACACATATAACACCTAGCTATTACATCATGGACATGCAGATAGACAGACTAATATTGCACATAATTAGAAACACATTAACACTTTTCAAAGTGAGCACTTACTTACATGAGACTAGTATTGCACAGGTACTTGCTTAAGACATTGCATTGATCCTTGCACAGAGAGAGACATTAGAGTACTGCAATGTGAACATTATAGTATTGCACTATGGACCTTAGAATATTGCACTATGGTTAAATTATGAATTTGCAGCATGTATTGCACTAAAAGAAGAGATATTTTACTGCATTGCTACTGCCCTAGATGGCCTATAAGTTAAAGTCATAGGTTGTATTGCACTAAGTCTTAGATGAGGCTGGTAACCAGGTTAATCCACAATTTGAGACAAGCTTCAACAGTTTTTACTGACCCAGATGGCCATCATGATGCATAGTGGTTACTAGAGTTCAGCAGCCTGATGACATTAGGGAAGAAGCTGTTCCTGAATCTTGTAGTTCTGCAATATATGCTTCAGAAGTGCTTTCCAGATGATAGACACAAGAGCAGTCTGTAAGCAGGGTGAGTGCAGTCTTTAATTATTCCTCTGGCCCTGCTGAGACATCTGGATAAGTACAAGTCATGGATAGAGAGACTGGATTGTTACTCTTTGCCAAGTCCATGTGAGCAGCAGGGGTGAAAACTCAGTCCTGGGTGCTAAAGCCAATATTAATTTGTTTTCTCAGTGTAAAGAGAAGGATAAATGTGATAGCTTTACTTTGGAATTCAAATTGTATGAGATCAGCACCAAATTTTCCAGAGGCAATGGGCAATGTTTATAACTCCTCTACTCACAAGAAAATGTATTCATGTTGTAAGGAATATGACTGATGATGATTCCTTAAATGCTGTAAACTGTTTATTTAAATATTAAGCTCATGCCTGAAGGTTATAAAAATATTCAGGGAATAAAGGAGAAAAGCAGAGGAAAGTATTTGTAATTTCAAGTAAATAATAAATAAGCAGTTACTTTAATAGGTGACTGAGTGGATGTCAAATTACTACAAGTGAAATGTTGGGAGACCTTATGATAAGGGGGGAAGCAGTAAGTATTTTGCCTTAGGCTATTAGAATGGTTTGACAGACTAGGACTGCAACTCAGCTGAAGAGATGGGGAGACAGTGTGATTTCTATCTAGCCAGCAGAGGACAATTACAAAAGAAAGGGGTACATAGTACTGTATGTGGGCATAAGGGAAACCATGGACCAATTTCAACTATCTTAAAGTTCCACAGACAAAGGGGGGAACCATTTATTTCCATACATGCCAGCATTATGGGGATAGATGTTTTCAGTATAACCAATGTGGGCATGTGTAGTACAAATGTCCACAGAGACAGGGTTGGTTACAAAATCCTCATTAAAGGGGTAACAGTGGTGGCACCATGGTGGTAGTTCATTGTCCTGAGACTGCAGCTGCTGCAAATTAACCTGAGGGCCTTCCTCTACCTCAATAGGGGAAAAGAATATTGGTTTGAGGGGAACTGCATTAGACATATGTATTGTCAAGCCTGCAGTTGTTAAAAGGAGCATTATTTGGTTGATCAGACCTCTACACTTATGGCCATAGGAAAAATTCCTTTTCAGGACCATTAACTAAATCCTTAATGGAGTAAAAAATGACAGGAAGAAAACCATGTGCAGTGTTTGATATCATAACAAATGTTTTAACAGGAGATGATTTTGATAATGTGGTACTTTGTGCATGTGAGATTACATGCATCCAGACATGGAGAGAAGTGTGTGATGCAGGTACCATGTGAAGATCCAGACAAGGTCCTTGCCTCCAATACAGACTGGTGATGTGGCTATTTCAATGAAAGAGCTATGGCATAGCAATAATCCTAAACCTGAACCATGCACATGAAAAAATATTGGAATTCCTCCAAAAGGGGCTACTTCAGAGAAAGCTGGGAAGAAGAAACAAGTTTTAGTCTGAGTCACAAGTGTCAAAAAAGACTGTATTTTTAAAAGTAGAGCTGTTAAAAGATCACAGATACAGAGTGTTGAGATATGCACATCTCTCAGACCCCAACTTAAAAGTCTTGAGAGAGGTTTCCAATGTTGCTCATGATTCCCTTGAATGTAGGAATCCATGTAGTAGAGCAAGGAGTTATTGCACACAGAACAGGCTTTTGATAAGATGGTCAGAGAGAGAAGTAGCCTAGCTGCTGGTAGTCCCAAGAATGCACCAGCAGGCACTTTTGGCCATAGTCCTTGATATTTATTTTTCAGACCAAATAAGTATGAAACAAACAGATAGGAGGCTTATGAAAAATTTCTACTAGTCAAGAACTGCAAAAGAAAGTGAGAGGATGGTACAAAGATATAGGAGCAGTACCAAATATTAAGCAAGGCAGAAGAAAAAGCTAAGGATACTTTGATAACATTGATTGTTTTTGAGGAATCATTTCAATGAGTAGCAATGGATACTGTGAGGCCATTTAATACCACAAATGCTACAGGTAAGAGTCATATCTTGATGGTGGTAGACTATGATACTAGATAGCCTGATGCTCGGAATTTAAAATATGACAAATACTCTGTTAGACATTTTCATTAGGCTGGGTTTTTTAGAACCATACTGACACAGAGAGTTTAACTTCATATCAGACCTGTTGACCTGTTTCTTACATTTCCTGTGGGACAAAGCAGATGAAACTATCCTCTACTATTCACAAATACATGATTTGGTGGAGTGATTTAACTCTGCACTTAAGACCACTCTGAGAGCATTCATAGACGAGTAAATTTGGAAAAGGGGTATACAAAAAAGTACTCTAGCAGTTCACATTTCTTGCCATTTGAACTACTTTATGACTACAGAGAGAGAGAGAGGAGGCTTTAGACCTAATTTGTGTTGAGTGGGAGTGTGAATCCCACTAAAAGTCTCTCATGGAGTGTATCATAAACATCAAGACTAAGTTTTAGGAGCTCATGTATTTGGCACAGTAGTGCCTTCCATTAGCATAGCAGCACCAAATTGTCTGGTACAACCAGTAAACTGCAGGTAGAGTATATATAGTCAGAAAAAGGCAAAGTTTATATTCCTGTTTAACAGAAGAAATTGTAGGTAACATGGTTGGGGGCTTTTCACTGTTTTGATGAAGACAAGGATATTAATGATCAAAGTACACTTATTTCCAACACAAACCAGTAAAAACACCAGGAAAACAATCTGTGAAACTACTGCTGGTTTATTAATTTAAACAATATTAATTATGTTGTGGAGCTACTATTCAGGAAGCAGAAATAAAAGCTCTGCCATATTAACAAGGTAAAGCTCTACAGTGATAGAGATTCATTTGTGTTCAGTATTTATAGTAGGCCTAGAAGGAATCAGAGGTAGGACTTTGTAGTAGACTTTCTCAATGAGCCTTTTACACTTCAATGAATAAGGTAGTGCAGTCACAGTAGCTATTCTTTATTGAGCTTCAGGAAATCCAAGCATTACTGGAAGAGTTTGGGAATATGTTCACTACTAAGTCAGGATATATCTATCTGGTGAAGCAAAATGCAGCCTCGGGTACCCAACAGTAAATCAAAAGGTAGAGTTAACTGAAATGGAAGACAAGAATGGCAAAGGAGTCATACTCTGTTTACAAAAATGCAAATGGTCTTTCTGTCCAAGTAACTGCTTTGTGTAGCTGTAGATGCACAATGAACCCCCAAGCTTAATTTCTTAATGCTGTCTCAGGAAGGTTTTACCCGAGTCTGGAAAACTGGAGAAGTGTGGCAGGATGAATGAAATTTACAATTTGTTTTTTTATTCAGAAAAATATTCAGTAAAATGTGAACTGTAGAAAATCTGTACTAGCATGACTAAACTGTAGTTATTTTTCAAATAATGTAAAAGTTATACAAGATCTGTAATTGTTTTTAGCAAATCCTTCAGCATTTAATGTGTAAAATGTGTAAACTGTAAAATGATTAGACAATATTTTTGTAAATAAAATTAATTAGAATCTGATCTTTTTAAAAGAACACCAAGCAGAACTCTGCAGTTCTTTTTTTTCTAAGCCTAACAGTTACTTTTAATGGCTGTTATATAAATGGACTGCACTTCCTACAGAACTATATGATTGTGCAAACAGGAAGCTTACATTTGTAATTTAAATCAAACGGGAAATTCAAAGCCTGAGGCTCTTAAATTCAGGAGCAATTATTTTTTTTCCCTGCCAGGAGAGTGAGGTAGGGTGTTTTTCACTGATAGGTCATGTCAGGAGTTTATTGGCTGTGAGTTTTTCACAATTTTTTTAACACCTTTATTGAATTATCACTTGTAACATACTCAAATTTGCATTTATATAAAAGTAATCAAACTGTATTAACAAGTTCATGTTTACAAACATTATACTTCACATATATTGCAGTATATCATATAACCTAAGCAACATTACGTAAATTATTCAATTCCTGCCTTTTTTAACAGGAAACATCTTTATTAAACCACCACTTATAACACAGGCAATCATACATTTATATAAATGAAAACAAACCACACCGACACAATCCTAGTTACAAGCATTTTACATCACAAACCATACAATTTTAACAAAATCAGGCAAAGGCAGATATTAGTAAGTCTTCCACTAGTGGTAATAGGTAGTGATTTTAGAATTGCCATCAGTCTGTTTGAACCCCTATTTTGAGTTTTATTGTATAGTTATAGATTTCCTTTTATATGCTATTTTAAAAATGTTGCTTAATTATATTTATTCCAAGTAAACAATTATCTTACTCAGTTTCAAGATCTTGTGGCTTGTACTTCATTTATTAATTTAATGATATTTGTACAGAACTGGTAACTTCTTAGCAGTTGGCATCGGGCTTTTGAAAAGTGCCTGATTTATCCTTACCTATCAAACAATTACATTATGTCTGGCTTATTTTAAAAGTGGACAGTAATTGTATATTTGGTTTACTATACTGGTTTTGCTGGTGGCAGGAACTTCCCATAAAGGCAGGAGAAGGTGTATTAGCACTGAAAAGGTATTATTAGCTCCTCAACATTTGACCTACACTCTTTAAGACCAAACTCCTTACATATTATTAAGTTATTAGGGGTAGATATCTGGGGAACATAGGTCCTGTCCATCACAGCAATAACAGTATATTAGTGCACCATATAGATTATGCTGTTTTTATTTTTTATTTTCCTTTCTTAGGTACCCATTACATAGTTACATTTTATCTTATTTATCCTTACTTTATTCCTGGCTCAATAACAGCATGATTTTACTCAACTCCCCAAAACAATAAGGCATTCCTTTAGGTGTTAAACAACTGGTAAAGGTGGAAATGGACTATTTTTAATGCTCACTGACACTATCTCACCCATATTGCAAAGAGTGCTTATCTTTGCAATTCATGTGCCCCATTTCATATCAAGCATCTACAAAAATTATGACATCCATATATACTGTACTGGCAGCTCGCTAATGGTTTAAAATGAACTGCAATAGACTCTTTAATTTTATTATTTTTGTTACAGGGATTAGATGCCATTTCTGTACCCAATGCCCAGAGACTGGTTATGAACGTAAATGGCTTATCATGGCCTTACTGGGTTTTTGAAACTAGCCCCAATTGTTATACATCATCATAAATGTCCAGAGGGCAAGCATCACATAGACAGTATGTAGTGTGGCGTAGACTGCTGTAAGTTCAGTTTTATACAATTCACTACCTACTGTTTCTAAAGTCCAGAAGGAACCATGTTGGCTAGAATGTTAATTTTTGCTTACTAAGGGAGCTAAGGATTTCTGATCAGCTGTTTCTGCAAAACTCTGAAAAAAATATATTAAAGAAAAGGATAAGTACCTTAATATAACTTCCCCTGTATTATTCAATAGCTTATATAAACCACTGCAAAAACTCCACTGGCTACTTTCTTTTAAACAGGAGTTTAAGATACTTCATTAAGTTAAAACATTCCTGTGTTTTGAGTTAAACACAGAAGTGTTCTCACTGACAATCTCAGTTTCACTTTCTTCTTTCCTTGTTATATCCTTATCCTGCAGTTAGTTTGTCTATTTGTTTCAGAATTCTGCTGTTCTCTAGAGCTCTGATTCTTCCATCTGTTTCTTTCTTCTGTTTTATGGTTGAGTACTATGGCCATCCCACTAAATGAAGCTGCTTTGCAGACTTTGTACAATGATTTCACCTCAATTTTATTGTTTTATTTATCTATCCACTTTCTCTGTCTTCATGCTGTACTTGAATTACTCCTTAACATGTGATTATCTCTTTAGCATGCCCCTCCTTCTACAGTGACTTCACATCAGTTCTCTTCTCTGTATTTGGAACTCCGAATTATTTTTGTTGGTTGTTTACTCTATCCTTTGCCTTCTTATCTGCATTCATTCTATATCTTCTTCCTCTACCACCCTTAAAATATTTATAGCCTTCACAGGAGCGGCCTTAGGTCAACTGGTGCCCTAGGCAAAAGGGCTCCATGGCGCCACACACCACACCATCTGGTGCCCCCATCCTAGTCTACCTACACCAAATAAATACTGGAAAAGTGCCCCTACTAGAGCAGCACCCTAGGCAGCTGCCTAGTTGGCCTATGCCTAAGGCCGGCCTTGAGCCTGCATCATTTCAATCTTTATTTCTAAGTTATCCCATTTAATTGTGCCTTAAGTATATGATGCTTCCTTTGCTGTAGGTATTTACCAGAATGCATTATTCAGCTATTACACGTTTAATGACGTACTGCTTCCTGTTTAATGGAATTTAATTTTATACCTGTCTTACCTCACGTCTTCCATGAAGACAGGATGTACAATAGAATCACTCAGTCACTGGAATAGAGTACTACAGCAATAACTCATAGCTGGGTATGGGTAATACTGGATTTACCCATAGTTGGCGGGTTTGATCAAGAGCTTTTATACTATATGCAACTTAATAGTTGTTTTGTATGACTTTAGGCATATAGATATGCACAATGCTGTTTTTATGTGCAGATTCACATAAATGCTGAATTTAAATAACTGGGTAATCATGTCATTTGAGATCCCAATGACTTTAAAATGTGAATTGTTTTTGTACCCATTCCATTTTTATAATCAAGCCGATTAATTCTTTATCAGCCCGTGCAATTGCCCATGATCCTAGTATCATAAGAAATCTCAGAATGAGAAGTGAGATGAGGGGGGCTATGGCTATCATTCAATGAAGATGGGGAGTATTTTATTTATTTATTTATTTTTTAATTCTCACCTTGCTCCCTTGTTGGCCATCAAGCAAGGTGCAATATCTTCTAGGTTAGCCTCAATGACTACATGGTTTCATATACCCAAGATGCTCAGCTGGAGTTCTGAGTATGCTCTTCAGTGAGCTTAGATTTCTATTCTAGTGTCTGTACATAAATACTGCACTTGTAGGCCTAACTCAAGGGACACTCTCACTATGGGACTAACCAGCTTCACTCCTCAAATGAAAAAGCTGGTATCAGCCTCTCACTCTCATCCTGCCTTGACAAGATCTTCTGACACAGGATGGTAATTGAATGTCTAAGTTACAATTAGGTCCAAAATTATTTTTAAGGAGTTAACACTAAGGTTTTTATAACTTTTGATGTTTTGTGAATGTAGTAATTCTGCTCATAAAAATCAGTGTCAGCTTTGAAGCATGGAATTATACTTGCATTTATATGTGTGTGTGTGTGTGTGTGTGTGTGTGTGTGTGTGTGTGTGTGTGTGTGTGTGTGTGTGTGTGTGTGTGCTGCACTTGGGCCTAGATAGTTAGAAACATACTTATTATCTGTATATTTTATATTGTCTCACTTATTGTACTGCATTTTACTTTGTTACAGCCCAAGGAACGAGGAGACTCCTGTTAGGAATTTTGGGAGGGTATGTAACAACTCTCTATTTTTGAGAACAGACTAGGAAACAATTATTAGGGCAAGATTTTTCAGTTATGTTCTGAGAACTGAAACTGATAATCCCTGTACTATAGAGAGATGAATGAATTTGTGGTTTGCCTGCATTAGACATTCACCTTCGGCTCAGACAGCTGATAGAGTAAGTGTAGCAACAGCACATAACAGATGATATTGGGATCTGTCCCAACATAAACATTTACATACTGTGTAGGCATGTCTGTCAGCTATTTAAATTCTCATTCTCTCTCTCTTGCTCAAGTATGTTTACTACATTTAATCTTTTTCATTTCTTTTGTGTTTTGCTTTCTGTGTTTAACTTTAGGCTTTCATTTCCCACATTCATCATTACTTTACCTCTTTTCTGCCTTAAACTGTGTGCCACCAACTATTCATTCCTGCATCGCTAAGTACTTTGAAGTGCAATTACTTTGAAATAGGGTTTACTAAGTCAATCTTTTTACATTCCTTGTCAACTGTATTCTGCACAGACCTGCTTGCAACTTAAGTAATATATAGATGTTCTGGCCTTAAGATAATCCAGTAATGTTCTTCTCTAAAGCAAAGTAAATGCATACAGAATGCAGAATAATATGTTATCTGCTAATAGCTTCACATTATGTTATGTCATTTTAGGTTTTGAGTTAACACTGTGTGACACGTAAGCTTGCACTATACCACTTCTAATTCAGAGACAATTTGTTCTCCAGAATATACATGCAATTAAACATCCTGTTTTACATATCACAGTAAATTACTGGAAATTTTAATTTTTCTCACTTCCCAAAATTTCAAACCTATGCATAGCCTCAGAACTGCAAACTCAATTTGGGGTAGTGCACATATGCTGGACAATCACGTAACATTATTAATTAACAATGAATTAAGTTTTATTTTCTGACATCACCACTATCTATGAGTGCTAATATGCCTATAACAACTATATAGTCAGTTGAACCACATATTCACTATATATAGATAACCAGGTAGAAACACAAAGTAGAACAAATGGAAATTTAATGTGACTGCAATGTGTACTGTCTTTAGACCTTAACATTTTATTGTAGTGGAGAGTTTTTCATAAAGACAATACACTTTAAGCTGTTTCTACCACTAAATAACTACTTAGTTATCATGTTAATGTGGCACAACTGAAAATCGTAATGCTTATGACATTAGATGTATTAGTATGTTTATTTTTATTCCACAGAAATGAACACGAAAACAGACCATCCATACCTTATTTCCAATGACCTAACAGCTTACAGGTATCTATAAGATACAACGGAAAAAGAGAGGAGTAGCAACTATGTGTCTTCTATATATCTAATACAAAAACAACAGCAGACTTGTATAATAAAGATATGCATATAAACTGTTCTTATAACCTATCTTGCACCTAAATATGCAATTAACTCAAAACAAAGGAAAGATCCCATTAGGTATCAATTAAAAAAACATGAACTGGTCTGCTATATTAACATGTTTTAATGCATTTCCTATTGATGTGGCTCTGTCAGCTCATCTCTCTTCCAGTGAGGAAGTTTTGGAATGACAGTCTGCTGTGGGAGCCATTCTTTAACTGCTGGAAACTGGGGTTGAAAGCAGTTTCCAGACTAGCTGTATGTGCTTTGGTAGCTTCACTGCCTAAGCAGATGGGGGTAAGGACACTCTTAGACCATGCCTAATAATATGTAGGAGCCAATATGGAGTATTTCAAGTCATGGGTTTTGTGTTGCCACAGAAACAAAGGAACAAATAAGCAAAGAAAAATCTCAACCCAAAGTTCTGGAATTTAGAAATGAAAAGTCATTTTATTCTTCTTCTAGAGCTGTGAAAGAATAACTGAAAGCATGCAAAATTAAGGAGAGGTACGGCCTAGTAAAAGAACAAAGTACGAGGAAACTATGATGGAAGGAAACAAAATGGGAGGAAAAAAAGAAAAAAAAAGAAGGCGAAAGTAAATGAGGCTGTAATAAATATAGAATGACAAAGAGGATGGACCTGGGAGAAAAGAAGAAAGGAGAAAGAAAGTAAAAAGAAAGAGTGGGAGAATAAATAAATAGAGCTGTGGATGAAGGCAAGGTGGTTCATACAGCCTACCTTGATCTGGCCAAGGCCTGTGATACCATTCACCACTCAGGAATCATAGAAAAACTCATTAAGCTAGGCTTCAACCCCTATATCACTAGGTGGGTTGCAAACTGGTTCAGAGGTAGAACCCACAGTGTGAAAGTAGCTGACTCCAAGTCAGACTGCCAAACAGTCATGAGTGGAGTCCAACAGGGTTTGGTCCTGGGTCCTCTCCTGTTTGGTATCTACTTCTCTGAAGTCCAGGTCAACATGAAGGGACTCTGGCTGACAGCATTCACAGATGATTGCAAGCTGGGAGCTATTATTAATTCCCCAAGTTTAGTTGACATCCTACAGAAAGGCCTCAATGAGACCAATGACTGGTGTCAGAACCATGGTCTTAAGCTCAATGCCAAAAAATGTCTCGTCATCCCCTTTGGGAAAAACCCAGTTCCCATGAATTACCACATGGATGGAAGTCCACTGAACACAGAAGGCGTTATAAGAGATCTGGGAACACAAGTTGACAGCAACCTCTCTTTTGACCACCACATTGCCACTATGGTCAGAAAGTCCTTCTATGTAGCACATCTCATTACTAAGGGTTTTGCATTCAGGAAGAAAGAGGTCATTGTCTCCCTCTACTCTTCCCTCATTAGGCCAATCACTGAGTACAATGCCCCATTTGGCATGTACTTCCCTAAACACCTGCAGCAACTGAAGAGGCCACAAAAGTACCTCACAAAGAGAATCCTAGGCCTTAAACATCTGTCCTATATGGACAGAGTAAAAAAAACTCCAACTATTCTCTGTCTCATATGTAGAGACAATTTCTACTTGACTTACAAAGCCATGTTTGACCCAGCTGTGTTAGAAATGCTACATCTGAAGAAATCCCAATCCCTCCACACCACATGCTCCAGAAACCTCAGCCTCATTACCATAATCAACAAAATATGCTGGTGGGACAGGTTCATAACCAAAAGACTGCCCATGCTATGGAATAGACTTCCCATACATGTCAAGCAGAGCACCTCACTGGCCCTCTTCAAGAGAAATCTTGATGAGTGGATGGGAAACAGAAAATTTACCCTAGAGATCACTCCAGTGGCTTTACTCGACAGAGGCACTGGGAACTAAGTTTGTGTGGCACAATGCTAGGTAATCCTATAGGCTAGGCTTGTAAAGGCTCCATTGTCATTAGCTTAGTGCACACCTATGGACCTATAACTAACTAACTAACTAACTAACTAACTAACTAACTAACTAACTAACTAACTAACTAACTAACTAACTAACTAACTAACTAACTAACCAACTAACCAACTAACTAACTAACTAACTAACTAACTAACTAAATCTGTGCATTGGAGAAGGAAGAAATATATATATATATATATATATATATATATATATATATATATATATAGATCTACTTCTTTTGACCTAACTTTCATTTGCCTGACACTCATTTGCCTGACCCCATTTGACTGAAATTTCATTTGCCTGACACTTCATTTGCCTGACACTTCATTTGACTGACAAGTATTATTAGCAAGAAAATGGAATATGCCCCCTTCCCCACTGCAGTGCGACCCTGGAGTTAGAATATATAGTTAGGTGGGGTGTGGGGGTGAAGCCCCCCACTTCATTTCATATGATATTGTTAACTTTTGATGTAATATTGCGTAGTAACAGAAAAGTAAGTGGGGGGGCTGTGCCCCACCCCCCTAACTATATATTCTAACTCCAGGGTCGCACTGCAGTGGGGAAGGGGTTATATTCCATTTTCTTGCTAATAAGACTTGTCAGGCAAATGAAGTGTCAGGCAAATGAAATTTCAGTCATTTGGTCTTAGGCAAATAAAAGTTAGGTCAAAAGAAGTAGACCCATATATATATATATATATATATATATATATATATATATATATATATATATATATATATATATATGTTCATATGTAAGTACTGCACTAACTCCCCTTGCAGGCCTTTTTAAACTTTGACAATTTCCCTTTATGTGCTAGGACATGTTGTTTAGGCCTTGTATCCATTTAGTAAGGTATCTCGGTGGGCATTCCAATTGCTTCATATGTCTGGACAGATATATGTCAAAGGGGGCATTATATTCATTGACTGTCCTAATGAGGGCTGAGTAAAGGGGGAGGGCAATGACATCTCTAGATTTA
This sequence comes from Protopterus annectens, assembly GCF_019279795.1. NCBI lineage: Eukaryota > Metazoa > Chordata > Ceratodontiformes > Protopteridae > Protopterus > Protopterus annectens. Next base: position 891,009,368 of record NC_056748.1, read on the forward strand.
GACACAATCCTTTTGTTTATAAACTGTGCAATATAGAAATACTTTCTTAGAACAATAGACACATGTTGGTCAAATGTTAGCTCACTGTCTGCATAGGTTCCCAAATCCTGAACAACTGGGTCAACTTTTAGGGGCATTTTGTTAATGTGGTAGTTCCCTGATATAGATAACCTATCAAAAGATACAGTAATGCATTTTCATGGCATTTAGTTTCAGTCAATGATTTTGGCACCAGTTACTTATTTGGGTCAAACCTTCCTGCAGAATGGTTTGGGGGATTCAATAACTGCTCCTAGCTTGCAGTCATCTGCAAATTTAATCAGACAGAGCTCTTAGTTACTGCCATTTATTTCAGAAATGTAAAGGCCAAACAGGACAGGTCCCAACAGAGAACACTGGTGGACTCCACAGGTGACTGGTCCCTTTGTAAAGGTAGCTTCCTCTATATTATCTTTCTGCATCCTATCTGTGAGCCAGTTGGTAATCCAACCTGTGATGCAGGGCTTTATTCCCAGTTTATTTAGCTTTTCTAGTATGCCTAAGTGGGTAATTGTATCAAAAGCTTTGCCAGATTGAGGTATGTGGTGTGTATCATTTTTTCTTCATCCATTGCTTTGGTGATCTTTTAACCACCAGGCTGAGTAAGTATGACCTGCCTTGATGAATCCAAACTGAGCTGGATCTGGTGTTTGAGGTTCCCTATACCCTGATTTATTAGTTCTATGCTAAGTCTTTCCATGGCTTTGCATATGAGGCTGTTCAGACTTATAGGTCTTAAGTGGGTCTGTGTAAGGTCCTTCCTTATGGAGGGGAATGAATGTAGCTGTTCTCCATTCACTTGGCAAAAAAACCTGTATGGAGGCTGAGATTGAACCGTGTTGTTAGGGATATGGCTAAATCTTGCTTTATGCTGTTTAAGATGCATCTAGAGATTTTGTTGATGCATTAGTTTTAGCTTATAATAGAATAGCACTCTTAGGATTTGGTCTTGTGTGGTAGCTATATGGTTCTCCTTTATAATTCCGAACTACTGAAATCTCGAATTTCAGTATTTTGCGACCATAAAGGCGAAACCTTCAAATACCGAACCTTTATAATCCTGAAACTACAAATCCCGAACACACAGCATACACCACACCACACATAAACCACAACTCCCACACTACAAAACAAACACACAAAAACAAAACACCACACATCCACATATCTACACTACACTTAAGCAGAGGGGCAAGCCCCCCTGCACCCTCCATGTGGGGGCTGCACCCCCCACACCCCTACTTATATATACCAACTCCAAGATCGCAAAAACAGTAAAAGACAGTACACTCACACCCAGACATTCCACAGTCCCTCGCGCACACACACACACACACACACACACACACACACACACACAGACACATCACGCATAGACAAACACCAACACATCTAATAATTACACACTCAAACCTTCACCTTCCTACCCTAACCCACACATACAACTTAAGAACAATCTCACATACACTCAAACTCCCACCCAAACCCTTACAAAACACTCACTTACCAGAGATTCCACTTAAATCCATACACTACGCCGAACAACATCCAAACCAAACAGTGCATGTCACGTAACGTAAAGCCATAACCGCAAATTTGAAATATTCAAATTCACGATTATGCACTTTTGACATTTTAAAAATTCACCTTTATGGTCGCGATATACTGAAATTCGAGATTTCAGTATTTTGCGATATAAAGGAAACATATATATATATATATATCCATACATATATATATATATATATACACATATACACATACATATATATTTTATATATATATATATATATATATATATATATATATATATTATTTTATATATATATATATATATATATATATTTTTATATATATATATATATATATATCTATATATATATATATATATATAAATATATATAAATATAAATAAATATATTTTTTCTGTGTGAAATCTAAAGTGAGACAAGAATGCCAGATATGCTACATTTACAAATGCATCACCTTTGATTTTTATAACCTTCAAACATACTGTAAAATGTAATTATTCTAATATCACACACTCAGACATCAACAGACAAAGGACTAACAGCATAGTAGCATTGTAAACATTACTTTGTATAACACTGTTGTTATAGTCTTTTGCACAAACAAGCACATTTTAATCAGTCATTTTAAATTAATATCAATTAAAATATTTTATTTATTTTTGTTAGTTGCTTGGTTGAGTTATCTAATTCGTAGAAGACTTTGCAACATGAAGAAAGCTTGGAACAGAGCACAAATACAATTTATATTTGTTTCCAGTAGTAAAAGACAATTATTTTTTGTACAACTGCTATGATGTAACACATATAAAAGAAAAAAATGTTATGCAATAAAAATAAAAAAAAAGTTTGTTTACTACAGCAACAACTATATCCACTGATAATCAATTTAAAATACTGATATATTACTATGTCAGATGCTGCTTTTTTACATACTGGGCCAGATTCCAAAAGAAATGGAGCAGTATGGGGTGTGAGCTCCAACGACTGTACTCCAAGTTGGAAATGCATCATCCCTAGATCATACTTGGGGTGGGGTATTCCTTAAGCAGTGTCTCACAACACCATACAAGTGACTGAATGGGGATCATTCTATGCCAGGAGCTGGACAGTAAAGCAATTTTGAAACATTCAATTGTAATTTGTTTATTTATTTATTTATTTATTTGACTTTGTTTACTGGGAGAGTCCGACTGGGTAATATCCATTTTCAGTGGAGGCCCGGGGACAAAAGCTCCATTTGCTTACATTGCATTATACTAAGTTCCAGTTAAACACAGAGTAGTTCAATTTAGTTTTATATTTATACACATACAATAGTTACATTTATAAATTCTAAGATTTTATAAAGGAGGAAGTTACTAAAGAGGAACCCCACATGCAACTTAATAGATTGTACAGGCAACAGTTATGTCTAAAAATTGTTTTGTCATTTCAGTGAGAGGTTGTGTATATTCTGTTTAAGGAGAGTATTTAGAGGGTATCATATGGTGAACACAATAATGAATCATGTTACTCAGTACTGGCCTAGCACAATCACTGCCAACATAGTTTACCACCAGAATCAGGCACAAATCCAAAAGTAATCTGAGGAAAGTGCCTTAAACAAGGGGCATTTTGTAAAAATGTTAGTAAAATTAGCTTAAAAAGTTGACAGAATAAGAGAATGCGAATTGACATACATTTTCTGACATACAAAAAGTCTGCAGCTGTAATGATTGTCATTATCTATTAAGTGCAATCCACTACCTTTTTTACCCAAATCAGATATTCCTAATGAAGACTGGAATAGTCTTTGATTTGGAATCAGCACATGATACATTCTTTGTGCAAATTTTTTTCTGTGTCGAATCCCTTTTGGAATCCCACAGAGTGTTTAGCAGTAATATGAGTTCTATGTGTTTTTCTACAAACTAAGTAAAAGTTGTATTTATTAACATAAATGTATGACACAAAAAGGTACTTCTTTACTTAATCATAATACATAGGGTAGCAGACCTAGTGCTGTATCAAATGCTACTATTAAAGTTTAAGCTGTCAATGTCTCTACTGATACCAATTTAAAATAGATGAGATTTATGGTTGTGGTCCTAGCCAGCCCACTGCTGTTTAATGTGTTTGCATGACAAGTCCTGATGCTCATTAAGAATGAATATGTGCAGTAAACAGTGTGAGAAGTACAGCTATATCCCACTCCCGGCTGCACCAAGAACTGTAGGAAGGCATGTAGTACTATGTCACAGCCACAGGGTTCTCAAAGCAATGGCAGTACTTTTTTTAATTGTGTTCATGTTTTGATGATGACTTATGCAAGACTATGTACTGCAGTGGCAAGAAGGAAAAGTTATATGGACATCTTAAAGGGCTATGATACATGAATGCTGATGTATGTTTTGACTAAAACAAGAGTTGGAAATGGAATATAGGCAAATGTTGATAAGGGGTACGAAAGCAGAGGTTAGAACCTGAAGTGGAAAAGTAGGCAATGAGCAAAATGGAGCTGGGGAAAGAGGGGCATTTTTGTGGGTTAGGTGCTCATTTTATGTGCATGAAGAGAAGGTAATTTGGTGAAGATACTAAAGGAAGCAAGAGGAAGGTAAAAGGGTTAGGGTAGGTAACACGGGCACATAAATAAAAATAGAGGGCCAACAAAATAGACAAGGGAGGAACATAATGAATAAAACACCAGAGACCCAGAGGTATGGCAACTGTGTGGGGAGGACTGAACATCAAACAGGGGAGGGCATATACACAAAAGGGAGGGAGAATCACTAGTATGGGGGATAGGATGGGGTATATAGATGCAGTCCCAGCCAACCACTACTCAGTGGGAATAGAGATGCTACCCTGGATGCCCTCACCACTGGTCTTTGGCTCAGATGGTAGAGCCAGTGCATGGCAGGGACATGATTCAGTAAATTTCCAGAGGAGGGTCACTAACCAGTTGATACAAGCATCCAACCACCTGCCCATAAGCCTTCCCCCCACTGTTTCCTCCAGCTGCTACCAGGTGACATAGGTGTAACCTCCACTGTCACTGCCACAGTCAGGTTGTATAACATCACATTCCACAGCACAGCTAGTGGCAGTGGCTGCTTTGGGTGCTGTTGGATGTATGGAAGTGAGAGTGGCAGCTGACAATACCAATGACAATGGTGTCAGTGATGCACTTAGCACCAGTGGTGGGTTTTCAGGCCTTGATGGTGGCAGAGTTTCTGGTCTGGATTCTGTTGCATATGAATGTAAAATAACAGGAGCAAAATAGAAATAAATAAATAAATAAATATATATAATTGAAACGATAGCAAGAACGAAGATGGGGTTATCAAGTACAAATACAATGGAAAAATGCAGCTAAAATATAACCTTAGTTTGACTGTGTTAAATATACTATAATGCAATTGGCAACATTCATCCCACAGTAACAATGATGTTACAACATTAAACCCATAGGGGACTGGAACTCTCAGCCACCAGCATTTACAGACTGAAAGACACTATATTTACATGTTGACCTACAAGTGTAATCAAGACAAACCTTCTAGTGAAATACACAATAATGTTGTGTATCACACAATCGAAGAATTAGAGACATCATGCAGCTCACATCAATGTTTACATGACGTGCTGTGAGCTGTATAACAGAATGACAAAACATCTGCTGCAAATTGTGTGTAGTACCACAATAAATGTGCAAGGGGTGAGAGTAGAATATGTAAGCTATCAGCATGTGCAATGCAAAAGTCAAAACCAAAAACAAAGCAAATAACACCAGCCAGGAGCAGACAATATACTTGATTCAGTAAAATGTATTTTATTACTTTAATTTAGCACTATATGTTATATGTCACAATTCTTAAACCAATCTAATCAATAGATTAATTAGCCCTAAATAATCCAGATTCATTAATGCCTACAATAAGAGTACAAAAAGTGTACGCAATCTGTATTCAAGAACACCCATACCACATTTTTTTGTGCTTTCTTGACACTTAGAAATATTACATTAAGTGTACATGTGGAAGATTACATTGTGTACATGTGGAAGATTGCATTAAGTGTACATGTGGTCTACACTTTGTGGTAACCTTTATGAATCCCACTTAATATGTATGGCTGCAATAAAATCATTAGGAAAACTAAAATTAAGAGGAAGAGGGTTTGAGTTATGCTTGTGTTGCCTGTTTACTCAGAATGCTGTGCACTTAGTGTAGGTGTTCATGAATCCCAGTCACTGCTTAGATATATTTTAAAACATTTAAAGATAACTTTTAAAGCACCAGAGCTAAAAGTATAAAGTTATGCATTCATAAATGACATCCAAGCTTTAATAGAGAAAGAACAAAAATCACATTGCTGTGTTATGCACTCATTACATCAGGAAAAGATGTGCCATAATGTAAAATTCCATAAAAATGAATAAGCATATATTAAATATAGTAAAATAGAAATCATCAGTAAATGGAATAGAAAACATTAGACATTAAATGTTAAAACCTATGTGCTATCAAATAAATATTGTAAAATGTTTATATTGCATATTTCATACAGCACAGTTTTCATACAAATTTTTAAAATTAGATTGGTTTAGGAATTGTGATGCGTATATATATATATATATATATATATATATATATATATATATATATATATATATATTTTGTAGGTGATATTGTGTGAATGGACTTTAAATTTCATAAAGTCCTGTTACAGAGAGGATGAAAGCACTAAACTAAAGTAATAGATTACATTTGGCAGAATCAAGTATACTGTGTACTACTTTGGGCTTGGATAAGTGTTTCTACTGACGAAGTGATTGCTATCCTGTTTTCGCTTCTTCTGTGCATAAGTCAAAGGCTTAAGCTGCTGAGCTACCTGACAATCAAACTGAGGGGATGCAGTTAAACATGCATTAATGTCATAAATCCAGGCAGATTACTAAAGGAGACCCTAAATGACTACTGATCTTGTTTGTATGGTAAAAATGTAACTACAGTCAATGTCATTGCTTGAAATAATGGTTAGTACAGTGAAATCATACATTTTCAAAAATGAAGTACCACTCTGGACAGGTGACAAGGTATCAGCCCTGTTTAAAACCTATATCTACCCTGACTGCTGCTATAACAACTGACTGGTGCTCCCAGATGTACTCCAGCCTCGTTATATGCAGCTGTATGTTGTTTGTCTTTCGGCTTTTTCTTGGTAAGGGGTCGCCACAGCGGAACTCTGGTCCGCTAATGATTGGCAGTAGATTTTTATGAAACGCGGAGGTGCCAGCTTGATGCCCAACCTTCAACAAAGACATGCCCATTTACGCATGCATGTCTTTCGAATGCTACCCAACCGCAGGGAGGACATGCAGACTCCACACAGAAGGCACTCCCAAGCCGAGAATCGAATGGGAGAACCTCTTGCTGTGAGGTAACAATGCTACCACTGTATATGCAGCTGTATATTCCCTTCAATTTGTTCAGTAGCTAAGTAGAAAGAAATGAAAGTGTGTTAGACGTTTGCATGTCAAAAAGTGGCAGTCTGCACAGAGTTCTCTTCCCAATCTTGCTCTCCTAAGGCAGGGGAACAAGCCATGTCCATTATTTCCAATCTGCACTCCTCAATTCTGAGTTGAGATGCAAAAAAAAAAAAAAACTAGCGCTGCTTCCTTTCAGACCACATATGCAATACCACTGTTCACTTCTGAATGCTGGTAATGCATTAAAGACCAAATCACACTCTTTAACACTTTGCACCCAGGGTGGCATCTCTTTTTGCCCTACCAAAGCTATACTTCTGATTTTTGTTTATGGATGTAAGCCATGGATTGCTTGCAGTACATAAGTGGTCATGTTCCTTCACCTCAGCATCCCTTGGCCCGAGAGGTTGGGATTACATCTTTTTAAATGACTGTAATGGTGAGAACATTGTTTACCATTATGGGGTATTCTGGTGGCATGTGGCAGGAGCTGGGCCAAGGTTTTCCAGGCCTCTGCTTTATATTGAAAGCCTTGATAGCCCTCATCCACGAGCTTTGCCCTCTACTGCAGATGGAGCAGGTGGAGGAATATTTTGCTCATTTCAGCACATTACCTTTGTGATCTGAGTCACCAAGATTGCCTTCCTTAGATGCCATAGTGCTAACTGTAACAAGCTGCAGAGATAAATGTCTAAAGTTTGTGGTCACATCTGTATTCACTTGTGCCAGCTGACATGCAATGGGGGTCATCTCATTTGGGTGACTATGGGTGTTAAAGGCCAGTATAGGTACTATATGGCAGTGTTTGAACATAACAGTTTGAGGTGTTAAACATGCAGCCCAGCTTCTGGGTATGTGCTGGTAGTGAACTATGTATTACAGTGACTCCGCTCTCAGTTTCTGTTGTCTGAAATTATACATTTTGCTGTAGAGGCATGAGCTGAAATGCACATACAAAGTGCTGCCTCTAGGTGCCAAAGTGTGTGCACAACACTGTAGGAAAGTTAGTGCGAAGTTTAGCTCATGTGCATGAAGTGAAAACTGAGTGATTCAGAAACATGACTGCTTTGGGTCATTACTTATATAATCATCATGCTCGGACACCCAAATTAGCACAATATAAGCCTGAGAGAAAGCACTGATATTCATCATATCTTGGAGGAAGCACCGAAGCAGCAGCAACATAACCAGGCTCAACACTGACAAGGAACACATGCTTAAATTCTAATAAGTTAAGTCCCAACTTTTTCATCTCAGCTTATATAACTACTGAGCTGTGATAGCTACATTATTACTTATCCACCTTTAAAGCTGTAACAACAGTTTTGAGGGGGTTATACAAGAACATGGTGCATAACTGATAGCAGAAATTGTGGTATATCTAATTGCTGAGTTATCATGGAGAGTTACAGTAGTAGTAATACATCTGCTCTATTGAAGGAAATTTGGTCATTACTGTTATGTGATTGCTATTTGATGCATAGTCTGGTTAGACATGTGAAACGTCAGACACAGACAGCATGGCAGATGTGCTCAGGGGAGAACATTATTTACAGGGAATCTGTTGGTTCTTCTCGATCATGTGAATAATGCAAGTGTTTTCCATACCTTCAGATCAATTTCTAAGTGACAGTGTAAAAAGAAGCATACCAAACTGTCTGCTGATAAAGCAGCAATAAAGGCCATGTTCTCAGACGTGGAAAATTAGGTAACCACCCAGCTGAGGCTGTGTCCCAGCAGACATACTGTCACATCACCAATGGTCAAAATACATCACCTACATTCATTTCCTCAGACAGAGGACCTTTGAAGAACTTTTCCCCTGATGTCTTCCCCCAATTCCCAGCCTATATACACACACCTGTAGCCTTTCTTCTCTATCTCCTATGCACTCACATATCTCCCTGTGAAAGGTATCCAGACATGTGTTCCCTACCCAACTGCGCAGATGATGATAACTGTGCCCTGCCCTTTGTACATTTGTTATGTGGGTTTCCTATATCTGATGCACTGTGTGGCCAGTCTATACATGGCTGAGCACAATCTGATATTTGATTAGCATGTATCCATTTTAATGTAGTGTATCACTTTTACAAAGGTTTCCTAGGGGTTACAATTCTGTGCAAGCTGCTGCTACTGTGTCAGAGTCACAACATACTGCACCTGCCTCCGACTAGCACAATCTTTCTTTGAACTGGTTCCTCCAGGGACTCCTCATCCTACCTCCACTCCGTGGTGTTGTGTGTTGTCCCCCACCTGCAAATGGGTCTCTTGCTATGTCTCCCTTCTCTGTATCATACTATGTAGCATTGCACATGCTGTAAATATTATTGCACAAATAACAGGATTATACTGCAGGGTGCAACCTGATGAATCCAGAGTGAAAACATGCCTTCATCCACCCAAACACACATTCAGTTATGTTTCTGATATGGGAATGTGTAGAATCATACCACTGCTCTGCTTTATTTTGTGGGTGTCTTTTAGAGGTCATATGCCAGGTTTCAGGGTATATCCAGCATCACTAATAAGATGTCCCTGGGGGAATCACCCTTTGAAAAACATTGATTGTGTCTTATTTGGGAATTATGAAAACTGCCTAGGGGTCCTACACACATATTATAGATAATACCCTGTGCATTACAGACGATCTGGTAGTTGATGAAGTGAAACCCTTTGTATTTCACATACTTTAGATTTGGTGGAGTCTATATCATCCAGAAACTCAGGTAAATGGGCTACATCATCAAAGTCCTGCATAGTACTGGATCTCTCCTCTGAGGTACTTGAAAACCACATATGCTCCCCAACATGCTGCAGTATGGTTTTGAGGAACTGATGGAGCATTCTTGTGGCAGGTGCATGAGATACCCCTACTAATCATGCATGTACTGATGTGTATGTACATAGATAGATAAGGCAGATATATTACAGTCAAAGTGAAATGTAAGTGCATGACAGCTTTGGATCTATGTATTTATTAATGTATTTTATATGCATTGAACACTAGAGTGAATACACATAAAATGGCAGTGAGGCCCACTCACATGCAGGAGCCCTCTCCATAGAGGAAGCATCTGAAATTAGGTGAAAAAGAGAGAAACACAATGTGAGGCTGCAGGTGAGAACAAAACCTTGTGCTGATTAAAATGGCAGACAAAGTTCTCCATGAATAAGACATTGGTAAAAAGGGTTAGAAGCGATTGTTCATAACAACAACACCACCACCACCACAAGGCCCGAAGTGGGAAAGACTACTTCTGGGAAAATGTATGACAGGGCCACCTAGCAGATCCCATTAAGAAGAATGAATGGAGGGCTAAAGAGTAAAACTAGGTAATGATATAAGTGTAGAGGCAAGAAAAGGAAAAGAAATTATGGTAGTTATCCAAGCTAGAAGAAATTAAGCAAAAGCCTTCAGGAACTGGCCCCTGTAAAAAGGATGAAAACATAACATACATAGGTGAGGCGAGCGGACAATTTTGGGAAGTTGAAGGAAGAAGATGGAATTAGGTCAATGAGAAAGGAGTTGCACTAGACCACAGCACAGAAGAACATGGTGCTTAATGACAGAGCTGTCAAGTTGAGATGGGTTAGAAGCAGCTTACATGGGAGATAGAAGGTCACAGGCCATATTCTTGCTACCCATGATAGGACTGATCTAGGACAAGGAAAACCTTGAGTGACTGCTTATCATTTGTTTTTCTTTTTCTTTGTGTTGCTGAAGTCACTTTGCTGTTTGAAGGTGTATGGGAAAATGAATCTATAGACAACACAAGCTGTTAAAAAAGTTATGAGAGGAAGATGGTGTTCCTTGATGAAAAGGACCATATATGCGACCTCTAGAGGAGGAAGACAATGAAGAGTGTAATAGGGAAGAGCAGTTGGTAAGCTGGTGACATTTACTGCAACTTTCATTAGGAAGGTGTTATGTGCTGAATGACTGTTTGCCAGTCAGGTAAACAAATGATCCAGAATCCTTCTTTATATAGGATGTCCAGTATCAGCAAAGGTATCATTGGCAGTTAAGGGCTGTCAAGGTGTGTGTGTGTGTGTGTGCGTGTGGCATTTCTCATGTGGACTTTCTGACTTGGCTGTTTATTATCGATTCACAGTTATAGTCCAGGATTCAGAGACACATGTTGTTCAACAGTGTACGTTTTATCAAGTAAGAAAGCAGATACATTGTTTTCTAAGCCTTACTGTACAATGTAGAAAGGAGGCCAAGCTTTTCAGATAGAATGTCCCCAAAATAAGTTATGAAAAGAAATCTGTCAAGTGGGATGATATGGAAAAGAACATTTGAAGTAACAGGATATGCGTCAAAACTTAGGCATATATACTAATGATTACTGTGAATGAGCTATAAGATGTATATTTGCCTACCCACTCTGTCTATGCATTATAGCCAGTGTGAGTATTTTAATAATATACATCTCTCTCTCTATATATATATATATATATATATATATATATATATATATATATATATATATATATATATATATATATATATATATATATATAAAATTAGAAAGCTAGACACATTGAAAAGGAGCAGGAGGAAAAAGACATACAGGAAAAAAATAGAAACTCCCAATAGGGATGACTCCTGTTCCAGGTGTGTGTGTGTGTGTGTGTGTGTGTGTGTGTGTGTGTGTGTGTGTGTGTGTGTGTGTGTGTGTGTGTGTGTGTGTGTGTGTATCCCTTTGCTACTGCTACAAGTCAATACATGCAGTTAACACCAGATCCACTGCATATGTTCATACAGTACTAGTCAGCTGTCAGGATCATGTCACATTCAGATGACATGAAGCCTACGTGAACAACGAAGTGTAGCAGATGGAAGGTGACAGTGTACGTGGATGACCACTCCATTTCAGCCATGCCGTTGCACTGGCACAGCTTTTCATCCTCCTTCCTCATAGGTCCTTTACCTCTACCTACAGTGCGCTGCTGTTCTTAATATTTCAGCTTTTGACATGAGCTTGGCAGAGAGGTCAAACCAAGCACTGAGTCTTAAAATGTCCTTCATGTACCCGTATCAACATATTTGCATACTCTCTATATAAGTAAACGAGAAATATGAGGGTCTGATTTTACCAGCAAGTGCCCTTTTTAACAAATGTTGCAAGATGACCACTACATCATAATAGTAAACAACTGTAGATAAAAAAAAGTCTCGTTTTAATGGGCAGCCTTATCTGGAGCTGTTTACTGAGTCACTTGTAAACTTTGTTTTTAGATACATGCAACAGAAATGAGCTGCTACTCACTGATGTCAGTACAGCTTTGCTAGTTATCATCATTTTGTGTGAGGAGCTTCAGGGGTATATTTTACTTTGCACCACCCTATTCACAAATTCAATCCAGTAGGGAATTCAAAGTCATTCATTTCAGATGAGCCTCATTAAATTGAGATGGGATAAATTAGAGTAAAACTATGTAGAAAAACAATATTATTCATGACAGATTGTTACCCATGCCTTCATTTGTAAATAAGCTGAACGCTGCTTAGCTGTGTTCTCACATATCCCTCAATCCTGTTCCTAAGTACAGATTTTTGTTATTAAACTATTACCGTTATTTGCCATTTACTGCTTGGACAGGACTAGTGTGTTTAAGACCTCCTGTTACAATTTTTATAACAATGCTAGGTCAAAGGTGTCCGACACTATAAAATAACATTCCCAGTCTTCTAATTCATATTAATCAGTTACTGAACTACAGTAAGAGGAAAAAAAATATTAGCATATTTGCATTCTGTTGTATGCTACAAAATGAGGTATAGCAGTATGCTTAGCTGTAGTAGAGGATGCTGAATCAGGTCAGTATGACTGGTCATCAGGGCAGGACTCTCTTGCATTACCAACATAGATTGATTGACATAACTGAATGTCTCTGTAAAAAGGTACAGGGCATCAGTGAGGCACAGAATGCTATAGGTGGAGGGAAGCACCGTCAAAGACAGCTGTGAGAAACTGAGGCCTTTTCTGTATTCCTGACTAGAGTTGTTGTGTTTAGAATAATTCCATGCAGTGACTTTGATGTTGTTGCAGTGTTGCACAGGGAGACATAAGGTTCATTGTCTCCTAGGATGATCAGACATGTTAGTGTAATGCTAATAATTTTCCACCACATCTATTTTAATGTACCCTTTACTGGGTGTTTCCTTTCTTGACACCTGCAGGCTGCAGTATTGCATGCACTTAGCTCAGGTAGGCATACATGACTGTATAGTGCATTATTTTTTACCTCACATTGCATGCTACCTTATCGCCATTTCACCTGAGTGCCAGTTTATCAGTTACTGTTAATCAGAGCAGGATCTACCACAATGCTCTTGCCCAGGTCTCTCAACAGTCCCTATTTTATAGGGATGTTCTTATTTTTAGCTAAACCAGATTTCTGAACTACCTTGGTCAACAGTAGCCACTGACATTCTCGAATGGAATGGTCAACATTACTTTGTGTCAGCAGACTCTTGTTCAGATTGGTTTGAGATTGACCTGCTTCCTAATCTAGCATCCAGTACTGTCATTACTAAGATGAAGGGTCATTTTGCTGTCCATCGTGTTCGCACAAAGCTATTTCTGACAATGGTAGACAGTTTACAAGCCAACAGTTCAAAAGATTTGCTGAAGAGTGGGACTTTATTCATGTTACAAGTAGCCCTTCTGAGTACCCGCAGTCAAATGGTTTGGCAGAATGCGCAGTTCAAAGTGCAAAATAATTACTAGAGAAGTCAAGATGAGACAATAATGATGTTTTCTTGAATCTCTTGGATCTCAGAAATATTCCTTGTGATAAACATTGTGGTTCACCTGCCCAAAGACTTCTGAGGAGGGAAACCAGAACTACATTACCAGTCAGCAGTAGTTTATTGGTTCCAAGTGCTAAGAATAACAGATCAGTGAAAGCCCATCTGTCCAAGAAGCTCTTAGCCCAGATGTCTTATTATGACAAGTCCAACAAAGCTCTCAATCCATTACATGAAGGAGAGGCAGTGAGAATATAAATGTGCAAAGATTATGATCGGATTGGAGTCATGAAGACTATTTGCTCAGAGCCAAGATTGTACATTGTGGAATCACAAGGAGTAGAGTTTAAGTGGAATCGGAAACATTTGATGCTGGTGTCTGAGCCTGTACCACAGCACTTAGCCTGTGAGAAAGACTCTATATCTCAGAGTGAGTTGTCCAGTGTTCGAGTTCCAGAAGACGTTCCAGGAAATGTTCCTGAGGTGAATCCTAAAATTCTTGATACGAGTTGTTCACCAAAGACTGTCTCTGTTGCTAAACCCAGTTCTGATTACTATATCACTAGATCAGTTGCATTTCCAGACCATGTTACAGATACATGGTAACTTGGACATGAACATTGTGTTTGTTTATAATTTCTGTATTACTGCATGTCTTATTCTAATGTCATTTCATTAAGGACAATCTATTTAAGAGGGAGGATGTAGATCACTATGTATGTATGCCTTTAAGAAGCTTTCCAGGGGCTTGCACCAGTGTATAAACACTGAGCACTTGCGAGCCTGACTGCCATTTTGTAGTAAGCTGTTGAGATGTAAGCATGTATGTCTGTATAGTCTGTCAGTTAATCAGTTTGTTTATATTTTGTCATACTGCTATCCAACCTGATGTGTTTCTGAGTAATAAAGCATATAAATGAACTACCCCGCCTGTTCATCATCTATACTAGAGAGGGGCAAGTGATAGAAATCTACCCAAACAGCAGAGACCTACAAGGCAGAAATGCACTTGACCACCACAACACAGCACACACCACAAGACACATAGCTCACCTACACAGTGTGCTCTTCAACCTAAGCCCCTAAGGCAAAACAGTTTGTCCAATACACTAATCATAGGTGACTCAATAGTGAGGCACACAGATGTCCCACTCACTAGGTTGAATAAGGAGAAGGTAACAGTCAGCTGTCTATCAGGTGCCAGAATCCAACACATAATACATGCACTCAGGTCACTCCACAACAAGTACAAGTATGACTCTGTCATTGTCCATGTGGATATGAATGACCTGAGACACACCTCCCTGGACTACATGAAAAGAGACATGGTGGAGCTCTCAGATTATGTAGCTCAGACAGACATGAACCTAGCCCTGAGCAGCATCCTACCATCACCCAGAATTATACCGCAGTACAAGCAGAAATTGATTTACTTCAACAATTGGCTAAGTTTCCGGTGTCATTCTAAGGGGATCCAGTATCTGTCTGCTTGGGATGACATAATTGACAGACCTCAAAGCTTTGCCAGAAATTACCTGCATCTGTCATCCCTGGTTTCCGGGTACTGGCTAAGGTTCTTGCCCCCTCTATAGTGCCTTTTTTAGGCAGTATTGCAGAGACCAAATTACCGCTGTAACAGCTATAAATAAATGCAATCTGAGGGTCATACTGCTCAACACTAGAAGTCTAAATCACGAGATGCACTCACTTGAAGCATTCCTCAAAATAGAGAACATCGACATTCGTGCTGTAACGGAGACCTGATTTAAAGTGGCAGAAAGCACCCTTGCACTATTGGGCTATAACGCATTCCACACCTTTCGGCCCCAGAACATGGACCAAAGCTCCAAAGGCAATGGTATCTCCATATTCATAAAGGATATGCACACCTCCAGACTAGTAGCCTAGCATAACGCAGCTGAGATTCTTCAGATACAACTAACACTGGGTAAGATGGCGATTCAGGTCATAGCCTGCTGTAGGTCCCCAACCATGTCCCAAGACTCTCACTCCCCGTTCCTATGCACCCTGGAATCTATTAGGGTCCAACCCAACATTCTCATACTAGGTGATTTCAACTACCCCTACATCAACTGGGAAAACTACTCATGCACCAATGCACTGCCCAACGCTTCCTGGAATTCATCATTTCCAATGCCCTGGACCAGCTCATTCTTACCCCCACTAGAGGAAGCAACATCCTTGATGTGGTTATTACTGACATGGGCAGCCATTGTTCTCCACCAATAGTCAATTCCTCCCTGGTTAGATCCGAACATAAACTAATCACCATGGAAATCCACATCTCATCCACACTCCCTGCAAAGGTAACCACCAAGAAAAACTTCTCTAAAGCTGACTTTGGGCTCCTAAAAACAGAGGTGGCTAACTTCATGGCACCCATGCCAATGGAAAATAGATGCATGACTGCTGAATCATACACCAAATGCACTGTACGAACACATACATAAATGCACGGAACTAGCAATATCTAAGAGAACCAAGATGCTCTCCTC
Organism: Protopterus annectens; assembly: GCF_019279795.1. Lineage (NCBI taxonomy): Eukaryota > Metazoa > Chordata > Ceratodontiformes > Protopteridae > Protopterus > Protopterus annectens. The sequence goes on from NC_056748.1 coordinate 891,025,685, forward strand.
CAAAAAAAGGAAGCCAATCTGGTGGTCCACTGCCATTAATAAACTCTACAACAGAAGGAAGAAACTATTGCAGAAAAAGGTGAAGTCCCAAGACTGGAAAAACTCCCTTATTAGCCTAAACAACAAAAAGTTGAGATGCCTCATCAAAACCTCTAAAATGAGCTCTGAAGGCATAATTGCGGCAGACACTAAAAACAACCAGAAAGCCTTCAATAGCTATCTCAAGAATCTCCATGGCAATACCCAGGCTTGTTCTAAGTTACTGCACAATGGTATCTCATATACTGAGCCAACAGATATTGCCAACATACTGCCCGACAGATTCAGTGCCAACTTTACTCCCCCCCCCCAAAGGACCAATCTCAATACTGGAAGAATGCCAGGCACCCATTATTACTGCAGCAAAGATTAAAGCTGCATTATCCAATGCCAAGAATACAGCTTACATGGGACCCATCAGTATCTCTGGCTGTGTTTTATATGAACTACAAAGTGAAGTGACACCACATATGTGTGTCCTGTTCACTCACAGCCTCACCTCAGGCTTTGTCCCTACCGAATGCCACACTGCTACAGTCATACCTCTCCATAAAGGGGGAGCAACTACAGACCATGGGAATTATTGCCCCATTAGCGTGATGACTCTGATATGTAAGGCTATGGAGTGCATCATCATGGCCCTAATTAATAAGGATATAAGTACTCTCCAAACTCTAGATCCCACATAATTTGGTTTTGTGAAAGGTAGACCATGCCTGCTCAACCTGGTTGACATCTTTGAGTCAGTCACCAGAGCTGTCGATGAGGATAAGGCAGTTCATACAGCCTATCTCTATCTGGCCAAAGTCTTTGATACCATTCCTCACTCAGGAATTATTGATAAACTCACCAAACTTGGCATCAACCCCTGTATCACTAGTTGGGTTGCAAATTGGCTCAAGGATAGAACCCACAATGTGAAAATAGTGGACTCCATGTCAGACCGCCGACCAGTCATGAGTGGAGTCCTACATGGATCGGTCCTGGGTCCTCTCCTGTTTTGTATCTACTTCTCAGAAGTCCAGGCCAACATGGAAAGACTCTGGCTGACAAAGTTCGCAGAGGACTGCAAGCTGGGAGCCATTATTAACTCCCCAAGTGATGCAGACATCCTACAGAAAGGTCTCACTGAGACCAATGACTGGTGTCAAAACCATGGCCTTAAGCTTAATGCCAAAAAAATGCATCCCCTTTGGGAAAAACTCAGTTCCCACTAATTAGCACATCAATGAGAGTCCACTGAACACTGAAGGTGTTATAAGAGATCTGGAGACACAGGTTGACAGCAACCTCTGCTTTGCCCACCACATTGCCACTGTGGTCAGAAAGTCCTTCTATGTGGCACATCTCATTACCAAGGGTTTTGCATCCAGGAAGAAAGAGGTCATCATCTCTCTCTACTCTTCCCACATTAGACCAATCATTGAGTATAATGCCCCAATTGGCATGTACTTCACTAGACACCTGCAACAGCTGGAGAGACCACAAAAGTACCTCACAAAGAGGATCCTAGGCCTTAAACACATGTTCTACATGGACAGACTCAAAAAACCCCAGCTATTCTCTGTCTCACATTGTCTACTAAGAGGCACTCTCTGCTTGACTTACAAAGTCATGTCTGACCCAGCTCTGTTAGAAATGCTACATCTAAAGAAATCCAAATCCCTCTGCACCACATGCTCCAGAGACCTCAACCTCATTACCACAATCAACAGAACATGCTGGAGGGAGAGGTTCATAATCCAGAGACTGCCCATGCTCTGGAATAGACTTCCCATATATGTTACACAGAGCACCTCACTGGCCCTCTTCAAGAGAAATCTTGATGAGTGGATTGGAAATAGAAAGTTCTCCCCAGGGATCACTCCAGTGGCTCTACTTGATAGAGGCACTGGGAACTAATGTCAGGGGCACATTGCCAGGACACTTCTATGGACAAGGCTTGTTAAGGGTCCAGGACAATTACTCTAGGACACATCTATGAACCTATGAACTTACCATATGAAGAAAGGCTGGAATATTTGAGTTAATTCTTGAGAAGAATTTTGGTGCCTCACCAGCATTGCTGAATAGTCACCAGGGAAAGGTTTTCCCATCACCAGCCTCTCCTCACCTGTTACTAGATCAACAGTCTGGTGCTGACTTTCCTATTTCCAGAAAGGAGACCAATGCTGATAACCTAGAAGTCAGCAGCATTCAGCTTTTCCCCCCATGTCTTTGTTAAACTCATTAAGTGACACTTCCCTCGGGTCACACATTACTGCTCATGTCTCTACGAACATCAAACAGAAAATCTGTAAGTGGAACAATGTTGACATACTTGATCTGGTTGTTACAAATGATATTCATCATATAATCAACACTAATAATCCTGGAACTAAAGACTTGATGGCAGCACTAGCAGCCATTTGAAAAAGTCTCAGCCAGGGTGTTGTCCAGGAACTGGGACACATGGTCTGTAGGCTTTGTGGTGTTTATGGGTGTTATCATAGAAAAGGATCCCAGCCAGGAATTGTCTTTGCTTGCCTATTTTTTAGGCTTCAAGGAGGCTCACCATGTCAATGGGGCAGGTGGGGGTCAGCTTAGTCATCCTATGATCAGAGATTTAGTAAAATTAAAGGCTTCTGACAAATCACTGAGGTGGGAGCAAAGGCATCTGGACATTTGGTTGAGCGTCTTGTTGAATAAGCCTAACAATGTTGAGAATGAAGTGCTCTTTAGAGGTCAGAGTGAAGGAAGAGTTTGTTGGGCCTTTAACAGTAACAGCTGTGTTTGGCTGTCTTGTAAGTAGTTTCATTTATGATCTGCATGTGGCAAGTGTCATCCATTAGTTAGGTGCTGGGCTAAGTCAGGCCATGCCACAAACAACAACGCCTCCTTCTATAATGACAGCACTGCTTTGCCACAGAATAACCTGGGGATGGGTAAATAACATTTTCATAGCCACAGATTTATTGTATCAAAGGGTCTGCTTATACAATCTTTCACACTTCTCTGATCAAGCTAACTTAATTGATTCAATTGCTGGCAGATTATCCTGACAGAAATGCTGCTACAGTTATTATGGAATGTTTTCAAGAAGGGTTTAAAATTAATTCTTTGGTTCTGTTAGATTCTAGACCAGTTAGGAATCTTTCTTCTCTCAAGGGTCATGAGGACATAGCCTCCAGATGAATTGAAAAGGAAAGTTAATTTGGTAGGGTAACTGGGCCTTTCTCCAACTCTGTCTGGCCTGCACTGAAAAGTTCCCCTATAGGCCTTGTTCCCAAAAAGAAAGAAAGAAAGGAAGTATAGACTGATTCACTACCCCTTTCACCCTGCAAATTTGTCAGTCAATGACTTAGCTGACAAGGAGCAATGTGAGGTCATCAAACCTTGACGGTATAAATTAGCATCTAGTTGGCTTTTTGTCTGCTTCCCATTAGGCAGGATGACTGCCTCTGTTAAGATTTCAGTTTAATGCTAAACTCTTTTTTGATACTGCATTGCTCATGGGATGTTCAGCAGATTGTGCTACCTTTGTAGTTTTCAGCACTGCCTCACATTGGTGTTGACAGCAAAGAGTACCCCAACAGTTAGTTGTTCATTATCTAGACAATTTCCTGATAGTTGGGGAAGGCAGAGAGAGTCGTGGAAGGAATGGCAGCATTCAAGGACTTGTGTGCTTCATTGGGAGTCCCCCTGGTGGAGGATAAGTCATATGGGCTGAGCCGGAGTCATGTACTGACATTGCTAGGCATAGCAGTTGATGTTCCTGTGTGGTCTTTTAAACTCCTGGCAAGCCAATTGGAGCAGCTCAGACTCACAATTTTGAGGTTTCTTGGAGAGCATAAAGCTTGCACAAGAAACATCATGAAGCTTCATGGTTTATTGAATTTTGCATGTAGAGTCATCACTCCCAGCAGGGTTTTTCTTCAGTCACTCTCTAATTTACTAAATGGCAAAACCCCCAAGCATTATATGGTACACTTAATGCTCTGAGTCAAGGATGACCTTTGCCCATGATACACATTTTTGAAACATTTTAATGGTGTGTCTCTGTGGTAGTTGCCTTGTGTCTGCTCCAATGATCTGGACCTGTTCTTGGATGTGGCGGGGGGGGGGGGGTTAACATAGGTGGGTATTTTCAAGGTACTTGGTTTGCTGTTAAATGGTCTAAATCTTGGTCTACTGAAAGGAGGAGGGACATTAGTTTCCTGGAAATTTCCCCTATATGGTTTGCTATGTCAGTGTGTAAGGACTGGTTGCATAGTAGCCAGATTTCTTTTTGTTCAGGCAATCTCCCCATGCCAAGTCTATGCCCTGAACAAATGCTCTTCCAACTCCAAATGGCTCCACTCTGTCATTAGACTGCTAGTTTTATTGAGCTTGCAAATGAACTTTACTAGCGTTTATGTACCTGGTTGTGACAATGCAGTAACTGATAGCTTTTCCCATTTTCAGTTCACCAGGTTTTGTCAGTTGACTAAGGATGTGGCACCATTAGGACCCTCCATTCCCCAGAAGTCTGGTTAATTGGAGAATAATAGCTGGATCACTAGAAGTAAATTATTGGGCCCAGAGTACAAGAATGGTTGCTTGTCATCAGTACATACCTTTAAGGGTTTTTATAAAGCAGTATCCCTGAGTCATAGATCCTGGGGATTTCGTCATTAAATTCTTGGTATACAGATGCTGCAGAGGAGATTCTCCTAGTAGCCTTCACAAACATTTGGCAGCCCTAGGCTGGCTAGCATGTTTCCTGGGGTTTAAGTTTTACTCTGGCCACTGGATGACAAAAAGAATTCTTAAAAGTTGGGAGACTACCAAAGGGGCCTCAAAGGACCACTGGAAGCTGATCAGGTACCACCTCATTACCATTATTGTCAAGGGTTTTTTTCTGTAATCCAGAAATCTTCATACCTTTGCTATTTAGGCAACTTTGTTCACATGCCTTTATGCTGGTGATTTTCATGCTAGTGACTTATTAAACTCTTTGTGCTGAGAGGATATGGTAATTCAGATATTTTCTCTTGATCTGGATGGGAAAATCCCAAATGAATCAGTCAAGCAAGGGTCAGTAAGACCATCTGAAAAGGTTGAGAATTCTGGTTACTTGCCCGGTCCATCACTCATAGGGCTATACAGGTTAGCCATATATTTACTTCAGTGTCTGGTAGACCATTCAGCTAGTGGATACTAACTCAAGTTAAGTTAAGGCTGCTTCATGTTAAGGCATAGATCCTCATGGGTATTCTTCTCACTTCGTCAGGATAGGGCATACATTCTGATCTATCTTTGCGGGTCAGTCCACCAAGGTATTGAAAAGAATATGAAGGTGGTTGTCTGATACCTTTTTAACCTCTATTAGGCAATAATACCATGATTTTGTGTTACTGGGAAGAATCCGAATCTTGGGACATTTCTTCATCAAGAGAGAAGGCCTTTTAGCCTTCTCATGTCCTGGGCATAGTGGGTCGCTAGAGCATAATAATTGGTTTGTAGAGCATTTTGTTTTTTGGGGAATGTCCTGGTGCCATTTTGGATGGTTTGGCACCAGCTGTCAATACACAGAAGGTTACCCATGGTATTGGTTATTCAGCTTGGGGTAAACAATTTGACCTTAGCCCCCCAAAAGAATTCTTTACGCCAAAATCTTTTCCGATCTTCACAGGCTTCATTTGTTGCATGTAGAATTAGTCTTGTTTTGATCTTCATTTGTGTCATGACTACAATGGAAGGAAGCCAGAAGGAATACAGGTATTGAAACTTCCAGATTCTTTATTAACCACAGAGTGGCTTGGGTGATAAGCCAAATTGGGTTTCAAGTGATCAAACCTAAGGATCTGGACAAAGCAGACATAGACTTTCATAGCCACGTTGGAGTCCATTTGAACAACCTAGGTTTTGGTTTATTTAATTCAGATATTACAATGTCTGTTAAGAAATTTTTTAAAGGGTTGTCTTTACATACACTTGAGAGAGATATGTCATTCCATCCTGGGTGAGAGGGCTTTGGGGGTACTGCATGCATCCATGACAGTTTGGTGACTGCCTTGCAGCTTTACCTCCTTGTTTTCCCCCTGGTTCTCCTTCATTCTGGACAGGTTGGTTTCAGCATTAAGCCTTGGCCATGGGTAGCTGTGCTTTGGTTGGAAGGCAAACCATAAGGGCCTTTATAAGCAGGCCTGAGGCAGCTTGGGTTACGCACCTGGACATTAAACTTTAGCCGGAATGGGATTGGTTATGCCAGCCGGCATAAGGAAAATGTTATTGACTGTGTTATGATATATGGTTAATACATTAATCTGTTATGGCATCGGTAATGTTGTTGATGTTATTCAATAAATGGTCACAATGTCATATTTGGTGTCTTCATTGACCAAGCTTTGAGGACAAGCTATTTGGCAGAAAAAATCTTGATATGTGATGATGGGTCAGTGCTCCATCAAGGAAGTTATATATTATTTTAAGAGAAAGAACCACCCTGCAGTTCTTGCCAACATTTTGTAATTTCTACAGCAAAAAATGAGATTTGATTTTTATTTTGTTTCTGAAGTTTGGTTTTGTACTACTTTTATTATTATTTATTATTGTCTTCATGCCAAAGGGTGGCTGTTATGGTGCAGCGGTTAGCATTGCTACCTCACAGCAAGAAGCTCTCTGGTTCAATCCTTGGCTGGGGTGCCTTCTGTGTGGAGTCTGCATGTCCTCCCTGTGGCCACATGGGTTTGCTCTGGTTTCCTCTCACATCCCAAAGACATGCTGTAGGTGGATTGGACACTCTATACTGGCCCTAGGTGTGTGTGTATTCCTTCTGAGGAAGGTTGGGCACCAGGCTGGCAACTCAACACTGTAAAACTCCACTGCCAATCATGAGTGGACAGTTGATCCACTGTGGTGACCTCTAACCTGGAAAAGCCAAAAGAAGATCGTCTTCATGCAAGATTTTTTGGCATTTCACTGGAAGATTTGATGAGTTTGCCTCTACTGATTCTGCTGAAAGCTCTTCGTTAGTGTTGAACGAACTTTGTTCAGAACCAATGTCTGACTAAGGCGAAAGCTTTCACTGGTAGACTTAAATTATTTTACATAGGTACACAATGGATGTATGGCATTTTCTCTAAGCAGAAGCTGACAGGTGTTGACAGCAGACACAGGGGTAAGATTATTCATTGTTAGAGGACTATGTTTTTTTTTAAATTACACTCTGGAAGAAAGGACTACATCAGTATATTTAAAAAAAGTAGGAGGCTTGCTAAACAAGTGAGGGTGTCACATTACTTATTTTACTAAATTTAGTGGTTCACCTTGTGTAGTTAGAACTTGGACTCACTGAAATGTGTTGTCTAACTATTTATTTGATACATTTGCTAACTGGGTAGGTTTACTGGTCCAAGGACCCTTTTCAGGCATGACACAGGCCCAAAGGCAAAATGACAACATCTTTAATAACGATTGACAATATTTATAAAAATTGAATAGGCCAATATCCAAAGGCAAAATAATTATTTTGCAATATGAATATACATATATATGGGATATTAGAGTACATTAATAAAAAGAAATTAACATAAAATTGAATAATCAAGATGTAGTATAAGGTGAATATCAGAAAAAAATAATTGCATGAATATAGGTATGCTGAATGTAAATGAGAGGGAATGTACGTGAACTTCGAAGGAATTAAATGTATGAGGATAAAAGTGGGAATGGAGTAAAGGAACTTACAGAAATAGTGTGTTAAAGGTGGATGGTGAGTTATTCCTGGTTGTTTAACAGTGACATTGAACTTATTTTTTAAAATGTTTCTTTACTGCTATCGTGTCTGAGAGAAATAATGAGCCTGTGGTTCCCTGTATCAGTATTCTGTTTATGCAATTACATTCCAACAGTCAGTTACTAACACAAAAGACTACTAAATACGTTCATTTATGGAGCTGCGATATCATGCATAGCTTGTTAGATGAATGAAGGTACGGCAGTCACACCCAGCTGACCATGGCTTGTACTTGAAGCAGCTGCCCCCTTCACTGTGCCAAAGGTATGGTGCTAGACCCATGGTGGCATATAAAACATGTGCTTGTTCAGTAAGCATCTCTGTGGTCCCTGTAAATGAAGAGTACACAGTGAACATATCAAGAAATGTGGACACTGATTGTGATAAATGGAGAGAGAGAGAGAGAGAGAGAGAGAAAGTCAAGTAAAGGGATATTTTCATGGCTGGGGGTCTAGTCCATTATCATGGTTAAGCACATTTGTCCATGATTCTGTTCTGATCAAAATGATCACAGGAGACACTGCAGCAAAGGATGCTGGTGTGCATTCCAGTGTTTTTATGACTTAAAGCAAGCTGCTGTGGACACCACTCAGGTGTACATTATGGACCCTGTATCTCACTGATAGTCACTAAAACAGTGGGCACATTGCTTTTGGCTGGTCAAACACAGCCTGTGGAGCATGCTGCAAATAGAAGCTGGATATGTGACATAGGTACTGGAGTGCATGTTCCACTTGATCATATGAGACCTGACACAGGAACTGGATAACATTCTCTATCCAATGGTAGGACACTGGATATAGGCAATGGACTTTATGGGGAATTGAAAATTCACACCTGGGATATTATTATAGGCCACATGATGCTTAAACAGGATAGCACACACCATCCATTGGAAGGACACATGACATAGGAACTGTAGGACATGCTTCTTCCATTTGTTGGACACATAGCAATAGGAGTCAGTGAACATGACTCACCCAGCTGTAGGACACATGACATAGGAAATGAAGAGGAAGCTCCACCAAATGGTGGGATACATGCTATAAGAACTGAAGGTACACATGGCAATGAAACCAAGTTTGTCTGAGGAGGATTCTCTTCAAATATTTGCAGCTCAGCACCATAGTTCTCCAGTGTGGGAACATATTGGACTGGACATAGTACTCTACTGGGTGTTGAACACCTCCTCCTCCCAGCCAATAACAACCTCAGGTTGCTGCCTGCAACATTTGGATATACAGGATGGATTAAAGAGTAATCTAGCAAGCAGGTGAACACAGACAGCTTCATCAGTATGTATTTAAGACTGCACCACTACACAAGATATCAGACTACATGATATACACTTCTGAAGAGTTTACATAGGCTAGCGGCCCCAGTTCTTTAAAACTGTACACCTATACAATTTAGCCCCACTTTCAAAGCTTAAGAATCCTACTTTAATATTATAATAGGTTCATAGGTTGGTACTAGGCTATCGGCCCTAGGGCCTGTACAAGCCTAGCCATAACAATTCCCTGGCTAATTCTTCCGGCAGTATTTACTTCCCTGGACCCCTGTCTAACAGGGCAACTGACGTAATCCCCGGGGTGAATTTCATATCTCCCATCCAATCATCAAGGTTCCTTTTGAAGAGGGCCAAAGAGGCACTCTGCTTGACATGTATGGCCAGTCAATTTCAGAGGCTGGGGAGTCTCTGGGTCAGGAACCTATCCCTCCAGCATGTTTTGTTCATTGTGATGACAAGGTTTAGATCTCTGGAGCGTGTGTCGCTGAGGGATTGGAATTTCTTTAAGTGTAGCATGTTCAACAGCTCTGAGTTTGACATGGCCTTGTATGTTAAGCAGAGATCACCTCTGAGTAGACGATATGCGACAGAGTATAGGTGGAGTTTTTTTAGATGGTCACCATAGGGCATCTGCTTTAGGCCTATGATTCTTTTAGTGAGGTATTTTTGTGGCCTTTCCAGTTGTTGCAGATTTCTTGAGAGGTACATACCAAACGGGGCATTGTATTCTA